>NW_026596046.1:9274606-9316858 GCF_907164565.1 Psammomys obesus
AGAGCTCACAAACTTCTTGGATAAATTGTGGTTACAAAAAAGTGAAGAAGGTTCAGTCAGTGAGGTCCTTGCCATTCAAGGGAGAGAAGCTGTTGGATTCTTGTCACCCAGGTAAAAAGGGAGGCCTGGCAGCATGCAGTTGTAACCTCAGGGCTGGGGATGGAGCTCTCTGAGCTAGCCAGTCTGGTTTAACTGTGAGCTCTGGGTTCAGTGAGAGGCCATGTCTTAATAAATGAGCTGGAGAGAGATCGAGGACCCACCCCATGTCTATCTTCCCAACCTCTTGCACCTGCCCCTCCCCCCACACACACTAAAGGAAACAGGCAACAAGGGAAGACATACAGCAGGACATTTCTCTAGTAGTTGGATATCATATGGGTCCTGCTTTCCACCCCAGGATCTTTCTAGCCACTCCTATCCTCTCTTTCAGACTCGGTCCAATTCCAAAGCTTTACAGTTCATAGTGAAGATGTCTGTCTCTCAGTGAGTGCCTCTCTTGATTTTCTGTTTGGAGTAAATCTCAAAGCTACTTACATTTGAGTTACTTGGAAGAAATGAGTTAATTTCTTGTCCCAGGTTGTCTGCAGAGTTGACGACACGGCTCTGGTGCCTTGCAAAGTCACCGCTGCTGCACCGATATCAATATTAATCACACACAGCTTGATATTGTAATTGAATAGTTTTTACACAGATGATATTAGCAGATAAAATATGGCATCCTCGTGAGAAAACATTACCTTGAAATATTAGCATTATGATATGTTAATTTCTTTGGAGGATATGACTACAGATATATGAGCGGAGGTAAATTCTACAGCACTTCGGCTGACAAATTCCATGTCAACATAACTCTCCAGGATTTGTGTTACCATTTGGGGATGACTTATATGATGATGTATAACAACTTAAGGGGTTTTTAAAATGCAGTATTTTGACTAATGTGGTTTGGTAAATAGCATTTGTGATTAGTCCTTTTTCTTCTTCTCCCTCTGATTTCTTTAATACTGACAAAAGCCTGTAATAATAATAAAAGTCACCTCTCCAAATGGAAAATGTCCCACTCCATCACCAGTGGTTCCTGGGAGTGATCCAAGTTCTGCTCAGAGCGAGGAAAGGGAGCGCTAAGAAGGCGGATTTAGCCTGAGTTCTTCCTGCGGGTGCCTGGGGGGGTGGTCTATCTGGAAGCTTGGGTGGAATGGCTCCTTTCTCGGGACTCCCATTACCGTGTCCTGGGAAGTGGGCACTGAGGAGGATGTTTTGAACTTAGGATCACAGGATATGGCTGCCATGCAGGAATTATGAACCTAACCCTGGGAAGCAGGGCTCACAGGTGATACCGGCGCTCTTTGGCATTCTGGCCAGTTTGACAGATGTCTCAATGTTCTGTCACTTTGGGGAGACAATTGTAGTTGAAACTACTAAATTGCCCCAACACTGTCACCTGATAATGGAGAAGAGATACGATTTTTTTTCTGAGACGAGCTCCTGTCTTACGCTGGTTAGCGTTCACTCCGTATGTGTCTCCTTAACCTATCTGGGCGTCCGTAGTCCCAGTTTACCCCTCCTTCATTGAAACTCCTCTGCTTATGCCCTGGGTATGATGTTTTTCTCAGGAGGAGGACTCTTCCCAAACCAGCTCAGTCAATGGAATGGACTATCATTTCTAGTCACGCCAAATCTTCTCTGGACTTTAAACTCTTGTTTCTGCTTTCCAAGATGGGGAAACAGGGATCTCCCAGGCTCTCCCGTCGCATCTGGCTTGTGGAAAGGCGACTGCCACAAAGCCTAGCAGAGCGCACACATAAATCTTTTGCAGAGATTTCCTACTGGGCCTCATGAACACTTCACATGTGTTTGGCTCTGACACCACCAGCCCTGTTCCTCAGGCTCCAGCGGAACAATGAACTTGATTTTAATCTGTCTTAAGGAGTTACATCTGGAGGCAGACTAATAAAACATCAATTTGATGGAGGAAAGGGGATCTCGACCAAGCTCCACTCCCATAGACTCTGTAGACTGCTCATTGCCACTCGCCTTTACTGGGGGAACCCCAGGCCTCCCTCCATTTACTGAAGGTGATGAGTGTTTTTCTTTCTCAGTACTCACTTCAAACAACTGGTAGGATGTGCAATTTCTACTCTCAGCAAAATATCCCCTCCTTGGCTTCCTCTTGATCCCTTATTTACTCCCCCTTCATGGATTTCACCTTGAGCTCCCCAGCCTCCCTAGAGGCTCCAGCCAGATGCTTAGGCCCCTTGCTGTGATGCTAAATGGCCAGAACACTTGATACAGGCATCCAGATGCTTCAGGAGCAACTTCTGGAAAACTTCCCTTATCAACTGATAAATCAGCTAAAGAGCCATGAAAATGCCAAAGCGGGAGAGGGGGGCAGCCCACTGACAGTGGCAGCACCTACACTTAGAGACATTGTTCACGGTAGCAGCCATTCCCTTTTGAACAAAAATGCCACAGCACTGAGTGAGTATGAGGCAAGGAGAGGGTTTCCCATCGACAGTGATGCCTTTTGGCTGTTACTTCTTCACAGGCCCTGCTACTACTGTTTGTACACCTGTAATCCTAACACTCACGGAGCTGGGGCGGGAGAGTCATATAATTTTAAGGTCAGACACAGCTACCAAGTAAGGACCTGTCTCAAAACCTAAGAAGAGAGAAAAATGAGGAAAAGAGGGTATATGTAGGAAGGAAGGGAAAATGACTCCTTTACTGGAATAAGGGGAAAAAAATCTTGAATTTAAATTTTCGAGGTAGTAAACTATATTTTCAGAGCACTTTGAGGTTCACAGCAAACAGGCAGGAGGCATGAGTTTTCATGTTCCCCTGCCAGCCCACCATGCCTTCACCATGATGCTCCCCTACTGTCAGCGTTCCCACTGGTACACGCGTTAAAGCTGATGAACCCGCACTGACTGTTAATCTTCCCATGCTTGTTTCTACAGGTTTTTCTCTTCATGTGGCATGTTCTGTGTCATTCAGAATAATTTTATTATCCCAAACTCCTCCAATCTCTGCCTCTTCTTTCCTTACCCATAGCACCTGTGACAATCCCCTTTTTCTTTGTTGTCTGCACAGTTTGGGGTTTTCGCAGGTAGATACAGTTGGAATTGTCTGTTACACAGCCTTCCTGGTTGGCTTGTTTCTTGCAGTATCCATTGATGTTTCCTTCGTGGCTGAGTTTTGAAAATATAATATTGTTGATCTGCAGTAATGAAAGATATCCGTACAAGAAGCTCTCTTTTAAAAAATATTTTTTTTAATCTGTGTGTATGGGTGTTTGGCCTACATGTATGTTATGTACCATATGCATGCATGGGGCCCACTGAGGCCACAAGACAGCATCAGATTCCCTGGAACTGAAGTTGCAGATGCTGGACCTGCATATGAATGCCAAGAAGAGAATTCGGGTACTCTGTAAGAATAGCCAGGGTTCTTAACCCTGAGCTATCTCTCCAATCCTGAAAAAGCTGTTTTTCTAACAAAATATGCCTGTCTCGTATTATTTTAAGCAACAACTACTCAAAATAAGGAAATATCTCTGTAACTATTTTAATTCAATAAGACCCACAGCCCCTGGGAAACTTGTATTTGTGTATACATTCACTGAGGGGTCTTGTGTGTGCAAGGGTGATCATGGTCAGGCAGGGGACAATATCAGTAAAGCATTCATATAGAATAATGGTTCAGGGGGGCACCTGTTAGTTTTTGTTTTGTTTTGTTGTTTGTTTGTTTTTAATATTGGAGGGCCATTTCTGGGGCAAAGCTGCAGTTGAGGAATGCAGGAATAGCCACCATGTCAACAGTTTCTGTTGGGGGCTGGTCCATTGGAGGAGTTGAGGTTTTCTAGCTTTCTTTCTTGAATGAGGCTCACAGGTATAGACCTGAGTGTCCACTTCCAGAGTCATGGATTGTGGGCATTATTTTGAGGTTTGGTAATGGAAAGAGCACAAACTTCAAGTGTGGGAGGCCCATCTCTACCACAGCATGGGGACCTTGGGGGAAGGGCACTTCATTTTTCTATGATTTTTTTCTTCTTTTTCATTTTGCAAATGAGTTTAATTATTCTTACTCCATAGGTTTATAGGGAAGATACATCTGAGGTCATTTATGTAAGTATCATATCATAGGTGTAAAGACTTTGGCCTAGCTGGTAGAATGTTTTCCTAACATACACAAAGCCCTGGATTTGATCTCCAGCAGATACATACTGCATGGAGATACACACCTGTAATTTTTAAAAAAGGCCTGACAACTGCGTGATGTTAGTGATTACCATTCATGAGCTATTGAAAGGTACAGGGTCCCTTGTAGGTCTAGCTGGTCACGCTGAACAGTTATGTGGTGGTATATCATAGATTTGGCTTCATACTGCCCTCTCATTTCTGTGCTGAGAAACTCAGTTTTCTCCTAAATTAAGAACATGCAAACAACAAATGATTAGTAAAATAGAACTGCTATTTATGATCAAACATTTCCTGGCAGATTTTGTTTTCTTTAGGCTAAATTTACCAACCAAGAGGAGGGGTCAAAGGCAATGAAGTTTTTTGCAAGTAATGGGTAGAATGAGCACTCTGGCCATTGTTCCTGGGCCTCTGCCATGGTAGATAGGATTTATACATGGAGTTGTACAAATATAGAGAATGGAACCAAATGGGAAGGCATACATGTGTGCGGAGGGCTGAGACACACTCACAGTGAGAGAGATACAAAGCTAGATAGATAGAGAGAGGCCAGAGATACAAATGAAGAGAAACAGAGAGAGATACACAAACACACACACAAAGAGACACAGAGATCCCTGAAATAGACTCACCTAGTAGTGTAAGGGCATAGTATGCCTGCATACAGACAGAGAGAACAAGAGAGAAGAGCATGAGAAAGAAAAACAGATACACACACTGAAGCCTGCAAGAGACACAGACAGAGAAAGAGAGAGAGAAAAAAGAAGAGATACAGGAAGAGAATGAAAGATCTGAGATAAATACACACACAGGGTGAGAGAGACAGAGATAGAAACCTTAAGAGACTTTCATACACAGAGACAAAGAAACATACACACAGAGAAAATGTCCATAATACTGTCACTGTCCCTCCCTCCATGATCCTCCTTGGAGTGGTGCATTTAAATATAATTTTGTGTTATTTTTTTTAAAATTTCACCATTAATATAAATGCCATAACCCCAAAGGCGACTTCAGAATTAATAGGTCAAAAATATGTTCCAAGTTGGATTGAAAAATAAATGTACTTATGGTTCACATTACTGGGGAGAATGAGGAAGGAAGATTGCTTGAGCCAAGGAGTTCAAGGTCAGCTTGGGCAGCACAGAAAGAGGGAGAGGAGAGAAAGGAAGAGGGCAGGGGAGGATAGAGAAGAACAGAGGTGAATGGTTATATTCTACCTGATGTTTGGTAAGGACACTGAGTTTTTACTGAATAGACATAACAGATTTTTTTTTTTTTTTACATTCATAGAGCAAGGTCAGAACCTTGAAGAGAGTTTATAGTTGTTTTTGTTGTTATTATTTACAAAGAAAACTGTTATCAACAGTTTAGACACTATTGCCTCAGAAACATATACACAAACACATACACCAAAGTCAATATCAAGATTGAATTAGTGTCTTAGAGTTTCTATTATTGTGATGGACCATCATAACCAAAAGGAAGCTGGGTAACAACAGACTTATTTCATGTACATTTTCTTATTGTTGTTCATCATCAAAGGAGACCAGGACAAGAACTCAAGCAGGGCTGGAACCTGGAAGCAGGAAGTGATGCAGAGGGCATGGAGGGTGCTGCTTACGGGCCTGCTCACCCATGTCTTGCTCAGCCTGCTTTTTTATAGAGCCCAGGATCAGCAGTCCAGGATGGCACCACCCAAAATGGGCTGGGCCCTCCCCATTGATCACCAATCTAATCACCTTAGTCAGATGTTATGAATGCGTTCTCTCAACTGAGACTCCCCACTCTCTGAAGACTCTAGTTGTGTCAAGTTGACATAAAACTAACCGGAACAAATAGTTATGAAATGTTTACCCCATCTTCGCTCTCACTCCTAAATTCGGTATTTCATTGCATTTTAATGTTTCTGCAAAAGATGGTTTTTAATGACAACACATATATATTTAGTTATTTGAAGTTAAAATATAATTATATCATTTTTCCTTCCCCCGACACATCACAGGAATCATTCCCACTCAAGTTCATGACCTCTTTTTCTTTGTCATTGTTACTTATTATATATATATATATATATATATATATATATATATGCATACTTGTGTGTGAATAAATATATACATACAAATTTCTGGGTCTATTTAGGTTGCTTATGTTTGATTTCAGGGCTGACCAGTTGGTATTACATAGGCATTTAGGGGATTCATTCTGAGGAAGGCAATATTTTCCACTCTCAGCATTTTTTGGTTGTCTGTAGTTAAGGATGGGGCCCCATGACCTTTTTCTATTCCATGTAAGCATGTCTATTGGTATCTTACTAATTTAGGTCATGTTTAGGTAGTTATGTTGTGGAGGTATAATGGATGAAGTATGTCTGTCATTTCTAGGGAACAAAATTCACAGCAGATTTCCTGGCCTTCTGGCTCTTACAATCTTTTAATGCCCTATTTTGCAATGTTCCTGAGCCTTGGGTGCAGGAGTTGTGCTGTAGATGTATTCGCTGTAACTGGCCACCCAGTGATCAGTTTTTCTCTGGAGTCTGACCTGATGTGGTTTTCTATAATGGTCTCTCCTGCAAGCAAAGTTTCTTTGATGAGGAATGACAGATACACCTATCTGTGGGAATGAGAATACACATTTAGAATGAAGTTAAGAATTGTGCTGGTTTAATGAAGCAGAGATATAAGGTTCTTCTCTAAGATCCATGACTTTGCTCTTCCAGGGAAATCAGTTAGCTTTCCACTTCTATCCTGTGGAGCAGGCCTTAAATCCAATTAGACAGCTGTTGGTTACCCAAGATATGAGTAGCATTGTTGCATTCTTAGGGATATCTTATCGTGCTGGCCATTGTTACGGTTCCCAGGCATCATGCCTGGGTAGGGCTATTGGTTTATCCCCTTTCTTGGAAGCTTGCTCAGAACTATCCAGTACTAGGAAAGCTAGTCCTCAGGGCAGAGTTCTAGTTCAGTCATCTGAGTCCTGTGTCCAAAGTTCATGGAATCTTCAGCAATAGCAACCTCTGGAGGCAACCAAGAGCAGTGGAAATAACTTATATTGTCTGTACAGTCTTCTGGACTTGCCTGACCAACAACTTTAAAGAGAATTTCTCACCCCGTGTATTCAAGTTTTGTTAGATAGTCTATGGATTTAGGGAGAAGTATTGTCAGCCCAAGTGGAATAACTTCATTTAAAATGTAATGAATTTACATTAAAATTTAATGTAAAATTAACATAAAAATTTAATATGTGAATGTATATAATGTCTATATATATGTATACACATACTTATATTTGTTATTAATTTTAGGCAAATAAAATATATATATATATATATTTCTTATATCTTTTTCAAAGACCCTTAGTATATTTTTCCTCCATGTCTCTACCAAATTAAAACCCTTCTCCATTTTTTGGTTGTGAACCTACCCTTTAACAGCTAAACCATCTCTCTAGCTCCCTTCTCCAGTTTTTAATTGTCAATTTTCTTCCTTTTAGAACACTCAATAACCAGCTTCTTTCTCTTTATCATAGAAAATATTGTCTCTTAAAATTGGTACAATCATAGGGTCAACATATCTCAAGATTGAGATATTTAGCCGGGTGGAGTGGCACACTCTTCTGATATCAGCACTCAGGGTGGCAGAGACAGGCAGATCTCTGTGAGCTCGAAAGAGCCTGGTCTACAGAGTGAGTCCAGGACAGCCAAGGTTGTACAGAGAAACCCTATCTAAAATAAATAAATAAATAAATAAATAAATAAACAAGCAAATAAATAAATAAATAAAGTAAAAATATTCAGATATTTTAATTTGCAAATATCCAATAATTAAAATCTTATAAAAAATAACCCTATTTTATTTCTTTTATGAGTTTGTTAAGCATACATTGTATTTTCTCTTTTAGAGCAAGAACATCAACTTTTAATATTGTAGTTCGTTTCTCTGGAAAGATTGTGATTTCCCGGGAAAGATTATTCATGGTCCCTCATGGTCTCACATGAGGCTTTGCTCAAGGACCATGGTCTCCAGTGCCACGTTTATTTGTTGTCCATGATGCAGAAAGCTTGGTTTCTGGTTTTGTGACACAGGTTTCTCCTGCTGGTGCCCTTCCTGTCCCTATCTGTATTGAGGGAAGGTGGAGGCAAAGGTGAGGCAGAGGGATAAATGTGGTCAAAGTACATGATATACTCTAATTAAGAAGTCTTTACCAAGCTCGCTGCAATGTACAATAAACATGTGACAATATATATTTAAAAACCTAAAAGATAGACTAAAATAGTCTAATTAATAAAATTAAAGCCCTTTTTCCTGTCAAGTTTATTACCTAACTTTTCTCACTCCTTCTCACAAAAGCCTTCCGAGGCACATCTTACAGATACCAGTACATAGTTTTAGATTTATTTTACTTTTACTTCTGCATGTGCAGATGTCCATGGAAGTCAGAAGAGGATGTCAGATTGCCTGGATCTAGAGTTACACTTGGTCGCTGGCTACCTGATGAGGGTGCTAGGAATGGAACTCTGATTTCTCTGCAACAGGAACAGATGCTCTTAAATACTGGGCAATCTCCCTGGCCAAATAGAGGCATTCAACAAGCAATGTAGAAAAATGAGAAAGGTAGCCATAAGGTCCCAAATTGATGGATCTGTGTTGGAATCCTATTTCCCTGCATCCAAAACCTTTCCCAGCTTTGCCTCACTGGTTTGTTGTTTTCTTTTTCCCAGTTTGAGTGTTCAGGCCCAGATCATTAGATGTTAACCGCACGTGGCTCTGTTGAAGCACAGGATGAGTATCCATGGTGTTATACATAGTGCATGCTGTTGATCCTCGACCAGACATTCTAGCTCAGCTGTCAACTGTTCTTCCGCAGGGTGTTAGATAATGTTCTTTTTTCCTTATGCCACTCTTTGCTCTTCACAGTACCTGCAAATTTGTTTGATCCCAAAGCCTGATTTGATAGTTTCAGATCTTCCATGTGTTATGACATATCTTCTGTGACACAGACAAAGAAAGCATCTAACTTTTAGAAGCTTGTTTTCCAGCAGTGAGAACCAGATTGGCTCCAAATCCTTGAGAACATTCACTAGCTTGAGAAAAAAAAAAAAAAAAACTCTTCTCTGGGACTGGAGAGATGGCTCAGTGGTTAAGATCACTTGCTGCTCTTGCAGAGGACCCAGATTCCAGGTTCAGGTACCAGCATCCATATGGTGGTTTACTACCACCTGTAACTCCAGTGACAGAAAATCCAATGCCCTCTTCTTGTCTGCAGAATCACCAGCCATCTAGATGGTGCTATACATTCATGGAGGTAAACATTAATACACATATAATAAAAATAGGTAAATCTTTTTTTTAAAGAGAGCCCTTAATAAACAAAACAACTACAACAAATTTCTCACTTACTAGATGCCTATATTGAGATATTCTCTGTGCTCATAGGGAGGTGTGTTGGTAGCTGACAATCATATTGAGGAAACTAGGGTTAGACTGTAAGTCATAGATATAGAAGAAATGGTGGAGCTGATATTCAAACATATTCTATTAAACTTAGTGATAAGCCTATTAAATGAGCTTTAATCGGTGTGGTGGTTAGAATAAGTTTGACCCCCATAAATTCATGTGTTTAAATGCTTAGCCATTGGGAGCGGCACTATTAGGAAATGTGGTCTTAAGTGTAGGTGTGGCCTTGTTGAAGGAAGTATGTCAATGTTGATGTGGGCTTTGAGGTCTCCTAGTCTTAAGCTATACCCAGTGTAGAGCAGTCTCCTCCTGGATGCTTTTGGATGAAGATATTGAACTCTTGGTTCCTCCAGTACCATGTCTGCCTGGATGCTGCCATGCTTCCCACTGTGATAATGAACTAAACCTCTGTAAGACAACTCTAACTAAATGTTGTCTGTTATAAGAATTGCCTTGGTCGTGGTGTCTTTTCACAGCAGTGGAAATCCTAAGACAACCACAAAGGCTCTTGCTCTTGACAGCTTCTCATTCTGTCCTGATGTGCAATTGATACAGAATTCTAATTACTCTGCCCTTGCTATTTACGTTATAGTGGTGACCACAAATCTGGAGAGCTCAGAGAATGGAAATGACCACTCATTATAATGTTTAGCTTGTCTCCAATGATGTCAGCATTTTGACATCATATGAGGTCATTCAGTCCTTCAAAGGAAGAGAACATCTTTACCTTCACTTGTGTGCACTTGGAATATAAGGAGCCATTCAGTGTTCGCTGCTGTGTCTGCTATTGCTGCTGCTTTCCTTCTCACTGTAACAGAAAACCCAACAGAAAAGAGTGAAGGAAGATGGTTCTTTTTTTTTCATTTTATTTTCAAAGTTCTTTTCATTTGCAGTTTCCGGTCATCATGGCAGGAAGCATGTAGGCATCAGTGGCAGTGCAGTGACTCACAATGTTCAGATCTTGGTGAAATGAGAAGCAGAGATAGAACCAGAAGTAGGGCCACATAACGGCCAGCTAACCTGTACATCTCCAAGGCCACAAACAGCAGTAATTAGCTGGCGATTGAGTGTGCATACTCATAAACTCGTGTGGGTATTTCGGGTTCAAACCATTGCATGTACTAAAGGAATATGCTTTTCTAGGCTGTCTGCATCTGTTGAGATATTGTACAATTGTTTCTGTCCATGAAGATGAGCTTATTATTTCTAGGCTGGGATCTACTCAAATGACATGCCCAGTTTGGGATAGACTACTTGGCTCCCAATTTCTAAAATTGATGCTGAATATATAAAGATCTTGCCTCATTTCTTCTAGAACCCTCTTACTTCATTCTTTGTAAAAACAAAACAAAACAAAACAAACTAAAAAATTTTTGTGTTATAGACGATAGGTATTAGGAGGCCAGACAGAGTTTTTTGAGGTCAACAAGTATTTGTGAAAAGAGCAAAAGGGTAGGAATTGTAAGAGTTCAATTGATCCTTTTTATAGCAATAGTTTGTCTTATGATTGTATAGTGTTCACTAAAGTCAAGTAATACTTACCATGTCAGACAGTGATCAAAGAAGAATATTATGTTGACCTTTCTTCTGATTGCCCAAAGCTGCAAACTGATTTTGTTTTCTATGGCAGAATTAGCTACTAGACTTTAATGTTCTGTAAGCTAAGCCAATGAGGGGTTCACACACACACAAAAAAAACATGATATATTCCTTTCTCCTTGTAACTTTACTTACAAATCAAAATTTATGTGTGTATTCTTGGAAAGGATACAGGAAAATGAAGGACACCCAGAGGATAACATCAGTGCTCAGGGGCAATGAGAAAATGACCAAAGCAACATGATATGGAGTCAGGCAAAACAGTATATGCCTTCCCGGAACTGGTTGAGTGTTGAGTGATGCTAACAGCATCTTTCCAAGGATAAAAGGAAACCACGCATAATTAGCATGTATGTTGTGCTAATCTATCACTTAGGGTATTCATTCATAACTTGTGTTACACCAGTGCTATGGTACCCTTATAAGGTATGCCTTATTGTCTCCATTTTTCTAAAGAATTGAAGTTCAGATACTATAATTCTACCTGCTTGGATTCATGTAGATTGATTTTGGACTCAGATATTTTCCATGAATCTTGTGCTTTTTTTGTTTTTTCTATGATACAACATATTTAGCCTTGAAGTCCTGGTGTATTTTATGAAATGCAATACCATTCTAAAAAATGAGCTCTTTGTCCTCATTACAAACCCGGAAGCTATCTCCAACTGATAACTAATTGCAAATGAAAAATTAGTTTTCTCAAGGAAGTCTCACTAGAAAAACAAATCACTCTTAAGGGCAAGCCCCAAGCTCAGCAGCAGATGGCCAACAGAAAATGAACTCCCTAACAACTTTAGAGTTTCCTTGTCTCACCATGTTGAGTCAGGGATCCCCCCCCTTTCTTTTTCTTTTTCCTTCCTTTTTCTAAACGTTCAGGCCCTTTTTATACATATTATGGTTTCCTATGTGTCTCTTTGTCTATATGCATTTCTTGTGCTTTTTTTTCCTTGGCTCTTTTTCTTCTGTTTGTTTGTTCTGGCATATTAAGATTTATTTGTTTTGTTTATATTTTGTTTTATTTTTATTCCTTTGGGTATGGATCTAGATGGAAGGGGAGGTGGAAAGGAACTAGGAGGAGTAGGGGGAGGGAAAACTGTAACCAAAATATATTGTATGGAAAAAATGTTTTAAATAAAATAAAAAAGTGAACTCTTAGAAGCAAACAGAAGAAAGTACAATTTATTTTTGTACAAGTAAAAGTAGCAAAAGAAATCTGAAATCTAATCTCTACCTAGAAAACAAAACAAAACAAAAAAAGCAAACAAAAAGCTCCAACAATTTTTTAAATACCTTTCTACTGAAATATTCAAATCCCTTGTCCAGGCTGAGCCTGCATGAAGAAAGCCCATGGACTAGACACTGATCACAGCCAAGGGTCACAGGATTTTATTATTTTACCCTTCACTAGGTGAGTTCACAAGAAGATAGTAAGTTATTCTGGGTCCCTCTTTTCAGTATTTTACTTTCTGCAGTGTGTCATATCCCCTGACTTCTAGCATTTCTGTTATGTTTTTTAAAGATGCCCTTCTTAAGCATTCCCAGGTATTACATAAGTCTAAACTGGAATGTTTAAAATTTTTGTGTTGAAATCTTCTCTCTGACGTTGCTCCTATCTTCAATTCTTCCAGCCTAGTTTTTGCACAAGTCAGATGTCAATCAAGTGGCTGCTATTGACTTTAGGTGGTGGAGCATTTCTTCAATAGTTAAATTATACCCCATCATTTAGTTCAATGCCATTGTTACAATAAGAATATCAGCTTCAAGGGCACTTTTCTTACATTGAACTGATCCCAAGTTAATATGAAATGTGTAGAGGAATTTTAATCCAGTGATATGGCTGCTCTGCCAAGGAATCACATCCAAAGACCTTTTAGGTCTATGTGATCCAGCTGGAATAAAGACACACCCTTGGTACACTATATTAATCCCAAACAATGAAAGTAAAATTAGTTCATAGAAGAAAGCAGGCATATTTGAAAGTGATATCTAATTGAGGGGCAGACAAGTGACAAGTCAGGGAAAGATCTGGGAGAGTGAGTCAGATATAGGATATACCCAACTCTCAGGAGGACATGAAAGAGGGGCAACCTAAGAGAGCAGAGAGGGAGAGAGAGGTGGCAGTTTTACTCAAACAGTTGTGCAGAGACAGATTGCAGAGAGAGAACAAGTTAGGCAGAAGGAGAGAGAAGATTAGAACAAATTGCCAGACTTACTTTGAAGCCAACCAGAGCAATTCAGTGAGAAGCTGAGTGAAGCCAGATTGAATCAATTAGCGTGGAGAGGAGTTTGAGCAAGAACAACTGAATTGAACCAGCTAGCCAGAGTTTAGAAAGCACTAGAAAGGCTGAACATATTTAGCAGTAAGCTTCTGAAGTGACAATTACAATCAGGCAAATAAAAGTTACATTTACAAAACAAGAGATGATGAAGCTGAACAAGTGTGGCTCCATGCAATGATGGAAAGAGTTTTGAATGAGCAAAGTCCATTCAGAAAGTCCTCAGGTACAATGTCTAGGGAGAATCCAGTGTAATCCTTGGCACAGGTGGAAGATGTGACCAGACCTTCCCAAACAACTATCATGGATTTGGACATTTTCTTTTCTACTGGGAACCTGCTTCTGTTAAGTTTTCTTTTGTTTTTAACAGGCAAAAGATGGCATAAAATCAAATAAGGCACAGCTGCTTCCTTTTAGAGTATTCTACAAGTTTGTGAAACACATTGAAAATTTAGCCAAACATATTTTTACACTTGGTGTTAGGGTTTCCTTTCTTTATGCATTCACTGTAGTTTGAGAAACATATATGTTGAAAGGCAGATACAACTGCAAAACAGGATAATGTGATTTGGAAATAGCAAGAAGGAGTTAAGTAGATATGAAATCGAAGAAAGGAATGTTTTATATAATACAGTTGGAAATGAGTGGGGAGCCACTTGCTCATGTGAGCTACTGATCAGATGTTTTTACATAAAGTCCCTCTCTTAGTAGTTACTACTCCCTGAACTTCAAGGCAGTCATGTTTGTTTTCTAGTAAAAGTTTGTAGCTTTGTGTGTGTTTGTGTGTTCACATGTGTGAATGAGGATGTCAGAGGACAACCGCAATGCCAGTCCTTGCCTTCTACGTTGTTTGAGATAGAGCACCTCTTCAGCACTGTGTGTGCCAGGCTAGCTGGCACACAGCTTCTGGGATTCTCCCACCTCTGTCTTCAATCTCACTCAGGAGCTCTGAGACCACAGACGCATGTTACTCAACCTTGGTCCTGATGCTTGCCTGAACCATGACCCCAGCCCCTGAGGCTATCAACTTAATTAGAATATAGTGAACCTTCGGAGAACTCAGAATGTATCCTCTTGAGAAGTGTATCCCTCACCAAACTAGCCCCCAAAACTGAGACAACGAATAAACATGCAGCACGAAGCTAAACTTCCCTAGTGACTAACAACCTAACAACGTGCAAACCCCATGTTGCTTTGCTGCGTTCCTTTTGGTTCCCACCCTTATTTTAAGGGGCAGGAAAGGTCAGGGGCAGAAAAAGGTCTCAGCTAGGATTTTCAGGACTGCATCTTGCAGTCCTCTCTGCTTGTGGTCATTTGTCTATTAGCCTCCTGTCTGAAGCAGTTGGTACAGGTACCACTACAGCAGCTCTTCTCTCTTCATGCCTCCTAATGTTAAAGCAATAAGGCAGGGGATTCCACTAACTGCCTCTAAGAACAGAGGCCCTGATTTCCAGGGTTTGAATTAACTGAGTTCTCAGACGGACTCAAAGATTTTCCCAACTTCACGTAGATGTGTGGCAGTGAGGGCTAAACTCCCAACTTAAATTCAAGCCAGTCTGGAAAAGTTTGCAAGAAAGGATGGCTTTCCTTTTGCAGACATCCTGGGACCCACATTCACATTTTGTCTTTGGAGACTTGGAGCGTATTGGGTTAGTACCTGTTGTATGAGTCTAAGAGAATGCTGCCACTTGCCTGGTTAAAAAGGTGGGAGTGAAGGGTGGTGGGAGGGGAGGAAGCTGCTCTTGATCCTTATGGAAGCCAGTTAAAATTAATTGGAAAAAGCTTTTAAAGAACCAAGATGCAGACCAAATGTATCTCCAAGCGCGGCCTCATCCCGCACCGATCGCGAAGGTCACCGCGAAGCTGCAGATTTATGCGGAGGGGTTGGGTGATGGAAAATGAGACAAAAGCATTTGGATTTTATTATTCCATTTACTCTGACCCTAGGCCATAAAGGGTTTGGAGAGCCTGTTTTATGTATTCAGCTGGTTGCCACACTGACAGGCATTTGGAGCCACTTAAATAAACCACCCTGGTCCCACAGCTGCGACAACACCCTATCAAATGTAAGTTAGGGTCGAAAACGGAGCCTGCAAGGAGGAATCTCCAGCAGGTGCGCTGGGGTGAGAGTTTGTTTGTTTGTTTTTTGTTGAATGTTGATTTGCGAATTGCTGTCTTGTCCATCCACTGCTTTTTGATACTCAGTTGACCTGAGTGCTGAAATAGACTTTTTATTTTTTATTTTTTTGTACTTTATGTAAAAGGTGTGTACTGCTTTGGTTTGACCTCTGGCTTTTAAAATGCCCTGGTTTTCACTGAGTTTGGTTCACACGGGGTGCCTCTTGGTGCGGAGCAGGTGAGGATTTTTGTCTTGTTGAGATTTGAGCTACACCATTTACTTACATTTATTTACATTTATGCTGTAAGATGTCTTTTTTGTTTGTTTGTTTGTTTGTTTGTTTGTTTGTTTTGTTTTGGCTCCCTGGTCTCTTTCTAACAGGTATAGTCACCAAAGGTAGAATGGAAAAGCAGATGAGGGGCAGAATTCCACATGGAAGACAATGAAACTGAATCCCCAAGTGTGCCTGGGGTAATGGGCAAAACACCTGTGCAGGGTTTATCTCTAAGTGTGGGGATGTAGGAAATAAACAGAATGGAGAGAGGAAAGCCACACTGGTTGACAGCTCCTTCCATGGAGATCCTACGTCGAAGATCTGACCACCTCTCCTAGGCAAAACACATCCCAGAACGCACTGTTGTTCCCATTGTATACTCAGCTACACCCCATGGCTTTCCCCACCACACACTCTTCTTTCTATAGTAAACTTTTTTTTTTCAGGCTATTGAGAGAAATGTAACTGACACACAGAATCGAGAGCCGAAGGCCTAAGAAGCCACTGTATCCCTGAGAGAGTGTGGACTGACACTACCTAACTGACTAGCTGTTTTGTTTCCTATCCTTCCTTTGGGGGTCTGTTGTTGACAGGAAGGCCGTCAAGACTTGGTACGAATCACTTGTCACAAAGCTGGTTTTCTCCCTCATTTTGCTCCGCCATTGATGTAAGTTCACCCAAAGTGTACTTCTCGCAACCTCTACCACAACAGCTTTTTCTTTTCTTTCTTCATTTCTTTGATGCTTCTCCCAGCATCTCCAGTCACCAACAGAAAAGGACAATAAGTTAAAATTATTACGTTATATTTCATTCAAAATCTGTGAACATCTCTTAGAGGAGTGTCAGAATATTGGTAGATCTCAATCGGACTACGGAACACAGTTTGTGGTAGAAGGTTGTATGTGAATTTAAAGAAGTCATCTAATATATGTTGTTAATAGTAGCATGAAAACCATTTCCCTGTATCCACTTATTGCTTTCGTGGATCTATATCTAACATATAAATAAGATTTTGGAGTTTAAAATGTGATGTCAAAAAACAACTAATTTTTTCTTGGTAATTTTGGAAACATGCTAATCACACTTTTTAATCTCTTCAGGTAGATGTGGCAGAAATGGAAATTACCTATTGCATCTTTACACCATTAGCACTTATTTTTGCCCCATTCACCATGAACCAGCCAAAGAAGACATGTAGCCTGATACTTTGAGGACTCTTTCTGAGGCATGTCCTCCTCTCTTGCTGGCCAACATTATCACTTTGCCCACTCTGCAAGGCAAAACCACAGTTCAATGTATCTGCATGTTACACAGGGAGTCTAGGGGTAGGGAGAATTTATTTCCATTTGTGCTAAATTCAATGCAGTGGAATTAATTAAAACATTAATTAAACATTAATCTGATGGTCAAGTTCTTGAGACCAGTCCAGCATTCCTTGTTTGGAAGTTTGAAAACTGAGATAACCCAAAAATCTAAAGATTTGAGAACCATCATGATACCACAAATGAAATTTTCCATACTACCCTGATATGAAGGACCATTGTCAAAATAGATGTGAAAAAAAAATATTGTATCCATGCAATGTGTACCAGGTGTGTAGAAACAAATAAAATTTTATGTATAGGCTTAGGACTCATCCCCAAGGTATTTTATTCTATAAATAAATATTCTATAAATAAATAAATAGCAACCCCTCCCCCCATATAAAATCAGAAACATTTTTGGTCCCAAAAATGTGCATAAGAGACAATTTAACTGTGTTTGTTTCAAATTCTGTGTCAGTCCCAAGGATTCTCTTGGCTCTGGCTTTGCCCTGTCATCTTCTCTGCTCTCTTTCCCACCCCCACACTCTATCCATTAACACTTTCCTGTCCCTCTTTCATGAAACTCATTCAAATCTCCCTCCTCTACTTAATAACCAAGGCTTCTTGAAGTACTCTTTCCCCAAACTAACACTTTCTGCACCCCCAACTCCTAACTGCCCCCCCCACCTCCCAAGTGCAGCTAATCCCATCAGGCTATTGTGTAGGAAGTGCATGGGTATATCTAGGAAGATCACACATACCGGAAGGACCAGCTTTTCTTAGGGTAGAGAAGCTACTGCTGTGTTGATTAAAATGGGAGCTGGGGGCCATGTTTATCTACCCCAGTCATGTACTGGCAGGTGGGATGGGTTAGGTGAGGTGACGTTTTTTTTTTTTTTTTTTTTTTTTTTTGACAGGGTGCACCTCTTGGTCTTTCTGAAGACCAACTACTCCTCCCTTCCTCCCTGTCCATTCTCCTGCTTTAAACAAATATGGGTCAGTCGCATGACCTCTTCCTCTGAATTACCCATGGTCCTTCCTCTGCAGGAGTGCTTTCCAACCTTCCTAAAGCTGCCACCCTTTGCACAGCTCCTCTGTTGTGGTGATGCCATCCACAAAATTATGCTGTTGCTACTTCACAACTGTAATTATGCCACTGTTCCTAAATGTATTATAAATGCCTGATACGCAGGATATTTGATATGTGACCCCTAAAGTGGTTCTCGTCCCATGGAATGAGCACCATTGCTCTACATCATGTCAGAGGTAAGCTTAATACCACGTTTTCGTTGGCTGCCCCGGTTAGAACTGGCTAGTTCTATGGGTAGCGCATAGCGCTCACTGCTCTGTATCACACCTCAGAACTCTTCTTATTTTTTGTCTTCTTTTCGATATAGCTTCTCAGTGGGGAGCTCTGAGGCAGTCCACTGATGCCCGCACATGTCATCCCAAGACAGCCTGAGATCTGTGACTGATATGTGCACGCATAACAGGATGGGAAAGTTAGCTCGTACCGTCACCCCCCAACCCCCAGGTCTGAAAGTTTTTCCACATTGTTCGGCATACAGCTGGGCTGATTGAAAAGCCCTGAGCCCCCGCGTGTGAATTTTAAAGGTAGGTATAGTATAATAAAAGCTAATGGTGATTCTTGATGACTTTGGTTAAAATTGGGGCACCTGCAATTTAATTGACATCCCCCCTCCTCCTGCCCCCGAAGCACAACTTTGGAACATCTATGGCAGACCAGTTTGCAGCCGGGTGGAAAATCACTGGATTCATGTTAAACATCAGATGGTATTCATTTGTGGTGGCACACGGGGGGTGGCGGGGAGTAACTACAGCTTGGGTCTGAAATCGAGAGGGAAAGTCTGCAGCTTGGCATGAGGACTTTACACTGTCTAAAGTTAGCAACGCTCCGAACCTGATACGCAGCCTCCCTCGCCCGCATTTTGGCATTTCTAGGAAATGTTACATAAAAGAAAGACCAAGAGATAAAATTTAGCTCTACATTACGACTCTGGCAGAAATAGATCTGTGGCTAGGGTTAAAGCAGCACGGACCGTCTAAGCAGTGCAAACGACTACCATGTGAACGGAATTCTTGGTTGAGTTAGCACCCTCCTCTCAGACAAAGAGAGACAAAAAAAAAAAAAATGCAAATTTCTAGTAAAACAGATTCACACTTTTCTTAAAGCCCAAAGCCTTCCTATGCTTCGAACTAACCCGTCTGCCTGAGTAATGGTCTTATATGTAAGTGGAAATCCTTTTCGATATTTACACTACTGATTTCTTTAATCTCCACTTTGGAATTAATAGACAATAACACAGCATTGCTCTCTCAGCCGCCCTGGTACTTGTACATATTTACCCAACTGTCTACAGTGAGGATTGTACACAGATCTTTAATCCACCTGCCCGTGTTACTTAAAAGCCCAGATAAAATCAGCAGCCCTTAGATCTTAACCTTTTAAGTCTGAAATGTTTTTAGAAGTCTGGCCATGGCAACCAGCGCTGGGGGTGCACACGGGGAAGAAGAGGGAGACAAGGGAGACAGGAAACTGTAGGAGGATACCCAGATAAAAAGTGTCTCAGCTTGAACCCCCGTTGCATTCAGAGAAATCAAAAACTGTTGGAGTAGCGGGGACTGTGTCGGTAAGAAGCGGGAGGGTGACCTCCGCAGACAGAAGCAGCCCCGTTGATAGTTCAGTGACCTGGGGCTGTACCTGGCCACCCAGCCGGTGAAACAAACAGCTTGGATTTACTTTCAGCTCTCTCTGTGAGTGCATGTGGAAGAGAGGATGGTAGGGATTGGGGTCCCGAGTATTTACTGTACCCCTAGTTATACTGAATACTCTAAAAATAAAAAATAAAAAAATTTAAAAAAAGGAACGAAAGAATACAACATGCGTTTTCAGGGGTTTTAGTTCTCTGTGGCAGTCATGCACCACAATTGTGAGCAATGTTTTCCCTAGTTTAAGCTGGGAATCTAAGCAACGCAGAAGACCACATTAAATACAAATAAGAGATGTTTTAAACCTTTATTGAACATGAGTTCTGTGCGAGAAAATCAATTCTCAGCTCACATTGTCTCTCACTCCACACTAAGAAATCAGCAGGTGATTTTGTTGCAGAACTGACGGCTTGCCTTTCTTTCTGTACCATTTGCTTTATATATATGTGTGTATATATGTGTGTGTATATATGTGTATATATGTATATAATATATAATATTTTAACTAGAAGAAATCAAACAGAAAAGCAATTATAGTTTCTTGAATATTCTCCTGGGATATGTAAATAGAGTAAAAATTGCATATTTTCAAAACCACTGATGTAAGGTGAAATGGGCAATTCTTCATTAAAAAAAAATCTTTAATCAACTGTTTTTTGTTTTTTTTTTTTAATATAACTGGTTGATGTCAGATAACGTTTCTCCCCTTGAAGAGTTTTCCATTAATGACCACTTAAACACACCCGGTCACTAGCCCCATACCTTCCAGGCAGTGATATGAGGGCTCATCTTTCCATTTTTCATCTCATCTCGATTTTTCCTCAAGGGCAGGCACTATATTTTCTTTATTTCTGTACCCTTGGCATAGAGGGGAAGCTCAGTACATATTTATCAACTGACTGCTTGAATTGCTTAATAGCAGAAACCTATAAACTTTTGATTGAAATGCTGCCCCAAGATCCCACTCCAACTTTAGTTTTATTTGATTCAGTCCTTGCTGCTACAACCAGGTGGCTTGAGCTGCTGTGTTGATGCTCCAGGTTCCTTCCACTGGGGATGTGAGCAGAAAGCCATCCATCAAGAATGGGCTCAGTCCTCAGTTGCTGTCCACCTAGGACTTAGTCCTCAGATTCTCTTGCTTTTCCTGGTGGCAGCCATAATGGCAAATTCAATATTCAGGTCAAGAG
Organism: Psammomys obesus; assembly: GCF_907164565.1. Lineage (NCBI taxonomy): Eukaryota > Metazoa > Chordata > Mammalia > Rodentia > Muridae > Psammomys > Psammomys obesus. The sequence continues at coordinate 9,295,751 of NW_026596046.1, forward strand.
TCTCTTTGTGATTTACTGCTTTATTCCAGATACTGCACTGGTAACTTTATATCCATTATCCTATTTCATATTCCTAGGTACCCTACAAGATCAACTTAATATTGATACTGTACAATCAGTGCCACCAGAACATATGCTATCCAGCCTTGCCTAAGCTTGTGCTGGCCCCGAGCGACAGAGCAGGGATTCAACCCAGGATGTTATATGCAATTGCTGTCCAAAAAAAAAAAAAAAAAAAAACCAGACAGGATGCTGGCTCAACAGGCCATAGTGCTTTCCATGTGTGCGTAAGGATCTGAGTTCAAACCCCCAAAATCCACATAAAAAGCTAAACACAGTCAGAACCTTCAGTTACATGGAAACAGAAACAGGAGGATGTCTGGCACTTGCTAGCTGGTAGCCCAGCTCCAGGCTCAGTGAGAGTCACAGAAGTATAAGGCAGAGGGTGATAGATGGCCTCTGTGAGTGCAACACACTCAAACATGTACACACACACAGACATAAACACCACACATGCACAAATATACATATGCACACCACACACACACAAATACACACACAAGCACACACCATGCACACATACATACACATGTAAACTAACATGCTGCACACACATTCACAGACATATAGATTAATACAGCACATACACAAAGCACACACCACATACACATAAGCACATAGCATAGATCAACACACATACACATATAAACTAACACACCGTACATACAGAAAGCACATCTACAGTGCTCACACATAAGCACACACATAAATACACCACACACAACAAACACACATACAGGCACAAAGCACACACATACACACACATTTACACACCACACACAAACATATATATACATTTAATCACATGCATATACATATCATACACACACATATATACACATATAAACTAACATTACACACAAACACACATCCCATACAAGCTCTGCCACTCACACACATACCACATGAACATATGCTTACCACACAAACATGATCACACATACAAACATATTTATAAATGAGGCAGCCCAATTTTTAAAAGAATGAATAAACGACTACACTAAAAATTGCTCAATAAACACATGAAAATATTCTCAGCCTTATTACTTACTATAGAAAGGCAAGTCACAGCACAATGAGACACTGCTTTGTGTGTGTTAGCACAGCTCTAAGCCTTGGGCAATAACAAACGGTAACAAAAGAATGGAGGAAATTAGAGCAACCGTGCTGTACTGTGCTGGTAGTCCAAATAGTGTGGAAAACACTTAGGTGGTTGCTCAGAAACTTAAACATAAGATTACCACACCTGAAAACAACCCAAAATCCACCAGGTAATAAACAGATCAGCAACACGGTTTATCTAGATAGCAGAATTTTAGTCAGCCACGGATAGGAAATACGTTTTCTTCACTACACATAGATGTATCTTAAAAACATTATGTTAAGCAAAAGAAGCCAGACATTAGAGGTAGCATTCTGAGTGATTCCTTTTGGATGAAATGTCCAGAGTAGGCATCTCTGCAAGGACAGATGCCAGTTAGTGGGGTTGCTAGGGAATGAGATTAACAGCAAAATGATAAGTGACTATTTAATAGAGAGAGCTTTTCTTGGTGGGGCTGAATATTCTAGAGTTATATAATGTTAATTTTTATTATTGTGAACTAAGAGCCACTGAATCACCCACACTTTAAAGTGGGTGAAATGGTGAATCCTGTTACATGGTTTTTGCTAAACTTCAGTCCCCCTTTTCTCATCCATTTCCATTAGGATATTCATCCTGAGGTAGTTTTCCTACCTGGAGATGTGGGGCAATTAATTCCTTTGGATCCAGGGGTAGGGTAAGAGAGGGAACAGAGGGAACCATGTGAACAGGACTCACAGTACAGCTATAAACATCACTTCTTAAATCTCTGGTGCAGATTTCTTGCTGCAACCCGGAGCCCAACGCAATTCTTTAGAAGCTCTGTAGGTCATGCCTACGGCTACATTACCCTGAACACACTTGATCTTAGCAGCTAAGCAGGGTTGGACCTTGTTCATTCCCCAGGTGAGAGAAATTGTTCAGATCCTGAATGTGATGAGGTTTGGATTTGTCCGTTTATACTTAGAGTACTTCAGGAACAAACAAAAACAAAACAAAACAAACCTAAGTGGGCTGCTCACAAACAATGCCCTGTACTTTGGTAACATTTAAAGGAAGCCAACATGGCTGTCCTGTATGCTATGGTGTCATTTTGTCGGGAAAAGTAAATCCTGTGGACATGGAAAAAAAAAAAATTCCTCTTTGACTGCTTGAGTGCATCTTTCTTACCCTCTCTTACTTTCTCTCTCAATCTAGGCCCAACAAGGGTCCCCATAGACACAGAATAAAAGGTATTGTCTGGTGGGGGATTTAATTTCACTCCATCACAAGTGACCACCGCAGCCCTGTCATTGCAATTGGTCACACTTTTTTGTGTGCTCTATCTTACTAAGGTCCCGTCTCCTCGAAGCCCACTGCATAAGCTCCTTCTCTGAGACAAAGCTCTCCAACATAATGAAAGAGGTGTTATTGCAAACGAAAAGTCAATGGACACAGTTATCAATTTGGGCCCCACACCCACTTGCCTCCTGGGATTTGGCCCCAGTAGCCATAGAGGCGCTAGTGGGGCCTGCTGTGTAGAGAAAAAAAGGCACCACCGCAAGGTTTGCTGAGGCCAAAGGAAGAGCTGGTGGCTGCTGGGCAATGTAATCCAAGGCCCTCCGGAGGAGACCACCACACAGGCGTGTGCGACTCCCCTATCCGTAGCCCACCTCGGTGGGCTGCAGCCTGGTTTAGATTGCCTTGGTTCATCAGAACAGAAGCAGTAGAAGTGCATCCTGGCAAACTGTGAGCAGCATTTCAGCCTTCGCTGTGGGTTTCCATACAGGTCTGATGGCTGTTGCCACAAACCACAGTATACTTCGAGATTAATCCTAGAAGACAATGAACTTAAGCAAAAGCAAACGCCTCTTACTTGTGGCAACTCTAGAGCCCGCTTTGGGCATTTGGGTTGCAATGGTGTTAGCCTCATCCCTCAGCGAGGTAACAGAGTCTTCGGAAACCTCCACAGAATGTTGTGTACAACACATTTCTATGTGTATTTTAACTGCTGTCTTCAGGATGGGACTTCCATTTTATTAAGCCACTTCTGCTCTAAGCATGTCCAGGGTTCACCGTAGAAGATCTGAGTAAGTCTGCAATTTCTCACCCGCGTATGTCCCACGTCAGTGGCTTGAGCATGAGGTGGTCCACCTTCCACAGCACTCTGAGAGGGAAGGATGAGTATCACATGAGGCACCGTCCTTCTGGTTCACAACAGCTGCAGCCAACAGCAATGCTGCCGTGCCCCTGCTCTCCTTAGGGCTGCTGTTCTACTCAGCACGACACAGTCAACTACTTTACATTATAAATGCAATTTCCGCACCTGTTAAAGCAACAAGCATGCTTGAGATGATGGTGCTCATTGATGTTCTTCACCGCCCCCCTACCCTCCACCCTTGGGGAAGCTTTAAAAACAGGCCAAGGAAGAGGTGGCCTTGACTCATTATCTATAAAAGTCAAGAAATTGACTTAATGGATATTCAGATTAGCCTTTTCACTGACTGAATGAGAAGAAGCATCCTCATCTTTCCTCATAGATCCAACAGCATCGATCTGAAATCCTAGACAATCGCAAGTGGCAATGCTGTTTCTATAGGTCTACGATCTATAGCTGGTTATTTTATTTTATGTGTGTATGAATGTGTGATGGTCCTAATCTGTTCTCTACTCTTAGAAAAACCCATTTCTATTCATTTCTTATCATTTACACACACACACACACACACACACACACACACACCAGCTTTCTTTTTCTTCTAATGGAGAATAACCATTTCCAATTGCATGATTCCATCACAGACTTTTCATTCATCCATAGCGTTTTTGCTCAACCATGGAGGCCTCACCAGAACACATCTAAGTCACCTCCACACTTGTCACCCTTTCACAATAATCACTGTGACTATTGTACTTTTACAGAACTTCTGATCTGAAATTTCCCTTATAACTGTTTGTCATCCACTCCTACCCCACTTTAGCTTTAGGCACGGGAACAGAAAGGGTCCTTTAATGGAACATTGCCCTGTAGGTAGCAATGAGCACAATGCCTGGGATATAGGAAAAATTGTTCTGTGGATATTTCTATAATGGGTGATTTCTTTATAAAGGACACGGACTTGAGATCTCTTTGTGCTATCATCTTTCCCTGTGGAGTAGAGGAACCACACTTACCTCATCACTTTGTCTTGAAGAATTGACTTCTCTTGCTTTCAGGGAGCACTCCTATGAGGTCCTATTTGTGAAGGTGAGGAAGAGGAGGTTCTAGGTTCTGTGAGTTCTCTATGGGGTGAGCCATAGAGAGCCATCTTAACAACTGGTTAAGATGCAGACTTTCAAAGACCATGCTAGTGTCACTACAGCCTCTGGAAACTGAGACAAACAGCCTCAAGGAAAAACACAAGTCAGTGACTCTTTCCATAAAACATGCACCCCATGTAAAAACTTATCCCCAGGGAGCTGCAGAGACATACCTTGCCAAAGGAATATCCTTATTTGATATGCTAAGAAGTTAGGGCAGGGTGAAATAAAAGTGAGCCGAAGTGCAGAAAAGCTCATTCTGACTGTCCACATCAGGTGCCTTACAGTCTTCTCCTGTGGGAGAATTAGAAGATGTGTGTGGTTATGATATGATGGTAGGCGAACAGGACCTTATGCTGTGGCTGACCTTTAAACATTTTATGGTGAGAAGTAGGCTACACTAGAGTGTGAATCTAAGATGTCTTATACAGGCCCATATATTAAAATTTTGGTCCCAGGCAAGGCACTATGGAAGAGGTGATGAAAGCTGTAAGAGATAGGACCCAAAAGAGGACCTATAAATCACTGGGGATGTACCCTCAAAGGAGACTGTGGGATGCTAGTACCTTTGCATCTTGCTGGCCAACATGATGTAAGTAGTTTCTTCTTTGTTTTGTCTTCCCATCATACAGTGCTGCCTTGCCACATGCCCAAAAAGAAGGTGACCTGTGAAATAGTGAACCAAGAGAAACTTTCCCCTTTTAGAGTGGATTATCTCCGGTATCGGTATAGTAATGAGAAATGATGAACATAGGGCCGCCAGAAACAGAAACAACTATAGGTGCCACAGTTTTTCTTACTGAGCTTTTGAAGTTAGCATGCCCATTAATAAGCTTTTCTGTTACCTTCTCATACATATGCATGATTACACTTAGTGCTCCCCAACTCCGTTTACCTTCCTCCACTATGCTTCCTACTCTCCCCCTCTTCCCCCCACACACTGATTTGCTTCCTCTTCTCAGAAAGTCATAAAGTATTTTTAAGAGTTAAACAGTCCACCCAGTTGTGGAGCTCAGTATTAAGGAGAGGGAAGGAGGGAAAAGGCTCTGGAGTGGTATGAAGCCCGTCTTTAGGCTATTCTGCCTAAGCTCATCTGTCTTTACCTGGGTGACTTGTCAGTTTCCCTGGCTCTCTAGACTAGATCCCGAGCTTCAGACCAGATAACTGCTGTAGTATTTCTTTCAGCAAACAGCTGGGTGGTCTTGTCTTGCTTGCAGAGAAAAAAAAAATGATAGCAAGAGGCTTTCCAGACTATTCTCCTAAGCCTTCAAAGGGAAATGATCCATCCATAAGGGCACAGCATGTTCAAATGACAGAGGGAAGGCAGCCATCCAAGGTCAGGCAAGCCAGGAAGGGAGGCTGTGCCCCAGAACAGTTGCACCAGTGAGTTGCCTTCCAGTATGGGCTGGAAAGATAACGTTTTCATTTTCATTCCTCTACATTTCTTCCATATAGAATGCATTCATAGGGTAAGAAGAAAAGATCTGTCTAAATTGCAAACTTTTGGAGACAATGAAGCATTCTCTATGGTTACCTTTTACGGGATATTTTTGTTCCTCCTCAAAAATCTTGTTGGCCTAATGGAAGAGGACACACACAGAGAATTTGTAAACTATTCGATCTGAAAATATATTGCGAAGTCTGTTTGCACATTTCAAACACAGAGCTACCAATGGCTCAATACGTACCTTTGATTGAAGATCAAATGATCAGATCCTCTCCGTGGATGAATTTACAGCATCATTGTTAAACTCTGAAACATTGATAACATACCCTAGGACTCGGGCTCAGAAGCACTGAGCAGGTCACACTGACTAGCATCTCATAGGGTATCAGTCTCAGGCCATGGCTTTCCTCAAATAGTCATTCGTTAAACACTGAGCCCTGGTTATGCTGGGTACCAGGGCACACAGGCCCAGGTGGATAGTGGATGGTATGGTGACTGGATTTTCATAGCCCAGGAAACATGGTGGTCACAGGAAGAAGAAGGAATGATTGTGTGAGAACCTAGCTTTGACCTATAGCTTTTAGTCTCATTTAGAAATATTCCCATGATAAATGTCAGCAAAAATAACCTTTTATTTAAAATAAACCCAGAGGAGATTGGTTCAACAATATGTCTGGGAGGCAAAACTGGCCAGAGCTGTTCAATTCACGAGTCTAAATTCCCAGTTTTAGGCCCTATTTGCACACTTCTTGGATCCCCACTGCTCTTTCTCCAGCCATTTGGAGAAAGCAGCTGTCTTGGAAGAAACAGCTTTCACCCTTCCAGCTGCCTGCCTTCAACAACACGAAGAGCCTGGGCTTTGAGACTTCGCAACAATGCTACTCCCTTTAAAGGAATGAGACGGGTGCTGGCTGTATCACAGTGATCCTCAGGAAACGAAGCAAAGAACGCTTTCATCTGAGATCCCTTTGAGCAACTCTAACGAACTACTCTAGACCAGGTGGTTTATAAGCAACATGGATCTAGATCTTTACACTCTAGAGAAAGCACTTATAAAGTCAAGGACCCGGCAGATATGGTGTCTGCTTTCTCAAGATCTCATCTCAGGATACTCTCATGGGGTGAGAGGAGCAACTAAACTCCTTTGCATGTATTCATAAAGGTGCTAATTGTCATCAGGGAGGTCCATCATCTTGTCCAATTGTCTCCCAAAGGCTCTGTTTCCTAACCTTGGAGGTTAGGATTTCAAACATGAATGTCAGGTTACAACATGCAGTGAGAAAAAGCTTCCATAGGATCAAAAAAAAAAAAGCATCCAAGTACTGGAGTAATGTGCTTGGTACCATATTTGACAGGTGTTATCAGTGCTCAGTCATTAGGTTATTGCTTACTAAGGTAGACCAAGAGCTCAACACGCTGAATAGTCAAGAGTTTACAATCAAGAGTCCTGGTCAGACTCAAATCACTTTAGATGGCTTGGAGAAAGGTTTCTTAGTAGAAACTGTAAGGGGAAATGATTTCTGACTTGAAGTAGCTACTAGAAAATAGAAAATAGAAAGAGAGAAGTTTCCAAGGCTTGAGATAACGATCACATTTCTCCAGGGGAGGATGGCTTTGTGAGCTATAAATGGATGCTCACTGCAAGTGTCACTTGTGATATCATTTAGCTCTTCAGAAGGTTTCCACTCTTGAAGGAAAATGAGGGTGACAAGCAGGTACAGGCAGTCTTGTGAAGGGTCTAGAAATAATGTGTTTCCAGCTCCTGAGAAGTATTAAAGTGACTGCGTGAGTGTGGTGCACTCCCTGTCACCTGGCCAAGTGACTTGTGGAGTGAGTCAATCACAGGCTGGAGAAGGTAAAAGCCAATCATCTTCTGAGGAGAGGGAGACATCTTATCTACTCCCCGTGAGAGCTGACGGGTTTTATATACAAATGCAGTAGCTCAGCAGAGTCTTTTGCTAGAGACACTGTATGTTTTAAATAACCTGGGCTCATCTGTGCCACACACAATTACATTGGTATGTGTTTGCATTGAAGAACATATGGCTCATGGCAACCAAAGACACTACTCTGTGATACTGACCAAGATTACTGGTGATGCACATTGCCTCCCCTTCACTCTCCTGAATGATTAGCACTTCTTTCCCATTCACTGCCTACCCCATCCACACTGAAATGCTAGAGAATAGACTATGGCATTTAGTAAAGTTCCTGAAGCTTTTCCTAATATGAATCCTACATTCTGCACAGATCATTCTAGTGGATTCTACTTTCTCTGGGTCCTTAATTCCATATGTTTCTTTGCCTTTAGTCTCTAAGTTTCTGCAGAGGCTACAGAGAGGATTGTCACACTAGGCATTTATTCATAATCTAGAAAATCGTAGTCTAGGGGAATGAGATAAGGCATAATCACAAATAGGATGCAGGATACAGCAACTTAATCAAGTTTTCAAGTTTGGAAAATAGAAAGTGCTCAGAGAGTTGAGATACAACTTGAGTTTCAGAATGGGCTTTTCTGTCCAAATCCACTGCAGAGAGCACTGTTGGCCCAGAAGTCTCTGGGCAGCGGGGCCAAATGTCTGCATGTAAGATATAAGGCCAATTGTGGGCATTTGGAAGTCATCAGCAACAACAAAGACAAAGAGTTTTGCTACCATGATTCTTAAATTCCAGAGGCAATGGGGACAGGGCTGATAGGTAAGTGCTAACCAACATTAATATGAACTTAGTAAATTTTATATCGGCTGTGAGAAGGGAAGATCTCTTCAAAAATCTGTGTCACATGATGTGAAATCATTTGTCTCTGTGCCAAGGCATATTGTTCTTGACCTTGGCACTTGCACTAACATTAGAACCCAAATAAAAAGGTTCTATGGAATAGATTGGTGATTACATTACTATGTTGGGAACGAAGGCTGTGTAAAATGAATTCTGTATAATGTAGTGTGGATGGATTATGGATGCAAAAGTAGTTAGTCAGCAGATAGCCTCACATATATAATGAATATACTAATAATACCGTGTGTGTGTGTGTGTGTGTGTGTGTGTGTGTGTGTGTGTGATCCCAATGTAGGAAATGATAGAACTCTATGTGCTCACAAGGCACACTTAGGAATATCAATGAGGGTGTAACCTTTGGTTTTGTACAATTGTAAAACTAGTTTGACCATTTTCAAGAAAATCAACTGGTGGATTTATTTACTTCTAACACCTGGTCAATTCAGTCAAAAATGTCAAAAATTCTGTGATGGAATTGACAGATGTGAGACTGACCGACTGTCAGATTCCATCAAAGCACTAGGACCATTTGTGCTTGTTAGATACATTTCAGACTCAATATAGACAATGGGAATTTGGGGAATTAGCACTGAAAAGAGCTCTTTGAGGGACATTTGACCCACAGAGTGAGTAACAAGTCATCAGCTGGTTATATCCCCACATTAACAATACTAAATTCAAGGCACAGCAAGCCTCCAAACATTCCACAAACTAACCCCATTGGAGATAAATCGATGCTATTGATAGTATCCATCCTGAGCCCCTTACACAGTTCACCGCTGTAACCAAATTTGCATTTTCTATGTGCTAGGGCATTTTGAACATTGGTTTTGATGTTCTTATTTGATCATAAATATGATGATGAGGATGGTATTAAAAGGTATGGGTAGAATATGTTTAATTTTTTGTGTTGTCATGGCATTTTCATCATGTCAAGCATTGGGTAGGAAAATGTCCATTTAAAATATTTTTAGTCATTTCCTCTTACATATGGTAATTTATTACCACCAGAAATAAGTTATTAGAAAAAAAATTGAAAACATACAGGAAGCTAAATAGGCTAAATATTTTCATGCCCCAATTTCTAGTAACTGGACCTAGTATTTAGTATTAGGTCCATGGGGAAAAAACAATTAAAAAAATAAGAATGATGGAGAAAAAAATCCCTCATGTGGACCCCCACACCAAGAGGCATGTGCAATTGCATAAAGTCCATTATATTAGAGACCAAAAGCACTGCCAGCCTCTCCCACGGTCTTAAGTTAACACTTGTCTTTGTGTAGCTCCCTCTTTTCTGAACTTGAAATCCAATTGGCCAACAATTAAAGCCAATTAGCACATGAGGAAAATAAACTAGAGGCTCTCCTCTTGTGTTTTCTATGGCTGATCGAAACTTGGTTAGCTCAAGGCATTAGCAGAGCTGCGTGTCAGGCCAGGCATATAACAGAGACTAGTTGGCTTAAAGTATTTGAAGAGTAGGGCAGCGGCTGGCCCAACAGAACTGTGTTATTCTGAGCTAACAGCTGCCAAACATTCTTGACAGGAGATGAGGCAGATGTCCAAGGACAATCAAAGAGAGAAGAAAGTTTAAGCCAACGTTTGCCTATCTCATATTCTCTGCTTGATCCTCGGCCTCAAAGACAATCCACAGCTGTTGCACTTCAAGGTCTAAAGGCTGATCCCAACTCTCAGCCTGGCCCCTCACCCTGCCTACTCTGAGGGCACTGATCAGTTTTCTTACCTCCCCCAGCACGGGTCTTCTCATTGGAGTGAAAGGGTCTTTCAAGGGATTTTGGAAATTTCTGAATTCTCAAGTTTGTCTGGTCAAAATTCTACAGTGTGAAATTATTAAGATTTGAGTCCAGAAAAAAAAATTTAAAAAGACCAAAATCCTAAACCTCTCTCCAGGTCTACCTTAGATGGGTTATCTTAGCCCAGGACAAGATATATTGTTGCCAAGTCACCATGCTCTTAAAGGCAAGAAATCCCCAATTCTAATACAAAGGAAAGAGGGCTAACCTATGTGGAAGCTAAGTAGTACCCAGAGGCAAGCTAGTAGGGTTTAGGTGCTTAATATAGCCAGACACAGGGATGGAAATTAGAGTACAAATGTCATGGATAAAAAGACATAAAATGCATCTGTACTGAACACATTTACTAAGACATAGACATGTTACCTCTCTTGGGGGCAGAGGCTGAGAGACTTGATTTCCCATCAGTGCTAAAAAGCATTTCATGCCCCATTGTTTGGCGATATGCTCATTTACTAGTCTCCTTTATGGTTGCACTTTACCCAGGATGGCAGAAATAAGCAACTCTCTCAAGGAAAACATCTGAGGCACATGTCTCCTCCACAAGGGTCCAAGGAACCTGTGTGACTATCAAAAGCGTGATATTTTCTATTGTTCTACGCACAGGGAACAACAGGAGATTTTTCTGTCTTCAAAACTTTTAAGTCCCATTGCCATAGTGCAGTAATCACTAATCGTATTAAATTACAACAAACTGACTAAAATATCAAACGTAAACTACCCTTGACCCATGTCCAGCCAAAAGAGCCTTAATGGAAAGGAAAATTAGCATTCCCAAGCACAAGACATAGTATGTGTTCAGCATAGTCACCGAACAAATGAGTGTGTGATGGATATACTTAATCATTTGTTCCATTCATTACAAATATACACAGATAAGGGGCTGGGAAGATTCTTCAAGAATGAAGTGCTTGCTGTCAAGCATAAAAACCTGAGTTAAGTCCCCAGGATCCACGTGAAAAAGATGGGCACAGAAGTACCCTCCCTGTATTTCCAGCACTGGTGAAGTAGAGACAGAAAGGTCAGCGGGGGCTTGCTGGCCACATTGGTGAGATCCAGGAGAGTGAAAAACTCCATCTCAGAAAGTCAGGTGGAAAGTGACTGACAGAGACACCTGGCGTCCACCTTCACCTCTCCATCCATGAACCGCCACACAGACGCACTCCAAAGGCATGGGAGTAAAACACACACATGCAGAATACACACAGATAGTATTCGAGTAATCAAGTCACAGTTAGAAACAATAAGAGCTGTATTTTTTAGGGATTACCTGAAAACAACTCAATATGAAGTTTCTTGATTAAAAAAAAAAAACTAATTAACTTGGTGTGCTTTTCTTTCAACAACAACAACAACAAATCTATTTAAAAATAACTTAGAATTAGACAAAGCTTTAAAGATTGCCCCTATTTATACTCTGACAACTAATTACGGGGATAGCTTTCACACGCACCGTGATTGCAGGTGCAAATATTTAATTGTTTGTGCAAGCCAGGTGGTCAGGGACTACTTAACTGCGTGTTCAATTGTGCCTGCTCTCATTGGCCCTGCAATTAGTAGTGGGTGCTAAAACCAGAGAACTAACTGAGGCTCTATTAAAATCAAGCTGGTATAGTTCACAGTCTTTTATCTGGGAGGGGGCAGGGTTGTGCAGTTTGCGCTTACTTTAGCTGCTCTTAGCTGGGGCTGAGGGAGTCATTTTCGGCCAGTAAGGGAACCAAGGGCTGCTGGACCTTGGCTGATAAGAACTGGACACAGCTGCAAGGAAAGTGGACCAGGCTCCTCTGCCACACATTCAGAGACTAAGCTGAGGCATGTACGGAAAGGCCCATGGCTTGATTGTTCTAAACATACTTGGAGGTCATGTAGAGAGGTTTTCCTCGTGCCATCAGAACACAAAATTAGATCCAAACAACGAGTAGGCATGCCCTCCTGATTGAAGAGACTCAACGAACGTAGCTACTCTTCACCGTTGTAGAGGTTAGGGAACCACGTGGGTGGTTATTTGAGTCAGTGGGGACAGTTTTCAAACTTTTATTTTGTTTCGCTAGCACAAAATGAATCCAAAGAATATTCCGGGAGAACGAAATCACGGGGCAAGATATTGCCTGAGATGTTATATGGTTAAATTTTGGCCATGCCTGAGAATTCCATAATTATCAAGTTGATACTGGGTCTTCTACGGTAATGGAAGGAGCTGTGGCGATTCATAGCAGAGAGGGCTGTGGAGCTTCAGGCACGTGAGTTAGCTCCTCTCCTTTCTGAATTTCTCCCCAGTAAAGCTATAGGGCTGTGTTACAGCTAACGCACCTTCTCCCTGTCCCCTTTAACTCCACTCAGAGGGAACAGATGAAAAAGACGCTTTAATTCAGCGACACAAGAAAAGAACTCAGGGGACGGAACGGTTGGGTAGCCCTGGCTGTGCCCTTTGGCTTGGCCTTCAGTTGTTGCTGACCATCTTCATACTCATGGTGGTTTATCGGCTGAATTTCAGTTACAGTGATAAATCCTGGCCCACCCAATGTTTGTGTGTTTAAATAACACAGGTATGTTGTAATCCAGCATCATTCTATTTTGAATATTTCTCCTCACCACAGTGGGCTTATGGCGGTAGGGTTCACATTTTTGTTAATAATTCTTGCATTTTGCCTGGCTTCAAATCTCGTCATGTAGAATGACAGGGTTTTTATGGTGTTCCCAGTGTACAGTATATTAAAAGTGATTTGAGATGCTATCTCCAAGTCCAGAGTTTCTGGCCGTATTATTTAGACGAATTGTGCACACTCACATACATATGTACATAACTCCCATGCTGGTTGGCTTTTTGGTCAACTTGATACAAGTCAGAGTAAACTGAGAGGAGGGAACAAGTGAGAAAATGCCCCCCTGAGATTTCTTAATTAGTGGTTGATGTGCGAAGGCCAGTCTTTTGTAGGTGGTACTACCCCGGGTAGGTTGTCCTGAGATATATAAGAAATCAGGTTGGGCAGGCCATGGGCAGCAAGTTATTAAGCAATGTTCCTCATAGTCTCTGCTTCAGTTCCCGCCTCCAGGTTTTTATCCTGTTTGAGTTACTATCCTGACTTCCTTTTATAGTAGTTATGATTGGGACACGTAAGCCAAACCAACCCTGTCCTCTTCACATTCCTGTTGGTCATGGTGTTAATCACAGTAAAAGAGAGCAAAATAAGATACCTCCCCAGCATCTCCTACATGTTCCAATAATCTAGATTTCTGACTTGGATACAGAAATGTTCAGCTTTCTGGAGAAAGAAAGATTAATCTGGGCCTAATCAAAACAGCCTAATGTCAACACAGCAAGGTCACGTTCTTAGTTATATGCATTCTGTGATATACAGAGATAATCAAAGAAGTGAGTCTGACATTGAGAGGTCAGAGATTCCTCCAGTGGGAAGGCAGGAAGCTGTTGTAGCTGCCTGACTTAGAGCTACTGGTGTGTGAAGGGAGGCTTGAAGGGGGTTGGGTACCTCCTAGTAGCTCTTGGTTTTTACTCTAGACAGAGGTGAGCTTGATGAGAAACTCTCAAATTCAGAAGAGAATATAGTCAACCCACAAGAGCCTTCATATGTGTGATAAGACTTGGGGTGGAATTCATTTTATTTGGAATGAGCCCTTTCTCTTCATCTGGTCTTCTCCTTTAGATAAGAAAAGTCAGGCCACTCTATGGATCGGTCATTGGAGGCATGCCCTTGAAGAGGCTAGTGGGTCTCTGCTCCCTTCCCTCTTCTTCTCCTTCTATCACTAGGTAAGCAGTTGTCCCTACCACTTGCTTCCATCTGTGAGATACTGCACCAAGACAGACTTAAAGTTAAAAGGCCAATTGGTTATGAATGAAATCTCTGAGACTATGAATACAAGTAAACTTTTTCTCTTGAAAAGTTGTTAATCCAAGGTATTTGTCACAGCAACTGAATGCTGACTAACATTGGTAGGGACCTCTGCCATGAGGTAGACACTTATTTAGTGTCATGAGCCAAGGTGTCTAGTATTTCCAATTCACTATGAAATCTGAGAAGCCACCACCTCCCCAAACAGCCCTTTCCTTTGTCAATGACTGTACCCATGTTCTCTCTGTTGCCCTAAGGGGACTGAGAACACTTTTGTTGGGCGTGCTTAGGGGTGACAGGATTGGGCCTATACAGAAAGGCTCTGAGGTCTAGTAGGAGCCTGACAGGTATGACAACATTCAGCGGTATAAAGCAGTCACTGTAACCATTTATTAAAATATTTTCAGGAGCTGGAGAGATGGCTCAGAGGTTAAGAGCATGCTTGCTCTTCCAGAGGTCCTAAGTTCAATTCCAGTAACCACACGGTGGCTCACAACCACCTATAAAAGAGATCTGGTGTTCAGGTGTGCATGCAGACAGAACATTATATACATAATAAAATAAATAAATCTTTAAAAAAAATTGTCATGGCCTAGCCTAGGTATATATGCTCAGGACCTTGCACATATATATATATGCATTGTGACCTTCTATCAGTACAATATATATATATATATATATATATATATATATTGTCCTTTAAGGTGTAGGTGGATTAACAGCAATATTCTTGGACATTTAAACTGATGAAGCCGAAATCTGTGTCTTCCAAACAGCCAGAAGCACAGCGCCTCCCACAAATCCCAGTCATGGTGTCCCTCCCAGTTTTTTTGAGTTCTTGCTCTCAAATTTCTCACCTCCTATGACTCCCTTTTGTTGTTGTTGTTTCATGCTCATAGGATCACGAACCATCCTTTCCCATGACTTTTCTAAAGTCTCCCCTTGCCCACGGCATGGTATCATGACAGTTTTTTTTTTTTTTTTTTTTTTTTTTAACAACTGGAAAAATAAAAAAGTAGATCAAAAGTAGAGGGCAAATGATGTAAGTGTTAGGCCCTTGGCTGTAACAGCTGATTATTTTTTTCTCTTCCTCCTAGATTGGTGACAGAACAACTCCCTGGTAAGCTGACAGAGGGATACAGATAATCTCTTCCAGCTTCATGGATTTTCGGAATCAAAACAGGTAACAAAGTGGCATGTTGCTGAAGGAGCCATTCACTAATTTGAATACTGCAAAGATGAACAGAGATATATCTGGGACTTTAAGATGTGGGGAACTGGTAAGGCTATTGGCAGCCTCTCTTAACCAATAGATGAGATTCAAGGACAGGAGCACTTAAAACCAGGCCTGTTTTTCTGTGTTGATTAGTTGTAATGTACTGATAGAAGGTCACAATGTGTCTGGTGACAGCCAGTCTTCACTCAGGAATTGTGGAAGCAAACTGGAATCAGCAGTGCCCTTATAGTGCAGGGTTCATTCACTCATCCAAAGTTTCACTTCCACACACGCCTGAAGATCCCTCGTTCCAGCACTTCTCTCCTTGTGTGACAGGTAAGCTCCAACCTCAAGAGGAAAGCCTTATCCCCTATGTGGTCATCCTTGAGATTGTAGGATGAGATGCTATAATGAGATCATCTAAGCATGGGGCAGACAAAACTGGTGATAGAAAAACCGCTGTGTAAAGTAGTACATTTCAACTCCAAGGCTGTGAGTGAAAACAGCCTTGAGGACAGCAACATTTAATTCTTTTTTAACATTTACCTTAAAGTATGTACCATGAAATGCAGGAGCTCTTTATCACACACACACACACACACACACACACACACACACACACACACACACATCACTTAACATGTTCTTCCTCAGTTCTCAGGGTGGCATTCATCTTCTTCAGAAAGGCTCTAAATCTAGAAATCAACAAGAGAATAAGGAACAGCTAGAGAAAACTGAGGTCCCATCTTCTGCAGACATCTTACCCAACCCTTCCTCTACAACAGGGCTTCGAATCCAGTTCTCCCCACCAAGAAATTGCTAAGTTCTATGCCCCAGCCCCACCTTCCTCTTCTGGCCAGTCTGCTTGTTTCTCTAGTGTGAATTTTCAGTGTTTCATGGCCTGCTAGGATATGCTGGGACTTAAGACTCTTTCCACTGTGAAGCCCATGGGTTCTTGCAAAATGCAAGGCTGGGAAGAATTCTGGTGACATCTACGTTGCAGCAGGTTCTGGATCCTCATTCAGTCCGTGTGAATGTGTGCTTTAGTCTTAACTCTGTTACAATAACATGTCCATGAGGGTCAGGAAATGAACAAAGAGAAATCCAGCCACAGCCTCTGGTTCTCACAGCTACTGAGCAGAAATTCCCAACTTTGATTGTGAGGAGTGTTACTAGTCACTGATTGAACAAGAGGATGACTTACTGATTGTGTATTTCCTATTACTTCCCCAGTAATATCAGCATTCACACCTACTTGTTCTCTTGATTGTCTTCCTAGAAAGTACTTTATCTCATAGCAATAAGGTTATCATATGTACAACTTAACTTTGATAACATGTAGAATTATAGAATTATAGATGGATATTAAACCATGATTTTACCTTCACCGTGGAAACTTTTAATTGCACTTTGAACAACCAAGACTTTTCCTACACACGGGGTCTGTGCCTTATTTTCTCAGCATCCAGTGCACTTTTAACAGAATTCATTGGGTAAGAGGTTGCCTTGGTTAGGCAGCAAAGATACATCATGACCAAGGCAACTCTTATAAAGGACAACATTTAATTGGGGCTGGCTTACAATTTCAGAGATTGAGTCCATTATCATCATGGTGGGAAGCATAGCAGTTTGCAGGCAGATATGGTGCTGGAGGAGTCAAAGTTCTACATCTTTTTAAAAATTTTAATTTATTAACTCACCTTACATCCCAATCATAGGCCCCTCCTTCCTCCCCTCCCAATCCTACTTTCCCTTCCTCTTCCCCCTCCCCTATTCCTCAGATAAAGGGAGTGGATTCCCCAGCGACTCACCCAACCCAGCCCATTAAGTTGTATCAGGACTAAGTGCATCCTCTTCCCCTGGTGGCCTGATGAGTCAGCCCCAACATGGGGGAGTGATCAGAAATCAGGAAACAGAGTCAATGACAGAGACAGCCCCCTCTCCCCTTACTAGGGAACCCACATGAAGCCTGAGCTGCCCATCTGCTACATATGTGTAGGGAACCTAAGTCCAGTCCATGCATGGTCCTTAGTTGGTGCTTCAGTCTCCACAAGTCCTTCTGGGTCTTGGTTAGTTCCTCTGTTGATCTTCTTGTGGAGGTCATGGCACGTCTAGGTCCTTTTTATAACTCCTCCCACTTTTCTTAGAGACTCCCAACACTTTGTTTGGCTGTGAGTCTGTTTTGATCTGTTTTGTATCCACTGCTGTGTAGAGCCTCACAGAGGACAGCTAGGCTAGGCTCCTGTCTGTGAGCATGGCAGAGTATTGTTAATGGTGTCAGAGGTTGGCTCTTTCCCACGAGGTGGATCTCAACATCTTGATCCAAAGGCAGCCAGGAGGAGACTCTCTTCTGCACTGGGCGGAGCTTCAGCACAAAAAGACCTCAAAGCCCGCCTACACCATGACAGCCTTCTTCCAACAAGGCCACACCCATTCCCACAGGGCCACACGTACTAATAGTGCCATTCCCTGTGGGCCAAGCATTCAATTACATGAGTCTATAGGGGCCAAATCTGTTCAAACCACCACAGAGGTCAAGACTAGTTACAAAAATGACTATTTGCTCATGGAAACTTCAGCTGATATATTTTGGTCCATATAACATGTACTCATAACAAGTGAATAAAATATCATTTTCCTCCACATACTCAGACAAAATTTGGAAGTAGTAATGCCACGGTTAATCAGTGGTGGGTTTCTGTTGCCTTTTCACCTGCTCTGTACATCCATTCTTTTGTATAAAGCATTGACTCTGACAGTGTTTGCTTTTCCACAAACTACCTCCTAGAAAAGGTTTTAGTAGAAAGCTTTGTCCTTTTGTCATAATATTTAAACAAGTCAGTGGACTGAGAGCCAGAGCTTGTAAAGGTAATTTTCAAAGTCAAACTGTCAGGTATGGGCCTCCATTTTCTCATTTGTCAAAGCTGTGTTGATAATTTTTAAGTAAGCGTGTGGTTTTGAAAGCGCTTGCTGAGGTCCGAGGAGCAGCACGTACTCATTAGCAGAAAGCTGATGGGAGCGAGGCTTGGGTGGAAAGGCTGGAACAGAGATGGCCAGGGATCATACATGCCTGCAGTGTGACACTGCAGAAGGCAGCCAGGGTCCAGACTGTCGATTCAAGGACACACTCAAGAAAAAAACTGACTGAAGAACACTCACATGGGCGAGCCACTGCTGTCCAGATCACACAGCTCTAACAGGCTACTGCTCATGTCTTTGAGCACACCTTGAAAGTTCACATTTTGTTTACAGTCTCAGATGAAATGTTAATTTGTAAGGAACCTTTTTTCCTGCCAAGAGAGGCCCAGGGCACAGTCCTTGCTTATATTCCTCAGTCCCTGTGTCCTGGCCTGCTCCTGGACACGAAGAATGGTGAAAATAAAATGCACTGATGGGCAAACAGGAAGAGTACATATATATATATATATCCCAAAGTTAAATTAAAAGGACCTACTTACCATTTGAAATAATGTTCCCTATAATTTTTCTTTCTGCAACTGGAAAAAACTACAGAGGTTATTCTTTCTTTATCTCTTTTAAGCCTTCACTTATTTTTATGTATGCTTTATTTGTAGACACAAACATGCCATGGTACACAAATACTTTTGTGTAGTCACAGGGCAAACTTTGTAACTTCTTGTGTGTGTCTCAGGAATCAAACCCAGGTCCTCAGGCTTGGTGGCAAGTTCTGTTTCCTACAGAGCTATCTTGCGAGCCTTCCCTTTTCTTACCCTCTCACTGTTTTCTACCAGGTCTCTATTTTTTTTTTTAAGTTTCATATTTCATTTTCACTTTGTGGAATTTCTTTTACTTTCTAAGAAGGTTGTTGTCTTCTGACCAGATCCACAGGTCAAACAGGAGAGGGAACGTCCATCACCTTGGTTGTAACTGGGTTCACAGAGTGTGTGGTCTTCAAAGGAGGTAGCTCCAGCTTTTCAGTCCTGCTCACGATGTCAGAGAGAGAAGCACACAGGGAATATGCAGGACACAGTGAGGAGGAACACGCTGAAACTGTCCTTCCACCCTCTAGAAATGCTTCAAACATCCCGGAGAAGATGAACAACCAGAGACGCTTGGCCTTCACAGTAGAGGCCATCCTAGGTGGGAAGAGAAGGGGACCCTAAAAAAGCTACAGACACTCTTCTCTTTTGTATGTGTCTGACTCCCCACATTTCCAGATGAATCTAGAGAGGAAAGAAGGAAAGATGAGGTAAGAGAAGAGAAAGAGGATAAGGGGAAAAAAGGGAGAGAGAAGAGGAGAGAAAAAGAGGGGAGAGAAGAAAAAAGGAGAGAGAGGAAGGGGAGTGAATGAAAGGAGAAGAGAGGGAAGAGGGGAGACAGACAGGAGAAGGAAAATGAAGAGAGGCAAGGAAGAGAGGAGAGGAAAATGGAAAGAGACAAGGGAGAGAGGAGAGGAAAGAAAAGGGGAGAAAGGAGGGGGAGAGAAGGGAAGGGGATGAAGGAGAGGAGAGAAGTAGAGGGAGAGAGATGAAAAGAAGGGAGAGGAAGAGATGAATGGGAGAGAAATAAAATGAGAAGGGAGAGAGGAGAAGGGAGAGGATAAAAGGGTGAACTTTTTTTAGGTAAAAGCTGAACCAGGTACCTGTTTTAAATGTGTGACGAATTAGGAAGAAATAAATAGTTTAACCACTTCATTTTCCAAATACACTTTAGAAATATGAGTTTGAAAACCAAAATTATGGCAGACACCCACCCTCCAATTTCTGACAAGACTTTGGCACCATTAACCCCAGTATTTATTGCTCCTTTTAACTACTGTGTGACGTAGCACTTTCCCAGCCTTCATTGCAAAATGTACATATAATTCATATGCCCAACATTTTAGCCCAGCTTTCCTTGCATATTTTACTATGTTGGAGACTATTTGCGTGTTTGCTATATATCAGTTGACACCTCTGTAAAATCTTTATATTGAATGCCATTGGCAACCATATGCCAAATAATTGCATTACGTTTGTAATATTTGTGGGTGCCGTTTTCCTGTAAGCTTAAGTAGGGAAGGCTTAAAATCCTTCTTTCTAACACCCATCTTCTTGATTGGAGTAACTTCTTGTCCACTAAAGGCTTTCATTGATTCAAGAAAATACCTCTTACCTTCTGGATGATGCCATTGCCCACAGTACTATTCTCCAGGATTCCCTCTTACATTTAGATTCTCACAGATTTAAAGGACAGTTCCCATAGTGTCCAAGGACACTTGGACAACCTTTCTGCTTTCCTGAAAAGGATCTGAAGTTGTTTAGAAAAGGAGAGATTACGTGATGAGGTGGGGCCTGGAGAGATGCCTCAGCAGTTAGGAGTAACATACAGGCCAAAAAAAGTTTATGTTATAAATATAGTATGTATATTCATATTTAATATATTTATAAAAGTATAGTTATATAAATTAAAATTAATATAATTATATACTATTTTTATAAATATATAATCTAAAGAAAAGAATTTTAAATAAGATGAATAAGATCACAGATACTGTTTGGCAGATGGGATCAAAATTGTTTCCCAAAAATACTTCTACTACCTCACCTCACCTCACCTCACCTCACCTCACCTCACCTCACCTCACC
>NW_026596046.1:9316868-9355144 GCF_907164565.1 Psammomys obesus
ACCTCACCTCACCTCACCTCACCTCACCTCACCTCACCTCACCTCACTTCTCTCCTCTCCTCTCCTTTCCTCTCTTCTTCTCTCCTCTTCTCTTCTTTCCTTCCTTCCCTTTCCCTCCCCTCCCCTCTCCTCTTCTTGCCCCATCCCATCCTGCCCTCTCCCCTCTCCTCCTCTCCTCTCTTTTCCTCTCCTCTCCTTTTCTCTCTCTCTCCTATCTTCCTTTCCCTTCATTCCATGTCCTCACTCCCTCCTTCTCCCCACTCCATGTTGCTTTCTCCCTCTCTTCTTTCCCTCCCTTCTCTTCTTTCTTTCCTCCCATGGGTGAGCACCCTGCCATGGAGCTCCACCCTGTAGGTAGAGGTGTTTCCTTGAATCCTTGAACTGATCAGATGGGTGTCTGCAAATGGTGACTAGATTACATCTTCTGCATAAAAAATGTGATTTTGGATCACACTGAATTCTACTATTTTGAAATTTTTGCGACCAATTTATGGGCAAAATCCAGGCTTTCCTTTTAAAACAATTTAATTTAATTTAATTTTTTTCTTTTTTTTTTACATAACTGGTGTCCCAGAAATTCTGTATCTAAAATTACAGAAGAAAAAATAAGGAGAAAATAAAAATATAACAAATTGGATTTATGACAGCTAATTAATAAAGCAACTGTGTGAATCACTGGTGTGTATACAAACACTTGCATAATGTCTATTGAATCCTCTTCAGCAGTGAGGAACTCTATGGACCTAGCCTCTCCATCCTCCTGCTAATATAGGGACTGCCTGACAGCCAGCACATACACCCTGTTCCCAGTGTGAACACTGCTAGGATGGGCTTGTGATGCAAATCAGGCCTTTGAAAGCCAAGTTTCCGACCAGCTCCATTCAGTCTTCTGCATATCAAATGTCTAAGGGCCTCCAGTGCTGGAGAATGCAGATCCTGGAAATGGTAATTCACAGGCATCTAGCACATTTCTATGCATTTAAGAGAAATTCAGAGTAAAATACAAAGCAAATGCATATATTTAATAAAAAATTGTCACTAAGTAGAAACCAAAAAGAATTTTTTTTAATTTTTCTGTTTAAATTTTTAATTAACTGGAATTTTAATCCCAAAGGTCCTCAATTAATTTAGCCTTGATTGCCAAAACTTTTCAAGCATTTGGCCTTTTAGAAATAAAATTAATTTAAAAATTTAATGAAATGCTTTCAACAAAAGAAATTCTATCTATTGGCCTTAATGTGGTCCCCAAGTAAGACTTGCTCTTTTCAAGCTTTAAAAGTTCAGATCTGGAGCACCTATATAAAATGCCAAAATGGTGCCATGGAGGTGGAGGCAGAAGATCGTTGGAGTTAGTAGTCTGGCAGCATCGGTGATTTGTGGGTACAGTGAGAGACACCGTCTCAAAAAGTAAAGTGGAGAACGATTCAGGAAGACACCCGATGTCAACCTTTGCCTTCCACATCCATGGGCTCAGGCACTGGCACTTACACAAGCAAGTGCTCATGCATGTGCCGCATGAACAAAAGTAAATACGCCCTGTCTGATCAAAAGGAGGCAAGAAACATCGCTTACATGTACTGGTACTTAGTCTTAAAAATGCCTAAAAATGCCTAGAGAAATACCACAGTATGGCTGGTAGCAGCACCACATAAAACCTTGAGGTGGGAGTTGGGGGTGAGGTCAGCATTGAGAGCACACACTGTCCTTCCAGGGTACCCCGGTTCAGCTTTCAGTATCCATGTCAAGCGGCTCACAGCTACCTGCAACTCTAGCTCCGGGTTATACAAAGCCTCGGACCTCCATGATCACCTACAATACAGAGAAACACACCCATATCCACAGTTTAAAATACTGTTTTTTAAAAACAGAACTGTGTGGACCCACACTTTCAGGTAGAAACAGAACGCCAATTCACACGAGTAAGGCCTTGGGAGGAGGATGCTGATCACAGGTACTGTACTGTAACTATTCCTTCAGTCCAGCTCCAGATTAGGAATTTGACATTTTAAAAATTCCACTGAAATTGGACTACAAAATATAATAGGTTTAGGCACCTGCTATAATAACATTGCATAAAAATATCCCAGCAGCTTTCACATAGACACATGTTACAGTATCACGGTCAAATTTTATTACATCATTACAGGAATGTTCCATTGGCCCACGTGATTGGCTATTGTGCTGGCACAGGATGCTGATGCCGAAGTACAAGCACGGCATCACATTTCCCTAATAAAAGTTTTACGGTATCCCCATGCACACTAAAAACGACACTAACTGCATTATTACATTTTAATTTACTTTTTTTGTATAAAATAAATAACAAACTTGGTGCTAATGAGCTCATATTTTCCATTATCCCAAGTGATCCTGTTCATATATCCAGTCCATTGGAAATGCCCCTAAAAATAGTTGATATACTCTTCATTACGGTACAGCGGCCTGTACTGGTCCAAAGTGATTTCCTGTAAATTCATAGACATCACATCATGTTACAAACAACACAGCTTTAAAGTATAGTATTTGATTTTTGGGTACTATGCCATTCTTCAACAGAAAAAATGATTTTTTGCTTAAAATTGTCCTTCTTTTTTGACAACTTTCCATGTCCCAGTAAACACAGGTGTATTTGTAGCTAAACTACACATCCAAGAGCTAGCTTTCTCTTTGGCTGTCCTAGGTGAAGTTGTAAGCTTTTTAGTGCCTATTTTCAATTTGGTATCTATGAAGTACCTGGGAGAAATCAATTTTTTACCAGACATGGATTGTTCTTTTGGCAACACTGCCCAGTATTGTCTTAATGAAGCTATTAAATAATTAAGCTTTTTTTCCCCCTTTTATAAATTTTAATGCTAACAAGAAACACTGTGACCCTCTTGGTTTCATTTTCAGTTTAGTGTAAATTGACTTATCTTGCAGCCCCTCCTCACCAAAGCCATCATTTTCCCACTATCAAAGTTCCTGGGCATTTGTTTGGATGAGTGGTAATGGCGCAACGGGTGGATGGAACAAAACTCTGATTACATTTGTGGAGAAGAGATTTCAGAAATCTGAGAAGAAAAATAGGAGTTACCCATTGCCCCTGCTTTCCCCGAGATAGGGCGTTCCTCTACTGTAAACTTCAAACTGTGGTTATCTGAGGCCAGTGCTGTCTGTGTGGGTGTCTCTTACACTGTGACTGGACAGGCTGCACTCTGTAGTTGGACAGTGCAGGTTCTATGGGATAAGATAAAGGACAACGTTGTTGTAGGTGTGACCTCAATGAATCTCTAAATAAAGTCTCCTGATACCTAAACACATGGTCATCTATCACACCTCCCAGGCTGTCACTGTCTGTTTTTCCAGCATAAGAAAATTTCAGATTGTATCTACAGTGTTATAAACACACACACACCGACAACTTGGAGCAAACTCTGATGTTTGGAGCTTCATAGTGATGTTCAGCAACCATTTTTTTTTCAGGTTTTTTTTTTTTTCTTTTTCTTTTCTTTTTTTCCAGCAGGATTTAGAGAGTAGGAAAGCCTACTGACACATTGAAATTGTTGCAAATGCACAATGAGTTCACTCTGGAGATGTAGTCATGACTTTCTCATCAGAGCGAGCGCCACATGGTTGGTAACTTTAGCTCATTTCTGTGCAACTTATATAGCCGCAGCATAATTTGGGCATTTCTATGTTTTTCTACATTTTTTCAATATCCATAAGACAGGGTCAGTGAGTGAAGTAAATGCGTAAGAAACAGTTACCTGTAGAAACTAACACAGAAGGAAACAATGACAATAATTTACATTTATTTATAACTTAATATATGTCAGTGCATGTTCAAGGAGATTTGCATCAACACAAAGGTAAAATCCCTGAATCAAGTTCTCCAGGACTTTAGTTTTTCAAGAGACGCAGTCCTGCTATGTTGTGCAGCTTACTTGCCATACACTTCCGGGCTCAAGTACACATAAGCTCTGTAAGAAGACACAACAGACAGGTGCCAGCCAGGTCAACTTTCCTAGCTTTTCATTCCCATTTCACAAATGATGAAACTGAGGTGCCAAAAATCACCTTTGAACATACTAGAAAGCTGAAAGTTAGGCTGCTGAAATGGCTCAGCAGGTAAAGTTTCTTCCTGCCAAGCTGAATGACCGAGTCAAATCCTGTTTGGTGGAGGGACAGAACTGACTGACTCCTGCAAGTCATTCTCTGACCTCCACGCACAGTTCAGTGTACATGTGCTCCCATTCACATGTAGGTACACATGCACACTCACACATACACACATACAGAATGACATCTTAAATAAACAAACAAATAAATGTAATTTCAAAAATTAAAACTATGAAAGCTGACACTCAAACTTAATTACCTTCATAAGCTCCACAAAAATATCCAGGTACTTTCTAGCAGACTGACTTTGGTACAGAAGGATGAATTACTGTTCTCTGGAATGATAGGATCTCTTACCATGTCGGTCACATTGACCTCCAGTCTCACCATCAAGATACAGGTCATGTGGGGGTCATGTGGTTGTGAAATGATGGGGCTGGATCAGACTAAAGGTGTACCAAGCAGAGAAGGACATTTTCTCCAGATAAATTGCCTTTTTAGATGATTGACCCACCCATCCATCCATCCATCCATCCCTCCATCCATCCCTCCATGCCCATCTATTAGTTTTTGAAACAAGTGTCTTCCCTTACGTCTCTCACTCCCTAGTTATTAAGATACTAGCCAAGACCAACTCACATCCTATTTTAGTATAAATAAGCTCAACTGACTTTGACCTGACACACACTGTGGCCACTGGATGTTCCACAAACTCTGAGCAAGTCCAGGTATTTGTCTATGCAATGATTTGTTAACAATTCAATTCTCCCTGTGTTTCTCTGTCTCTGTCCCTTCTTCTCTCCCTCCTTCCAAGGAAAGTGAAATAGAGAAAATCCAATGAGATATGTAACCCTAAGTACAGAATATTAAGTCTGAGATCAATACTTTCTTTGGGAGGAAAACCAAAACTAATCTTAATTAGAAGTAACTGTTGGGGGTTGGTCTGATGCTTGTGTTTCGATGCTAATTACTGGCCCTCAAGACCTAGTTACTGTCTGGCACACCTATCCTTGTTGCTAAGACATTGTACTTGCCTGGTTGATTAAAAGGCCTAAAACCTGGGAAGGGCAGAACAGGGTAGGCATGGCTATGGTTTCAGGGCTTTTGGAACAGGAGAATCACAGGAAACAGACAGACAGAAGAGAGAAGAAAGAAAGACAGCAGCGTGGTTAGCATGGAGAAGGAACCATGTGGGCTGGGAGGAAGGACTCTAGTCATCATCATCATCATCATCATCATCATCATCAAAAGGCCCAGATGAAGAATATAAGCAAGTATTTATGAAGATTATGGATGGAAGGTCATCTAGATAAGGATGCTTAAGGCAATGGCATTTGATGGGGAAGGGAATTGAATGGTGAGGTTATTGATACAGTGTAGGTGAAATATCTACACAGCCCAAGGTAAATAAAGGTATTGTAAAATTTAGCAGGCGTTTGTATCTTATTAATTCTGATAGCAGGCTAAATTATAGGGCTAAGAATAATAAATGTTATATAGCCCAGCACCCTTTTCATTTATACAACAATAACCATTGAAATAATTTGGAAAAAATGAATACATTCTAACTGTATCCTGTGTAGAAATGTAATTTAAGAAAGTGTAAAATACATTTCACAACATTTAAATTAAGTTTAAATTTAAAGTTTTATGTGATATGCAGAAAAAAATTAAAAGACAAATGAAATGAAAAAAAAATATAATCTAAAATAAATTCTAAAAGCTCAAGTACCAGCTAGGTATATAGCTTAGTACTAGAGTATTTATCTAGAAGACACAAGGCCCTTGGTTTAAGAGAGGCAGAGGCAGAAAGAGAGAAAAAAAAAGTATATAACGTAATACAAAATAGGAAAATACAAAAACTTGTAAATATATACACAAATAGAACCATAGAAAGTCTTTTTTTTCCCCCACACTGACAATCAAGGAAATAAAAATTAGTATTTGAACATCCAAAAGCTATTTACCTATTACTTTGAGAGCTTTTTTTGACTAAGATAAAATGAGTGATTCCCATCAAGATTGCAGAGACAGAGGTAGATAGACAGGGTTTTGGGGGCAACCTCAGCCACAGAATAAGACTTTGTCTCAAGAAAAAGGTATATAGGTATTAATTTGCTTTTTGTTCCCAGAAGATTATTTGGGTAAATTAACTTTACAAAATAAGTGTGTGCTTTCACAGCGGTTTTTAGAAAAACTTTGAGGAAAGTAAGAAAGAAAATGTAGGTATTTTATGATGAGACAGAGCTGAAATTAATTAAATGTGCAAATATGAAAGATGGTGTAGAGGTTCTAATGAGAAATCTCATTAGAGATTCTCCGACATTTGAATACTTGGTCATAGTTGGTAAACTGTTTGGGGAGGGGGGTGGCTTTGGTGGATGGAGTATTTCACTGGGGGCAGTGTTTAAGAGCTTAAGGCCGAATACCACCGCTGCTCATTCTGTGCTTTTTGCTTAGGATTCAGCACATGAGCTCTTGGTTTTCTGCTCCTGTCACTGGGCCTACATGCTGCCATTATGAACTCCAACCCTCTGGAACAGTAAGTTCAAACAGTCTCTTCTATAAGTCCCCTTCATCATGGTGTTTTATCCCAGCAACAGAAAAGTAACTGATAGAGATGGTTGTAGCCAATTATGTTGAAACTCTATGAAAATGAAATGAGTCGGGCATGGTGATAAATGGCTTTAATCTCCATATTCAGGAATTAGAGACAGGCAGATCTCTGAGTTCAAGGCCAGCCTGGTCTACACAGTGACTTCCAGGACATCCAAAGTTATAAACCTAGTAAGACCCTGTCTCAGGGCAGGCACAGGGATGGGAGGGGGTGCAAGAGGGAGGCGAGAGAAACGGCAAGTAAAAATAAATATAAAATGGTATGTTATAAAGCGTACATCTATCACACGTTAACTCAAAATAGTGTTAGTTGTTTAAGTTTATAAAAAATGTAACTTTTGGTTTGATTTCGTACATAGTGTCCCTTTGTTCATTTATCACAATTTGCTCAAAACATTCATGCAATTGTAATTATTTTTTAGAATATTTCTTTGAAAACAATATGCTAAGATGGGCTTGGTACCTCATGGCTGTAAACCCAGCACTTGGGGAAGCTGAAGCAGAAGGATTCCCAAGGGTTTGAAGTTAGTCTGGGCTGCATAGGTGAACTCTGGGTGACCCCTGTGCCAGCCTAGATTACAGAGTGACACCCTGCGTTCCATCTCAAACTTTCCCCCAAGCTGTAAAATATGGTATGGATTCCATCATGTAGACTGCAGCTCTGATTTGTGATGGGTGTGTTTGTACCTTGTATGTGTGCCTGTGTGTATATATGAGGATGTGTGAGAAGTCTTCATGTATTTTAGGTATGATATTGTTATGTTAAATCACTCCTATACTTTTTTATGAATTAAATACCATGCTAAAAATTACAAAACAGGCTGAGTGGTGGTGATGCATGTCTCTAAGCCCAGCACTTGGGAGACAGAGGCAGGCAGATCTCTTGAGTTTGAGGCTAGCCTGGTCTACAGAGAAACCCTGTCTTGAAAACCAAACCAAACCAACCAAACAGAGGAGAGGGAAGATGATAAGTAACTTACTCAAGTTTCTATTATAATATAAATTTGATTTTTTTTATTAGGTGGTGTGTCCAGGACCTTATGTTTGATATATAATTTATGTGCTCAGTCAGTGTGGCTCAAATACATACCCCAATATCCTGCAGAAAAAAAAAATACCCTCATCCAGTTGCTAAGCAATGAAAATGTTTGGTTTTAAGATCCCTGACCATGTAACCGCAGGTTCCTTGCTTCGTCTATCCAACTATTACAGCTACATGACATTTAGGGATAAAAGCCAGGTATACCCTGCAGAGAAAGACAAATCCACCCCTAAGACTTGACTGTCACTTTACAACTCTGTGGTCTTGGGCAAATTACTTACATCACAGAATTGTTATGAAGATTAAGTGGCAAAAGCCTGCAAGGCATAAGCTTTACAAGATTCTTGCAAATAACAAGTGTTTAATAAATAGTAGAAAATATGATTTTTGCCAAACTTTCTTTAACGAACACATTGCCCTTATAGTCAGAGAAGCACAGTGACTATTAAAGTGAAAAAAAAATGAAGCAAGCCAATGATTTTAATATAAACCTACAAATATTTTTAATTTTTGTTTAAAGAATGAAAGAAAGAAAGAAAAAGCAAAGCACCTTTGTTTGGAGTTATGTCCCAATTGTGGTTGCTAACCACAGGTGGGTAGGGAAGCCCGGGGGGAAACCAATTACGTGCAAATCCTTTGACTTAATGAAAAATAAAATTAAGCAGACTAATACTCAGCAGGTACTTAAACATCACCTAATATTATGAAAGCCAGAGTTTCCTAAGGAGAAAAAAGGTCTCTAGACAAACTGGAGGAAGAGGCAGCTATGACCCAGGAAGAAATTTCCATTGTGTGGCATGATTTACTACAGCACACCTGAAAATGCCAGGTCGAGCCTCTTCTACTCAGTTGTCAGCCTTGGCAAACTATGTTTCCTCAGAATTTAAGACACATGACTTTGCTTTCTGACAAAGGGACCTGAACTTAGATTCCCTGTTTTCTGGCATATGTGTGTGTGTGCTTGTGTGTGTGTGTGTGTGTGTGTGTGTGTGTGTGTGTGTAATACACATTTATTGGGAAGTTTTTTGTTTTTTTTTTTAACTTGCTGGCAGTAACCTTACACATTTTATACATAATCCCTCATCTCATCCTGGCTAGAGCTAAAAAAGTAAGTACTGGCAGTTGCTTGCTCTTGTTGGGTGATGTGGGAAGTTGCTTTTGATCACGGAAGAACATTGTCCAGGAGGAAGTCACATACAGACATTTTGAAGTGGGTAGGAAAATTCGCTCTCTCCCTTCTCCACTCTGGAATACATAATCACAGAAGCATCTGTGAGATGGGTTTTCCTTCTTGGATTGGCTGACCATTTTCTCAAGCTTTTCCCTCCTGCTTCCATTTCCAACCTGTCTTTTTTTTTTTTTCTATTTTTCCCTCCCTTTCCAGGATATTTGCTCACATCTGTATCTCTGGGTTCCTACTCTGTGGCCCCTTTTTGTGGCCTTCTCTTGCCCCATTTTCCTGAACATTCCTTTCCTCACAACTCTGTTTTCCTTCCTTTTTTCATTCTCTCTCTTTTATGTCTTTCTTCTTTGTTTTTTTTTTTTTTTTTTTTTTTTTTTTTTTTGTTTTCGTTGTGGGGGGTGGGGGGTGGGGGTGGAGCACACATTTCTCTCCCAGCCGAGACAGAGACCTACCCTGGCATTTTCAGAACTCCACATACTGTTTCCACAGACATTTGTTCAGCTTTTCCTGGGGTACCTTAAAGTGTGTCATTCCCTTTCAGTGCAGAGGCCCCAGCCCTTGGAAGCCAAAGCCCGTCCCCTGGATAGGGAGCTGATGAAATCTGGGCCGATCTGTTATCTTCCTGTGCTTTATAGGTCTTCGACAGGGAGATTAGAGCACAAGGTTACTGTGACAATTTGTTTACAGGCAGGGAGAGATTAAGATCTCGTTGAAAAGGAATAAAAATAACATCATCATGAGCTGTCACAGCGTGAGCCCCATTGTAATCAACACTGGTCTGATTTCAGGGATAATTTAAGACCAATTTATTATCTTAATTAAAAAAATAAGAAAGGGAGAATTCAACATTTCAGATGGCAGTTAGATTGTTGGAGGTGTGTCCTCTGGAGGGTCCGCGAATAAAATAGAACACCCAGGGTTCCAGCCGGCAACACCGGGTGGGTAAAAATAGAAAACTTTTCCTTTTAACCCGTCTCCTCCCCCCTTCCTTTTCCCTTTATGTCAGTGGCAAATCAGAAGGGAAAACAAAACAAAAACAAAAACACCTTGGTTTGTAGATTGCAGTCCAAGTGAAATCCGTGTTCAAATGGGTAACGAAGGCACCCCACACCACCACCGCCAACAGGGCATCTTTGTTTGGAGTCTTTAGTATAGTGGGCCAAGGTTTTTGTTCTGTTTTGTTTTTTAGCAAGTTCTCTGTCCCTCTGTCTTAATAAAACCTGCTTTAAAAAAAAAAACAAAAACCTTTGCTTTGGGTCCAGGTTCATTTTCTCATTTTCCCTTATAACTAAATTCTTCCACTTAATCCAAAAAAAGACTTGAAAAACTCCAATTTCAAGAGAGGGTGAGAAGGCCAGAACAGAGTGATTTGTGGTCCACCCCCTACTGACCTCCCCCTTTGAAAGTTCCCCCGCCCGGAGTAAACCTCACTCTGTGCTTTCTCTACTGCAGCGCGGGCAAAGCTGTAGGCCTGGAGTGAATGGAGCCACAAAGAGCCCTTTGAAGCCCTGGAGGAAATGGCTCCGTGGGAAGCCAGGTGGACCCCAAAGGCTCGCTTTCCTTCACAAATGAATTCAGGAACAAGGCCACCTCTGGGACTCCCACCTCCTTCCTAAAACCAAGTCCACCCAGCCCACTCATTTGAAAACCAAACACTTTTCCTAGAGCCTCCCCGCCCTGTTTACAAACACGTTTACAATGCCTGATAGGTGACCTTATTTACTCAGTAACCTGTGGATTCATTTATCTTGAAATTAGTAGGTAATGAAGTGGAAAACCCCAACAGCCCTCCCACTAATTAACATGATAATAAGATTGTTTTTGCTACAGAGGTACAATTAGCATGTATGAGCCCAAAGGGGGAGAAAGATCAATAAAGTGTCTGAAGGGTTCTGCTCCCAGGTCTCCACCAGAGAACAAAGAGGCAGCCATGGACTGCAGGAGTCATCCTTGTAAAACCTGCCTAACTCACACCGGACCCGGCTCAAATCTTTTGATGCCTTCCGCAGAAAGAGGTGACAGGGACGGACAGAGCAAGGAACAAATTGCAGAGCCCACGTTTCTGGTGCAGCCCGGGCTTTGAAAAGAAAAGGAGACAAGTGTGGGAAGTTTCAGATGCTGATCCTTAGATGCACTTGGATGGGTGGCGAGTGAGGAGGCTCGGGGGTGAAGAACGGCGGCAGGTAATTACCCCCATAAAATGGTTCCATTTGTTTCCCTTTCTCTGCACCCCAAGTAAATGGCTCCCCACAGAGAAGGTGGGAGGTGGAGCCTTCTTACACATCTCCTGTCCGCATACATTTTCATGAGGTGATTTAACACAGTGTGCCCAGCTCCAGTATTTATTTATTCCACAGACCGAGGTGCGTAAAGCAAATAAATAAGACTTTAGAATTTCTCCCGTATGTATTTACCCAGTAGACTCATTTCTTGGGTAAATTACATGGATTTTGTAGCCTTCCATGACATTTCCCACCTTGATTTTAAACATACACAAACAAAGAATTTGAATGTCCAAGGTGTCTAAATAGCCTAATTGAACTCGTGACACAAACCAGGAAGGCCAGGGACTTGGCTGTGGAGGTGGAGAGAAAAATGCAAGAATGCACAGGCATATAAAATGAGTGATCCTTCCCGAGTGGCCCCAACTCATGCAGGCTGAGCCCCAGGAAAGCTCTGTGGGAGGTGAAGGCCAGTGTTCTTTCTAACTAGGAAGGCTCCGTTGATCACATCTTACTGGATACCCCTCATCCTCTCTCGAAAGTGGGTTTCCCTGTGAAATTCCACGACTGACTAGGTCTGGAATAAGGGATCTTAGTGAGTGAGTGGTTCTTTTCATTTGATTCTAAAGTTAATAATTCCAAGATTTCTGTTGTTCCCACTATCTCTGACACAAAACAGTCTGTGTTTATTGGACTGAAGTTTCTGCCTTTGGCGAAGGAATATATGTTCCCGCTGTTTTTCTAAATGGAAACTTGGTCACTAGTTAGGGAAAAAAAAAAAGATTCTCGGTGGATTTTTTTTTCAATAAAATTAGTGATATTTTCGCCTCAGTGACTATATAAAATAACTGCTCCGGCAATTAGAAAATGTCTATCGAGGGCTGGGGACCGAACTCGCTTGTCCGGAAAGCAAGGGGACCTGAGCTCTGCCAGAACCCACAGGAAGAAGTGCTAGGGGTGGTAGCTTGCCTTTTCGTGGTAATCCTGGCCACGGAGAGGTAGGACAGGCAGATAGGTAGGTCCCTGGTGCTGACCTGCAAGCCCAGCCTACAGGGCAAGTTCTAGGCCAACGAGAGGAGATATTGTCTCAATACACAGGTGGACAATTCTTGAGGGGCTCATCCTCTGCCCTCCACCCACACGCACACACACTCACAACCTTCGGAGGAAAATAGATTTTTGTTTTTGTAGTTTGTTTCTCTCTTCGTCCCTCTTTCCCTCACCTCCCCCACTTCTCTTCTACCAGCAACTATAGTTTTCTAAAAATTAACCAACATCTCCATGTTTCTTCTTCATTTTAATTTTGATAGATTATTATTTCCTAAAAATTTGTATCTCTAGAGTGAGGGACAGAGCCATTCTTCTTTCTAAGAGACATTTGAATGGTTTCCCCAAATTTAATTAGGAAATTGGTGTCTGTAATATCTGGGGCAGTGTGTGGCAAGGGAGAGGGGACTACACATCCACAGGGAGAAGCTCAGAGTCAGTGTCTAGCCTGCGGTCCTTCTAGACATTGGTAAGCAGGGCCTGAGACCATCTCTGTGGATGGACTCCAGGAAGGCTGTGGGCAAGAGAGGGAAGGCACTGATCTGAGTGTACTGTGTCCACTCCCCTTCACCCTGATTATCCCAGCCTCGAGTGAGCCCTCCATTGAGGACTTCTGTCTCTTCAATCGCGCACAGAGAGGACACAAGTCCTTGGCTTTTTTCTGGTGTTTTATGCCTCTTGTACCCTCTTGCTGATAAACCACACTGCACAGAGAGGAAGTCCTTGCAAGGATAAACCAAGACAGCCCTTCAAAGCTCTAGAGTCCCTCATTTTTGAGGGTTTTTTTTTGACACCCTATTTTCCATATTCCATAGTACTGCCACCTAACCAAGAGTCATGTCCCCATAGAATACATACTAATTCTAAGACCCAAATGTATTGCTTTAAAATCTTCCCCCCTCTCTTTTTTTTTTTTTCCTAAAGAATAATTTGAGAATTCTCCAGTATCTCTAGAGATCACTTGGGACACCCTGGGGTGCCATACAATCTTGCCTGGGTAAAGCTGTCCTAGGCGGGGAGGGAGATTTTTTAATAACTGGAGCCAATTTCTGCAAGGAGGAAGTCCCTTTGGGTACTGTGGCTTAACTTTAAATCCAAATTCCTCATCTGCGAACAGTTAGAACAAGATGATGTAGCCCAGGAGAGTAAGAACTTGAATTCAACTCAGACAAATGTACAACTCGGAGAACTGAGAGCTACTGCAATTGCGGCAGGCAAATCTTCAAAGGATCATGTAATATCCTCCACCTGTCAGACACAAACTCATGCATTCTTGTCTTCAAAATCTGAGTTGAGATTACTGCCCCCATTTTACAGATGGCAAAAATGAGGGCAGGGAGCCTTGTCAGTATCTCATGGTATAAGACTTAGTAGGTGGAGAGCTGGTAAACAGACTCAAGCAGCTTGAATTGCAGAGAAAACTCCAAAACGTCTTTCTGTCGGAAGAGGTGGATCTTATTGGAGAGCCTCGGGTACTACTGTTGGGACTACTTGGGAGCCCCCAAACCTTTGCCTCTAGGAGGAAGTTATCCTTTGGTGTGCATACTCTTATCAGAAAATTTGTGCCAATACCCTTTTAAAAGAGGAACCCACCACGTAGTATTAAGTTCTTTTTGGACTAAGCTTCTCCAAACAGCATACACGAAAGTTTTCACAATTAGCAGCAAGTCTCGTTATTTGATTTTAATGTCTTTGTAAAATAAATACCCAAGATTGTTAGTAAAAATAAAATAAAATAAAGTGCTTCAGTGGGAGACTAGAGCAGGTATAAATTTAACTTAATGTAATTCCCTTACTCATTGTTAAGGGTGAACATGTGATGAGGAATTTTTAGAAGGGCTCCAATGAGCTGGCTGTAATAAGTAGCCTTTTTGGCCTAGATTTGTATCTTCCTTGAGAATAGTAGTAATTTTCAAGTTTCCTTGCAGATTTTTTTTTCCTTCCTTGCATATCCACTGTGCAGTTGGGAGTGTGTCTCAAGATGTGAAGCCCTTGCAGATTTTTAATAATCGACTTCTCTGCCTTGTAATCTTAGGGAGTACCTGAACACGAATGAATCCTCCTTAAGCTCACAAGATTTCTGTTGTCTCTCTTATCACACAGCTAGCTGCATAAGTATGGGCCATTTGGAATCCTTTCAGTGTTTGAACAGCTTATTGGAAATCCCAGGCTACTGATCAACCTATTCCTTGCAATATATGTCCCAAGTAAAGTGGCCTTGTGGCTTTAAAAGCCAACATGTTTAGTGGATGGTCATTATTCTATTTCCCTAACTCCCCAAGGCAGGAGGGACTTGAAAGTTATGGCGACCACCAGCTTCACAAGCCAAGGTGGGAAGGGTGGGGTTCAGAGACTGGTGCCCACAATCCACAGTGGAAGGAAACCCATGACTAATTGAAACCTGAGCTCCTGGGTAGGAATTGGAAGGAAGGATGCTGGGAAATAGAGCCCCTGCACTTTTGAGATATTTTAAAGTCAGAATAAAGAGTAGCCATAACTTTCTTCATGGTGAAGCTGAGGGCAATTATAGACAAAGGTCATTCAATGGCTCGATGAGCCAATGTTCTCTTCTAGTTTGTGAAGTTTTGCTACCTGTGCCTTGACTTCAAGGCTCTTTCCCTCAGCTGCACATTCACAACAGAAAATGAGAGTCCCTGGGGTGTGTAAGGAAAATAGCCTTACTATAAATCCACTAGAGTGACAAAGCTGGCCACTACTGGGTGAGGAGGGCATGGTTTTTAATTTATCAGGTAGTTCATTTGAAAGAGGAAATCTAAGTTTCCATTCTTGACTTTGGTACCGGATAGTAGACTGTTGCCTACCATGACACAGTTGGGATTTTCTGTTGCTTTTCTCTTTACAGGACAGAACTCATGACTAAGTACCATCATTTTACAGCTGTCCAGTCTGTGTACATAACTTGGTGGTTTTAGTCGGCTTTGTTTTCATGGTGACTTGATGGCCACAGGTGGAGAAGTGTGTGGGATTTAGAGTTGGCCTACTTCCCAGGAGTTGTTGCCTATGTGAGAATTGAAAAGCTTCTGTCAGAGCCAAATGATGCAGTCCTTGCTGCGTATTGGCAGGGCCACAGACACTAGAGCCATCAAGGATCCTTCTTTATCACATCCATGAGCATTAATAAACAAACTTCAACTCAAAGCTATTCATTCATTTACCCAGTTCCTCAGGCACAGTGCCATGTGGCAGGAGCATGACTATTTA
This sequence comes from Psammomys obesus, assembly GCF_907164565.1. Taxonomy (NCBI): domain Eukaryota; kingdom Metazoa; phylum Chordata; class Mammalia; order Rodentia; family Muridae; genus Psammomys; species Psammomys obesus. The sequence goes on from NW_026596046.1 coordinate 9,332,299, forward strand.
TAAATACCAGGCATAGAGAAAAGACTGTGGCACGTGTTTTGAGTTTCGTCGTTCGTATAGATGCAAATGAAACGAACCCGAATTGCTTCACTTTAGGCAATCCTCCACCAAAGTCAAGAATGTGAAGGCAGATTTTATCTGTCAAAAGAGCTGATATTTAAGACAGATAAATGGCAGGGTGTGTGTGTGTGGCTAGGGAGGAGATGGTAATATAATGGAATAAGTGATGCCCTTTGTGTTGTGCTAAAACATGGGAACAAAACATGATGCACTGGCTGTGTTACATTTAAGAGGTGTTGGGATGGAGACGAGAGAAAACGATGCCTTTCAGCCAAAGAGCCAGACATTCTTGCTGAGGCTGGTCTCATTCAAGTTGAGACCTGAAGGATGTAAAATCACCAACTAAGCCTTCCAGGAGAAAAAAAACATTTCAGGGGTTTAGGGCCTCGAGAAGAAGCCCGGCTTACACGAGTAGCCAGAGGGCACAAGAGGCTTGAGATGGAAGAGCAGAATGGGTTTTTAAGAGTTCCTGGATCCAGCTCAATACATGATTGAATGATCCTTGATTGGGGGTGGGTTATACTCAGAACAAAATGAGGATATGTTTCTGAGGATGGTGTTCTGTTTATTCTTTTGATGTCTCATTCTCTACGTAAATTGTTCTTGAATATATTACTCTAATTTTTAAAAATTGAACTTGATACCAAAATGTTGCTTATTCTCAGAAGAGATTGGCATGGAGGGCTTGGGCTAGTTTGGAGAGATATTGCTCTGGATCCAAATGCCTCTTAAGCCACTAGGTCAGAATATTGGTTCCTGTCTTGTCACTGTAGCAAAACTGACAAAACTCACTCAAGGAAGGAGGGGTTTATTTTGGCTCCTGGTTGATCGTATAGTCAGTCCATCATGGTCAGAAAGTCATGGCAGCCAGAGCTTGGGGCAGCTGGTCATGTGGCATCCACAGTAAGAAGCAAGCTGAAATGAAGGCTTATCCTTACTATCTATCTCCTTTTGATTCAGTCCAGAGCCCCAGCCCATGGAAAGTATATCTACATTTTTGGTAGATTTCCCCAAATTGATCCCCTGATCAACATGCCCAGAGGATTTTCTCCTCTCTTTGGTAATTCTCCATCTCGTCAAGTTGTCACTCTTTAACTATCATAGCTAATGTGCATTCTTGGGACTCCACTTCTACATTTGGAAAATGGACTAAGGTTCAACTGCAAGGTGAGGCTATGTTATAATCCTCCAAGTATGTACTGGCTTTGACAAATCAAACATATATTTAAAATTTCACATCTATAGATCAATGTGGCCATTCTCCCAATACTGCAGAATTCCTCGGCAAGTATCTGGGGCCCACGGAAATGAACTAATTCACTGACATGTCTAATATGAATGGGTGCTTTATTGAAATCTAGGGAAAATTAGTACTAAGCATCTGTTTGAAGTAGCTAGAGTTTTAAGTCCAGGATTGAGGGGAAAACATAACCTATGGTCATTCCATTGGGATCCATTTCTTAGGTGGTCATGGCCAATGTCAATGTCTCTCTGAACTTCTTAATTTAAGAAGTTGGTCACATCATTTCCTCTCAAATGTGTGATATGTTCCATCCTTTCAATACTCAGAGGACGCCTCCCAGGGTCTCTCCTTGGCCATTAATATTGTCACAAAAGTAAATTTCTAAGCACATTAGTGATGTCACAAGACTAACTGAAGAAATATGGGGTTGAGGGTGAGTCTTGGGAGCGCCTTCAGTCTCTGGAGACATCAGAATTGGTGAGAGGCATACTGTCTAAAAGATGCTTCACATCTCCTGCAATTGGATAGCTATACATATCCTTCTCCATTGATTCCACAGTGCTTTCAGTGTACACACACACACACACACACACACACACACACACACACACACTCCTCTGTACTGCAGCTAAACATATCTAATTTTTTTTTTTCACTTCATGCCTATCCATATAAACCTTGATGCTAAACACCTGACAGGCTTCATCTTGAAAATAAAAGCACACACCCCTTACGTACATACACACAGCCAATTTATGACAGGCCCTGCAAGTGGGAAATGGGTTCCTCCACAAATCTCTCTCTTTCCTCTTTGGTTTGATAAACTCTTGGCTCCTTTGTCAGGTCAGATCCACTCTTGTTGACTTGTGATTGAAAAAAACTTACAAATGGATTCTCAGTCACCACTCACCAGAGCCGGTTGACAAGAGCTCCATGGAATCCTTCTGGAGGGAGGCAGGCTTTTAACTTGATTGATGAAATTATATCTAAATCTAGCAGATTTGGGACTTCAAAGACATTTTTCCCTACTTAGGGCATCCCGGATGAAGGGTGTATGCTATTTGTACCAAACTCCCAGGCTCAAGTGGTTCGCAAATTGACCCCTTTGTAATAGGGTAAAGGTTTCTTGCTAGATAACGGTGGTTCATTTTGATTAATTATGTCAGGGAATTAATGTATGATTACTAACTTTTAGCAGACCCTGCTCCTTCTGACCCCAGCTGCTTGTTTGTGTGGCTGGTTGTAATTTTCAACCGATGGGTTAGGAGAGGTCACTGTGTGGTCAGCATATTTTAAACAAAGGAAGAGAAAGAGGAGGAGAGGCCTCCAAATGGACTGGACACTAGTTCAGAGCCTTGACAGAGAAAGCCTGTTAAGTGTTTTAACAGTAGGCTTTTATATATTTACTCTTCGTAAGAAAAGCTGGTTAAGCCAGAATGGAGAGGAACCTGGAAAGATGTGGAGAATAATTAAATGGTAAAATGTTAGTCCATAAATGTCACTGTGCACAAATTTCAATGGCCTAGGATCTTGTTAAAGGCTAAAGTAAGAGTGTTGGTTTGGGGCAGGTCAGGAGAATTGAAATGAAAGGTTCTTTTTAATAATGTGATTTTTCTAGGAGGTGGTATGGGTTTTAGATAGTTATTTTTAGATTATATGCTAACTGCTTAGAAGAAAGGTAACACAGACTAAGCTGGTGTTACTTTATTTTTATTTTCTGTGTTTATATTCAGTTTGTGATGACCCCTCTGCTGAAATGCTCCTGTTCTTCATTGTTAACTAAGAATTCTATTGTATGTCTACTCCAAGCAGTCTGTTCTCAGTGCCCACTGACGTCTGAGATGAGCTGAGATATCTTGGTCCTTGTATCGCCATGAATGTAAGTGCACTTATCACAAGAATCTGGTTCTCTGGGTTCTGAGAGACATTGCCAAGACTTGCTACACAAAGCTAACTTTTTTTCCAACATTCAACCAGAGGCATCCTCTACACAAATGCTATGAATGTTATCATTTGTTTTCTGTTTGTGACTTTATAAAAGCACAATTATAAAGCTCCAAGGGAGAAAGAAAAGACAATTATAGGGTAAACAGGAGTCTGTGAGCATGTTTATGTGTGTCCGTCTGTCTGTCTTTCTGTGTGTGTGTGTGTGTGTGTGTGTGTGCATGCATGTTTGTGTTCAGATTATTATCAAGAAAACAGAGAACTGAAGAAGGCATAATTATGCAAAAGGCTTGCTTGCACTGGGATGATGGGCCAATATTCTTAGGTTTCTGAATAAAGGCTGCATATAGTGGACCTGGAAACAGAAAGAGAGAGAGAGAGAGAGAGAAACCATATTACAAAGGAAAGTGTTACATGACGCCACATTCAACTTTTAAACATTATTAAGCACCCTTTCTCTAAGGTGGTTCAGAAATAAATTGTGTTTTAGCATTCAGATTTTGTTAGTTCTGTCCAGAGGGATGTGAGAGAGGCACTGGGCATGCTGACAATTGCTGATCACCCATAGCCTTTATGGACAACATAATCACAATTACTGTATTTCAAACAAGCCCCTTTCAAAAATTAGAGGTGTTGATGACTTTAATGGGGACATAGACCATTTGTCCGTTCCATTATTGCAATTACTGTCTGGCTTGGTATCTTCTCTCTGACAGTGGCTAATGCTGTATACTTCAAAGGAAGATATAAACCCTCAATAATGCACTTATGGTCCAATTCACATTCAGCTCTTTATGTCCACACTGTGGTCACCCCACCCCTCCTACATGCGCAAGTGCCCACGGGCCTGCACATGCACAAATGCACACTCCTATAGTGGAGGGTTCTGTTGAAGAAATATATTTGAATTGGACCTATAGAATAGGCAACGCCAGAACAGAAGAAAGACAGGGATGTTATAGGTGTTTATGCTGTGGAGACAAAGAGGTGGAGTCCGCTCACTCAGACCTCCTGTGAAGATAGCTGCACCACATCACCTGGAAATCTCAGAGAAAAGAAAACCTTCCTTGGAAAAACCTGCAGCCTTTTTTGGGCAGGGGTGGATTGAAGCGTAAATTCATTGGGTAATTGGCTTTTATCACAACTTAACCTCCTGCTTTTCTGTACTTAGTTCCTACACATAGTTGTGGAAATGAACTAAATACGTTGACTATGACAGGTATATCTTAAAAATTATCTCCAAGCTATACATGTAGATCATATATCATGTTCATGTCCTTGCTATCTCAATACATTACATCCCGTTTTGTACTACAGAAGCCATAATTTTTACTCTTCTTTCTTTTAAAAATTATTTTTATTTTTATTGATTACAGTTTATTCATTTTGTATCCCCCCTGTAGCTCCCTTCCGCCTCCCCTCCCAATCCCACACTCCCTCCCTTTTTCCCACCTGTACCCCTCCCCCAGCCCACTTATAAGGGAGGTCCTCCTCCCCTTCCCTCTGATCCTAGTCTATCAGGTCTCATCAGGAGTGGCGACATTGACTTCTCCTGTGGCCTGGTAAGGCTGTTCCCCCCTCAGGGGGAAGTGATCAAAGAGCAGGCCAATCAGTTCCTGTCAGAGACAGTCCCTGTCCTGATTAATATGAACCCACTTGGACACTGAACTGCCATGGGCTACCTCTGTGCAGGGGTTCCAGGCCATCTCCATGAGTGGTCCTTGGCTGGAATATCAGTTTCAGAAAAGACCCCTGTGCCCAGACTTTTTGGATCTGTTGCTCTCCTTGTAGAGCTCCTGTCCTCTCCAGGTCTTACTATCTCCCCCTTCTTTTTTACTCTTGTTTTAAGATGGTAAGATGTGATTTGCCATAGTACATCTTCACATGCCCAAAGGACAGCAATCTGAGAAGAGAAAGAATTTGGGGAGGACACATATATCTAAGCCTGTGTGCTGGTCTCCTAAAGAACATGGCTGATATAGAGCAATAGCCCTGATGCTCAGGGGCTCGTTCATTCATATTCTTTTATTGTGTGGACAAATCTGACCACTGCTCTCCTCCAGATTTTACTAGAGATACAATGAACAATATGCTGTGCTCTCAAGATGTCAAAATCTGTAGGGTTTTGAAAAAAAAAAAAACTAGAGGAGAAAAGAATCAAAAAGAAAAACAAATAAGAAAGAAAATGAAAGCTCAACATGGTGAAAATGCTGTTGACTAAGGCTCATTTCATAACTCTGACATGAACGGAAATGACCAAGGTTGTGTTGACTGCTGCTTCAATAGATGAAGTGAAGCTGTATTCATTTGCACTCCAGAGAACAGGACAATGAATTTGTTTAGATTCCAGTTACTGTCTGTCTCTTAGGTCTCCATGACAGCACTTCTATTTTATAGGTTCCCAGATCTTACCTGAAGATAAGGTAGTTAGAAACCTCTCCTGGAGAGAAGGGACTATAGGTCAAATGATGATCTTCGTTCACTTGACTCTATTTCTGGAACTTAGGAACTTCAGCTTTGCAAAAGAAAGTTTTAGGCAGAATAGGACAAATCAGGTCACTAGATATGGGCGTAGCTCCCAGAAGCCAAATTCTAGTCTGTGGAAGCTGAGATATTTTCCCTCTACCAGACTTGGAATGGTTGTCACTGATGGGATGTGCTCCATCTCTGAAGTAGCTCCTTCCAAAGACAATAGGAAGTCTACCATGTGCAGGCTGATTTCCATTAGCTGGGCTGACTAATAGCCTACTGTTGGCAAAACTAAGCTCCTTGAATAATTTAAAAAAGATTTAAGCTAGAAATTGCAAAGCAAACTCTAATAATCCTCACAACCCAAAGTAAACTATTTACCAAATGTCACAAACCATTAAGAGACAGATTGGTTAACTCGTTTTAACAGGCGAAAGGGAATGTTTCTAAGAGGTGAAAATAAAGCAGCACTCTGCAACTCAAGGTACAGAAAAAAAAAAAAAAACCTCTTCAATGAATTTTAAAAGAAAACAATATTTTGGATTTTTTTTTCATTGATATTGTTTTTTTTTTCAGTTCAGAGGTGACGTTCAATAGGACTTCAAAACCAAATTGAAGAACGAGGGACATAGAAATGTTCCTTTTAATCACCAGCAAAATCTATCACACATGTTCTTTCAAGTAAAGTTTATTAGAAAGAAACTGCTACTAGAGAACCACATGTTAACTCCAACTTGCCAAGGTCAGGCCAGGGCAATAAACCCTTGAACCTTACAAATATGCAAAGCTGACATAAATAACAAATTAAACTCAGCCAGGTAGAACACTTGGACCAGTGGGTATGAGACAGATACCAACCTCAGGGACCCAGAGCCTCCTGATTAGTAAGTAAAACTGATCTTACCCTCTTTGTCTGCTATTAGTTTTGCATCTGTGAGGCTCTTTGCTCTTCCCTGCTGAGGAGCAGCTTAATAAAGTGGTTCCGATAAGTTCTCTGCCAGCAGCACCATGTTATAGTTCATGGTTTGTTGCTGTGGTACATTGAACTAATGACTTAGCCTGTCTTTACAGGAGAACATAGAACATTGGGGGGAATGATATAAGGTACATTTGAGTTTTACAGCCATTTCTGTCTTTGTGCGTGTGTGCGTGTGTGTGTCTGTGTGTGTGAGTGTGTGTGTTGGAATCTAAACTTGGGTCTTCATGCTTGCATAAAAAGCTCTTTTACTGCTGAGTCAATTTCTAAATGATTAAAAAACTATGGTGTCTCTCAGGAAGAGGTTGGTCTGTGGCAACCACACAATGGAAAAATGGAATATTTTCAACATTATATAATTCCTCCTAACCTACAAAAGACAAAAAGCACAACAAAGAAAGAGCATGCCCCATCTTAGGTTTCAAGAAGGGCAACTTTGTTTTTATTATGAAAGTGTCAAAGAGATACAGACGCTGAGGAAAGAATAAAGGGGCTTGACTGTCTCATCTCCATCATTGCCCAGAATTCAAAACCAGAACAAACCCTTGATATGACCAAGGCACTGAGTTCATACCTAGATTAAAAGCTTATTTCTGTTGTGTGAACAATGCAGGAGCGCTGGACGTCTGTGCAAAGTTCTATCACTAAACTTTTATAATTTTGCTCTTATTACAGACCCAATTTTTTGGCATTTTTAATCTATGGTATATTTAATTAAATGTAGCTTGTCATAGCCAAGAAATTGGAGGTTGGAGTCAGGGCTCTCCGCTGTTCACCTAGGCTCTGACAAGGTATTACTGTAATCCCAGCTGGTGAGCCATGAAAGCTCATGTCCCTCTGCAGATTATCCTTGAGGGAAATGCATTCTTCAGCACCTTCTTTGTTTATTTTTTATGATTTGTTTTTTAATTAAAATATAATTATATAATTTCCCCTTTCCTAGCAGCTGCTTTATAAGTTGCTAGTGACAGGAAGGAGATCTTTGTGTTTGCACATATGGAACAGTAGAGAGATTTTGTGCCCTGTTCTTCCTTTTTGGTGCAGGATTGGAGTTTTAAGACATTTGACCACATGATGGAGAAGGAAAGGACAATTTTTAAATTATAAGTGTCTATAGAATAAAATGTGAATTTGCAAGTTGTTGGTTTATTTAAACAGTTCTTTAATAATTTACATTTATTTTATAATTTAGACTGAATAAATTTTATGCTTTATTTGAATAATAATAATTTTTATCTTTTTAAAATCAAATTTAAGGTTATAAACAACACCTATATGTGTATAGATCTATACGTACAGATCTACACCCAGATTTTCTTTTTTAGACAGGGTCTCATTATGTAGTTGAGGCTGGCCTTGAACTTTTGCTCTTCCTGTTTCAGCCTCCTACGGGCTGTGATTATAGTCTTAAGTCCATGGGCTTGACTGAAATAATATCTAACTTTTCTGTCAAGATGAGATCTGATCGGCTTCTTTAGGTAATTCTAGAACACATATTTCTCTCTAGGCACAGGTGACTGCAGGGGTCATTGTGGCAACCATGTGACAGGTGTAGAGAGAGTCAGCTCTGCTCTGTCAGGTGCCAGCTCTGGTCTGATGAAGGTGGAACTGTCACTTCTTGAACCTCGAGAGAAAGAAGAAAGAGGTATTTTCTTCTTTGTCTTTATTTATGTCCCCCTTTCCTTTGGTCATTCACCCAATGTAAGGAAAAGAAGTTTAGCAAAAATTCCTGTAGGGGAATGAAAACTCATGTTAGCATGGAATTAAAAACAATAACGAGAAGGCAAGGTGGGATGAGACCTATGGATATTTCTCAAAAACAAAATAAAACAAAACAAACAAACAAAAAAACTAGATAACACCCACAAAAAAAAAATAATATTCCGCTTCCATTCCCCCCCCCACCCCGTTTGTATGCTTTTCTTTCACTTGAAGGCATGCACACACACCATATGCTCCAATGACATCCAAAGGGTGTCTTTTTTTTCCAGGGAAAGTGAGTACACAGTAGCTCACTTTTCAAACTAGATAAAAATCCACGTCTAAAATCTACATCCGCTTTAGAGTCTTTAGATTCTATGTATGTGGTGTCACAGAAGCACGTCCAAATGGTGAATTGGTTACATAGAAATCGGGCTCATGACATCCTCAAAATAGCCCGTTTTAAACCTCTGTTGGGTTTGTGGGTTGGGCTAGTATATGCATTTTGTAATCTTTCCTCTAGTTCAGGCTCTTTACTCTAGCTCCAGTTGCTTACTCAGTTCAGGGTCTCAGACCGGAAAATAAATTGCATCTTCTGCTAGCTATGGAGTTTGCCGCAGCTGTGCTAGCTTGAGTGGATTTACAGGGTAAGGGAAGGAGCACTGTTGTTTTTCCAAGAATCTGCCTCCTCTTGCATCATCTGATACCTGGACCAGTTCATATATGAATGGTGCCCATCCCAATCCCAGTCCTTTGAGACTTCATGGCTTGATGCAAGCTGTCAGGCTGGCCTCCTATCCTCTCGCTCAGTGTGGATCCATTAGTTAATCTACCCTTCCAATCTTGACCCAGGTGGGATTCTTGTCTGGGAAAAAAACAAGACACCTGGTAAATTTTAAAGTTTAATGTCAGGCTAATCTCAAGTTATTTTGGTAAAAATAGAATAGCCTTGCTCCTAGCGTCTCTGTTGATTGTTGGTGGGAGGTGACTGAAGAGAGCAGAGAGCAGCAATTAACAGGCTCTTGTACAGGAAGTTAAATCACACAGTCCATTTCTACCTTATTTATTTTTGGATTCTCATGGATCCAAGGTTGTTGCCTGTAAGTCTCAAGGACTAAGGGATTAGATTGTGTACAGATTCATATATATCACTGAAGAGGGAGTCTTGTTACCCTTGTTATTCGTCCCTGGCTTCAGGGCACACACTTGTGAATTGTATTAAATATTATAAGAAAATGTTTATTTAAAGTCCTTTCAACTGACAGGTTATTAAATGCTAGATCAAATGATGAGGAAATTCAACATTAGACTTGTTAGTGGGCCAGTACAGAGTGGAATATGTTGATCCCTGTATAAACAAATAGACATGGAAATACCCTCAGCTCTATTGAACCTGTTGAACGGGGGTTCTAGTGAAAAAGGACTGCATGAGGCAAATTAAAAAAAATACTATTCAAGGGAGATCAGACTGGCTGAAGCTCATGTACTTATGAATCTGCTAAGGAAGTATAAATGTAATTTTTAACAACAGATGTTTAGTTTGTAATGGAGGTCAGCCTCCCAAGAGTTTGACACATTCTGGATACTGGTCTGGGCATTTATGTTCAAATCATAATAGAAATATAATTAGCAAGTGATAAAGGGAAAACATCCTTTTTGATGTCCTCTTTCCCACAAAGCAGCTAGTAGACTTCCCACATTCAGGTCATTAATTTTTATCTGTTTATAGTAAAATAATTTTTAGTCTGGAAGGGTGAAAAAAAAACCTCTCCCATTAGTTCAGTAAATAGGTTGGTGGAAATGGCATTCATGTCACAAAACAGTCTCCTAGCAGAAGGGCAGCAGGAAAGTGTAATCAGGTTAGAACTTGATGTTGTAACTTACTCGAATGAAAGACTTTTCTTAAGGTGACATTAAGATGAAATATTTAAGATAAACTGGAAGATTTGACTGGGAATTCACAATGGCTCTCTGAAATAGTCTGTCCTGATTTACAGATCCTCAATTTTCAATTTATGAGCTGAGACCAGAGTATACCACCAGAGGATGAGAATAGAGTAGTCATATTAGAGGCAGCTCATATATCCTAAAGACAGACTTTGGAAGAATTAGAAAGTATAATAAAGTGCCTGTCCCTTTAAGACAGGGCCTGGCTCCCTGCCAATTTCCAACCTAAAGCATTAGATATTTTTAAAGCCCTTAAAACTGTCACTTTTTCCCTGGACTTTTTGTCATCTCTAAATGAAAAAACAGTACCAGAGAGATTTGCCCATATTGTTTCCAGTCTCCTCAGGATATTTTTGAAAAGTAAATATTTATTGCTGACAATAATTTTTTTGCGAAGGTTAACTAGCATTTCAAGTGCAAACTCGGGCATCTGAAAGGCAGAGAAAGCACCCCTCCACCTTCAGGGCACACATACAAACGGGAAGCGTGCAAACAAGGCCACCGGAAATGTGAACCCTTGCAATTTTTTTTTTTTAATTCATTTTCAAAGAAGACATTGGCAATGATTTCTGGTGAGTCAGGCCAGAGGACATTTGGGACTCAGAGGAGTTTAAATGTGGCCTAGGGACCACTGGGGCATCAAAGAGGAAGCAGCTCGGAGGTCTTTTTGAGCCTTCATTCTCCCTCAGGGTCTGGAGGTGGATTTGATACCATGATCAACACAAGGACACTTAACTCCCTCATTGCCTCCTTTCCCTGGGATTCCATGGCCAACTTCCAGAAACCATTGCTTTGTGGCCTCCCACCGTGTGCTTTCCTGTTAGTCACAGCAAGGAAGCATTATCATGTCCTTCAAGCATTTTCCTGACAACTTGCAATGAGGGACTTCTAAGGTTTCATATTTTTAAGTGTTTTATACTCAGATAAGTTATTAAAAAAATGTTAAGCCATTTCCCCCCCCCCCCCCAAGACTTTAATGCACACCAGGCGCCTTAAATCCAGTTTGGAGAAACATTTACCAAGACACAATCAATAGGCCATATTTTGTTAAATGCCAATTTAAAGGTCTAAGAAAAAAAGAACTGCTAAACTCTTTTAGGATTATAGCTGTTGTGATATAAAATTTTATTAGTTTTTCAGGTAAATAAGCATTAGTAGCAATGCATAGAATTTCTTATGGAGAAGTTGTCAATATGCTGCCCCTTTGTCTGTCTGTCTGTCTGTCTCTCTCTCTCTCTCCCTCCCTCCCTACATACCTATCTCTGTCTATCTACCTACCTAGCTACCTGTCTCTGTCTATCTATCTATCTATCTATCTATCTATCTATCTATCTATCTATCTATCTATATGTATACATATATATGTGTATGTACATGTTTATGTATAAAATACAAACAAAGGAGAAACAGGAACAGACATTGAAGACAGTTTATCTATTCATTATCTATACATGGGAATGCATGCACGCAAATACAATTCCAGTGCAATATTTCAACACACACACACACACACATATTGACTATACCACTTAGAATTTACATGTGTCCCCAAATCAAAGATTGAACTGATTTTATATATTTCCCCTCCTCCCCCTTAAAACAATGTTTCCACATACTCAAAAGAGACACAAACCTTTTTACCCTCTGTGTGAGCATGGGATTATGTCACAATTGCAGAATGACTTACTGACTCAGCAGCAACCATTAGCTACATTATCATCATGAGGAAAAAAGAAAAGTGGGATTAGATCCCGCCTCCCTGCCCTTTGCAAAAAAAAAAAAAAAAATATATATATATATATATATATATACACACACACACACACACACACACACGATTTTGGCTCAACTATTGGAAAAGCTACTGAGGAAACCAACAATTTTTGTTCTATGATATAGAACAAAAGTATAAACAATGATGGCTGGAGATATAGGTTGTGGGCAGAGACAACATGAGCCCTTGGGTTATAGTCTTACCTCCACTAACAAACAAAATTGTCTGGCAGCCAAAAGCAGTTTAGGACATTTCTTACGGGCACTTGGTACTGAGGCCAGCATCAAAAGAGGTACGCTTTGGGACAGGGGTAAATTTAGTTTATTCTCATCCAGCTGAAGTTCTAAGACACTTAGTCCTTGCTAGGTCTGTATGATTCATCAACATTTTAATTCTATTTTATACCACAATGGATTAGTTACTTTTCCAGAAGCAGTGGCTTTTGGTTTACTGAAGGACTGCCTATCCATCAATGCTCAGCTACCTAGGAGACCCCTGACATCTACAGCACCATCCAATGAGTATTATGACTCTAGGCTCATGAACCTTTCTTTTGTGAATAGGGAGAAAGGCGGCCCCATTGACGTGAAATCAGCAACCTTTGGAGTTGCTGGCCTCTCAAGTTTTCTTTCCATGGTGGGTAGAAGGGAACCAGGGTAGATGCAAGGCAATGAAAGAGAAAGTGGGTGGAGAATCAGCAAAAACAAAGCTTGCTGGAAAATCCCAAACAAGACTTAATATGCTAATCAAAAAAATTAAAAAGGACACCCTGAATGCATCTTTCCCTCTTCATACCTGCTACCTGTTGTATCACATTTGACCCTTATGTATATGTATGATGACTTTGCTTTCATTTAATCTCTTAATAAAAAAGTGGAAACAGCGTGGCTGGCAATCATCTTGATGAACATCAAAATCCTTACACTGCAAAGTAATAAGTTTGTGAATAGCAACAATATCTTATGTTGTTTAGAATAAGAAGACATACGAAAAGACAAAAGTAGGAAGCAAGAGTATGTGGATGAGGAAAACAACAACAAAATGTTGAGGGAATGCACAGGGCATCTTTCTTTCTTGGCATATTTCTGAACGATGGACTTAGGAAATCAAGTTTCTTTTTTTTTTTTCTGAGATAGGTCTTCCATGCTCTGGACTCACTAAATAGCCACAGATGACTGTGATCTTCTGACCCTCCTGCGTCCAGCTCCCTGGTGCTTGGATTACCGGCGTGAACTACCATGTATAGTTGCATAGAAAGTACAGAGCTTCATCTTGCTGGGCAAGCATTCTGCCAACTGAGCCCCATCAGCAGCTGAGCAAGCTACCTTGAATCTACTGGACCTTGGCTTGGAGATTCAGCAAGTCCATCAGCAGGCGTACAAAAGGACAACGGTGTGCTGGCTGAGGGGTGCACTATGGGTGAAGCATTAGTGTTCTACACAGAACATTCAGAAGAAAACAGGGAGACAGGCTTGGGTCAGCTGGAAGGAACATTTTCAGATATGGACACTTGAGTTGCCTTGGATTGGAGGTATCCTGGGGCCCCCAAACTAGGAATTTCAACTTGGGAAAAAAATGGTTTGAAGTTTCTGAGTGACATAGTAACATGCTGAGTACAGTGTGTTCTCCGCACATTACAGCTGAGGAGAAACTTGTTTGTGGTTGGAAAGGCAGACTCCGGAAACAAAAGGAAGACAGAAAGAATGAATGCAGAAGAACTGGAGACCAGTCAACAATGGGGAGTGGATTAAAGGAGTCAATAGAAAAAGAGAGTTTTAGTTTGGATCCCTAGTATCTTCCAGTGATCTGTAGCATGATGCTAACGTGAGGTGAAAGACTTAGAGAGTTAGCGCCACTTGGAAAGTTTTCGGATCACGGGGGCTGTGGCCTCATGAGGGATTCTGGGACTTGAGTCCCCCTTTTTTTCTTTCTTGCCTGTCAAGTCAGGTGATGAATGCCTTGATTCTGCTACACGCTCCTGGCCTGTATCCTCAGTCCCATTACAAACAAGAACTTCTGAAAGTGTAAACCGACTCATATTTTCCTCTTTGTAAGCTGGTAATTTCAGGTATATGCTTATAATGGGAGCTGATCAACACAGGAACTTGATGTGGACTGCAAAGAAAATGTAACAAACTTACAGAAAAGATTTTTTTTTTTCAGCCATTAAGGAGAACAAAGTGATACAATTTGCAAAAAAATGGACACAACTGAAAGCAATATGAAGAGCGTTAAGCCAGTCTCCGATAAATATCAAATTTCTTTCATTTCTGGCTTCTAGGTTATTTTTTAATACAGATATAAAATCATGTATGTATATGCGACATGAATTTAGAATTTAAGTTGTCCAGGTGAAAAAAAAAAAGTGACAGATGGGAGTCCAGAAGGGGTGAGGAAAAGGTAGAAGGCTGTGGGGAAGAGCACGTTCAATGTACAATTTATAGTTGAATGAAAATATCCTTATACAAGGAAGCAGTTGACAACTGGATGATCTGGGGTTGACCTCTGATCCCTACAGACATGTGGGTACTCTAGACTACACAGGAGCAGCACCCCTTCCACACACAGAGAGAAACAACCCTCTGCAAAGTACTATACACAGTAAATGTGCACAATGAAAAATTTAAAGATCCATTAAGATAAATGAAAATAATGGGAGGTTTGAATGGGTTCAAATTAAATAAGCAGGAAGCCACTGGCTGAATTACAATGTATCTGTTTTATGCCCAAGGGAGGGTAGCAACTATTCTTGTGGTCCAGAAAGTAGGAAGAAAAAAAAAAAAGAGAAAATTTTTTGTCAGATTGCACAAATCATGAAGATTGGAAAAGTTCTGTAGAGTGCAATCTGACTCCTGTGAGAGGCTTTTGGAGTTTTCACTGCTCTAAGAATGACCAAAGAACCATCTGCTTAAAAAATTGCCATGAAATGGTTAGCACTTCATGGTTCCATCTCCTTACTGTTAAAATCCCAGGCCTAGCCAGCCCCCTGCACAATGGCTTGGCTCACTACATAGTGAATCTTACGGTTTATAATAATTAGGAGGGAGTTTGGATATCAGAGAGCCCACCTTCTGCCTCCCCACGATTCGAAAGCTGAAGAAACTGGAGTTCACAAACCATGACACCTTGTGGAAGACCTACCCACTGACTCTGGGGGTGTTCCTGGAGCCAATTGCCAGCCTGCATCCGATGTTTTAACTTTTGAGTATTGCTCAAAAGTTAATTGTTTCCTTGAAGGCACCCTCAGGAACGGTACGTATGTCTAAGAACTTGAGCGTAGGAACTACAATAAGAGGAGTTTTGCTTTCAATATTTTTTTTTGGGGGGGGGGAATGAATCCTCTTTCTGTTTTATAAATGAAGGACTGCAGTGAAGCCGCAGTGTGCCCTTCTCAGCAAGCCGTGAAATCTGCTGTTTGAGACGTATTGGCACATGTATTACCACCTCTTTCTTCTAAGTGGTAAATCGCTTTTCCAATTGATTACTTAGTTTATTTTCTTTAACTACCTGGTTACTCAGATGATTAAATTAATTAGATTCCATTAGGATAAGGTACGTTCCCCACGCTCTAGTCAGATGCCACACTCTTTTTGGTTATTAAACCAAAAGCAGCCCCTAACTTTGGGGTTTAAAACTGCAAATATTTTCTCTTATGGAGGTTATAATTTTGAATTCCATTTTTAACAACTAAAGAATGAATCCTTGTTAGGGTTACCACGCATCTTTACTCTGCAGTGTGTTTTGAGAGTAATTCTGATTCTTGCCTTGACACGGGAGGTACATGAGCATTTTCCTTCCCAGGCAGAGAAAGCACACAGAGCGCTGTTTCTGTTTTCCCAGGGGAGATTCCCCCTGCTTCTCCCCACCTAACAAGCCTCTTCCTGGAGATTAGGAGATAACGCATCTGAAATAACAAGAACTCATCCAGGCTTTTGGTTTATCTGAACATCAAATCCCAGGAATCTCAAAGTCCAACTGTCTGCGTCTACAAGTGGACAAAAGTTAAGCATCACCCACAACATGGTTCTAACGCCTTCTAGAGCAGGGGAGGAAGGGAAAGTTCCCATCTTAAGTCAGGGCTAAACATTCTTGGGCTTTGGTGGTGTGTTTTTCTTTCAGCAGGCTGGAGTGCGCTGTTGGCAGAAGCTTCTCCGATGTGTTTGTTTCTCTTGAGGTTGTACGTGCTCAGCGGGCTCTCAAGTATGAACAGACCACAGACCCAACCTGTCCTGGCGCTGAAGCACAAATGCCAAAGGCGTGAAAACATGAGTCTGGAGATTGGAGGAGATTTGCTTTTGACACTCTCAGGAGCTGTGTCTCCAGCCTGGGTGAAGAGCTAGCTGCCTGGTGGAAAAAGCCGGAGGGAGGTGCAGCAGAATGATTGGCATGACTGGTGGCTGTTGCGTAATGTTGCCAGTACAAGATCCAGGCCTAGTTAAACGGCCTGGATTTTGAAGTAAAACAGATCACGGTTTGTGATCAAGCTTGGATACACGCTTCGTATATAACACTGAGCAGGTGGTCTGACCGCTCACCTCTTTTTGCATGGGGTCCAAGGCAGTGTTCCGCTCATGAGGCACTCATTAGCCTCGAGTAGGATGGAAGACGTGTGCGAGTAGAGACCAGAGACTATCAGAGAACACATAAACAGTAAGCAACGGCCGAGCAAGCCCAGTTGTTTGCCCATTCTTTCAGCAACATATTTTTGAAATATTTGCAAGTTTCTTAGAAATTCTTAAGATTTTTAAAAGCCCTGGGTGGGCCAACATTCCTCCTAGACCTTGCTGGAAACTATCATTACATTTTTAGAGGGCAATTTGTTGATAAAAGTCAAAAGCCTTGAACAAATGCATATCTTTTACTTAGATATTCAAATTTTGTTAGTCCAAGGAAAGAAGCAGAAATATAAACTCACAATGAATGTAAAATATGTATTATATCTCCCTAGTACATTATAAGTGTTACTTGTGATAATAAAGTTCAATACAGAATCATGTGATTCATATATCTAATGACACAGTTTTATAGCTATTAGAATTCTTTGTTCTAATTTTCTAATGCAAAGGACTTTAACACATTGTGAAGAATGGCAGCCTTAGGAAGCAAACACACTATCAGAGTTTAACAAGTCTAAGAAACGTGTTCAAAAATGGGATAAGCCACTGTCAACCAAGTGTTTGACACACTAAAAAATGAAATTACAGATCTTTTAAGAGTATGATCATACAGTCACAGAGGCAATTGTTGAATCTATGAGGAAAACCATAATTTTATAAAACTCTTGATTTATTTTCTTGGTTATCTTGAATTTAAACATAAGCTAACTAAAATTCCATAAAGAAACAATAGACCTGTAGTGGTAAAATTTTAATAAATTATTTCAAAATGTTCCTAGAAGTATCAATAATTAAATTCCTTAAAGTAACACACCACTTATTGTTTTTGATGAATTTATCCAAATCTGACTCCTAATTCCCAGTGTAAAGAGTCAGGCTACTGTGATTTTCATATTTTGATATTAAAATGTCCGTGACTCTAACTGAGAAGAAGTCTAGAACGTGCCTTTGAGGTATTTGTGTACTGTAGGAGACAAACACCGTTAACTTGAGAAAAATCATTCGATATACAGTTTATACCAACTGATTGAAAAAAACATTACTAGATTTTAGTAGAGGACCAGATAAACCAAGAAACACAAAACTTTTATCTTTTTTCTCCCGCAGTGTCACACCCACATCCACCCACACGATTCTCCGTAATGAATCAGAAAATAATTCCCTACCTTTTTTAACCCGTTTAGATATTTGTTAATTTTTTTTCAAATGGGTTATCTAGGTATAGGATATTTAAAAAAAAAAAAAAAAAAAAAACAAAAATCAGAAAACCAAAAGCGGTACTTGAGGTTTTGTCTTCCCTAAGGCTCTCAATTGTTTGCTCTTTGTGGGTTTTGGCCAATTACCAAAGAATCATCTGTTAGGTGTGTAGAACAACCTTTAATTACATTTTAACAACAGCATAGACACCCACACAGCAAGATACAAACAAAAGTAAGTGTTAATCTTCTCCCAGTCGGAATCTTTATCTGCACACACCAACCATCACTGAAGATGAAAGGGTGAAAGTCTTGACGAATTTTACACCAAAAGGTAGAGGGTTTTAGATATGGCACACGGATTCTGATTGAATTAATGGGTTAAGCTAACTTTGCTTACTGTTCTTGCTGCTTCTATCTTGTGTTCATCAAGAAGACCACAATCAGGTGAGATTTAGGATATTTTTTTTTTTTTTACAGTTGTAGAGATTGTGTATTCCAAATTATTTAGATGCTCACCTGCAGCTGGTTCTCCCTGGGAGTGTCCTGTGATACACTTCTAATTAATGTAAACAGAGTGGGCTTAATTCAAGTGGGCTTTTCTTCTGGATCTGAGCACCCTACCTCTGCCTGTTGTGCAGTCTGGGTACAATGTCCTCCATGTTCCAACAAGACCCTTCTGTCCATTAGAAGCAAGATGAGGTGGACTTGAAATGGTTCCACTTAACTATTTTCTTTATTGACCTTGTTGCTATAAGTGCTGGTGTGACATTATGACCATAAACACAAGTCCTGACCCTGCAACCTTATGTACCTATGCTATGTATCCACAGAGCACACACGCTAAAGGCCTATAAAGTATCTGGATACTGTATATGAGAAATACTGACTTTAAACAGAGATGGAAAGGATAACCGAAAATTTCAATCAGCTATGCTTGTGTAAACAGTAATGGCAAGCGTTTAAGAGGACAAAGCTTAACTTTTCTCTAGATGCCAAACTGAAGTCAGCCATGACAGGTGCTTGAGGACAAACGACATGCTTATTTTCCCACAGACATCTCCTGATTGCCACTTGTGCTAGCGCTGTACCAAATGACCATGTGTGTGCTGAGTTTGTGTCAGAACTTGGTTTCCTGGGACTGTTGCCCTTTGGAAGTGTGCTCATCCTTTATTCTCAAGGCTTGAGCTCTAACCCCTTGCATCTTGCTGGCCTTTAAAAGTCACACAGCTCTGCATCTCCACCAGAAAGGGGGGGCAGAACTGGCATTCTTTAGGACCTGTGGGAGTTGTTGTGTTCCTCTGGAATGTGTTGAATGGCTTGTAAATTAGAGTCCCTAATGAAAACTCGCTGGTGTCCAACTGGAGCAATCATCTGGCTAAAATCAGGCAGTAATTCCACTAATTTTACTGCCCTTCTCCCAGCCCTCAACGCCTCATTTAGGAAAAAAATGTTTATGTTCTCCTCAAAACACCTGCATTTTAACTCCAGACCCAAAAGCAATTATAGATTTTATTTTATTTTATTTTCTGGTCTCTCTGTTATGAAGCATTCCTTTCTTTTGTAAAAGGTAAGTAAATAAAGCCAACCCTGAGGTTTCTGACTGGGAGACTTCTAAGTTGTCATGTTTTCTTTGGTGTGTACAGAGTCAGTCCCATTTTGCAGCTGTTGCCCAGAATCCTTTAGGTATTTTTCAGAAAACAATAGCAGGGACCTTCTCAGAGAAGTTTACATTGTGACTAAGTGAGGTCTGGTTTGAGATCAGAATGGTGTAACTGCCACTTATCCAATTGCAAACTTTTCAAATAGACCTTGGCTTTTATCAAAATTTAGTTCAACTGAGACTCTCCACTTCTTCTTCTTCAAAAAAAAAAAAATCAATTGAACATCACTGGGAAAATTGTTTTTAACCTCAAGAAAAAGAAAGTTCTGGAGCATACACTGAAAACAGAATGTAACTCAATAAGTCTCTCTCCTTTTTTCTCTCCCTTCCCTCTCCCCATCTCTCTCTTATCATCACAAATTAATAAAACATTACCTGGGTCTTTTTTTTTAATTTCCTGGTTTCCATTTGTTTAAATTCTTTGAAAGGTGAAAAATGTGCCTCAAATTCTGGTAAAAATTTATACATTTGCATTACATTTTGTTACTTGATAAAAAGCAGAGGAAAAAGAATTTCAAGTAACATATATAAAAATCTCTCTATTTGTTTCTAGAGCTCACCTTTTCCCAACCCTCTCTCTGCATCAAGTCTGGGGAACATCTGTGAACTGAAGATGCATTCTGGGTAATGACATGCAAATGAGCCCACCAGTTAACAGAATTTCCTTGTCCAATAATGGAATCGGACCAACATGTAGGTTTTAAATTGGAGCCAGGCTTGCCCAGGCCAGATGTGCAAACAAGAGCACATGTTCTTGGTTTTAGGGACGAGAGCAGCAATACCCCACAGGAGAGGGGAACAAGATAAAACTATGGCATAAGATATCAAATAAGGAACTAGAAGCATACGGAAATATTCTTTTGGGTAGTGTCCATGTCAAACAACACACTGAAGTACGCATAGATAACTGGCAACATGAGCCTTTGACATTGTCCATGTCTCCCAAGCCTGCCAGCCTGGATTAATGATGTGGCCACCCTGGTCTGGCTATTGGACTGCTCAGCCTGCCTTAGATTACTAGTCACTTGTCAAGGTCCTGATGATGGGTCTTCAGGTACTCTCAAGCACCTAAGTTATCTATAATATATTTAAGGAAGTTCCTCTAAATATTTGTCTCTGGAAACACAGTATACGGGAAAGAGAATGAGGTCTCATTTTCTAGCCTTTCCATCAGGCACCAGTAGAAAACTCCCACCATTGACAGTGGGAGTCTAGTTTTCCAAGTACATATAAGAACCAAGTTACGCTTGCTGCCTCCTGCGAGGCAAACACACCTAATTCTGTTAACTCTACAATGTGTAAGGACTATTCAAGTGGCTATTGAAAGATTCTCAAAGAACTGAACAAGAGGGCATCCAATAGGCTTACATTAAAAGTTAACTTAGTCAAAATGGCTTGCAACAAGATTTCAAAGCCTTCTTCTTTTGAAGTGAAAGATATCTTGCCATTAAAAAAAAAAGCCAAAATGTATTACATTATAGATGTCACAACTAATGATCCTCATACAGCCCAGGCACTAGGGGATCAAAAAATGAGCAAACATTTGGATGTACTTCTCAGAGATGATGGCTATATTTAACTGATGGCTATTGAATTTATCAGGGTCAGTTAGCATAATGAAAACATATTTTATTAGGCTGTTAAAGAGATAAATTGTTTTCATATTTATTCATCTGTTCCCAAAGCTAATTTGGGGCTTTTTAAGACATGCTTTTCATGTCCCTAGAACGAACAGCTAAATAAATAAAGCATTAGTTTGAGAACAGAAGTAGCCACTATAGATACAGAATGGTTTTCTTCCATACAGGCCTAAGTAATGACTTTCTGCCTTGATGTTCATGAGCCAGGGCAAATAGTCTCTGGAATTCCCAAGGTAATACATAAATAAATACAAATTTTATTTGTCCAGCAAGGACAAATAAAATAACTTAGCCATGGATGTTCATGAATGAAACACAAACCCAACATGATGCTGTTTATAATTTAAGCTGAGAACACTTTTGCTTCAACTCATTGCTAAGTGCATTCCCATGGTCTGAATAGCAAAAAGAATATGGGGATGGGTGCAGGAGAATCCCTCTTTTATTCTGTGTACTTAATAAAAACAAATCAGCATTCCTAATTGAAAATAGGGACTCTAAAATACTGGCTTCCAAAGCATCCTTGGTTTAATAGGTTTTTGAGTGACAACCTGACAAGAATGATAGCATTGGGCCTGTGAAATGGTTTAGAGACTAAAGGGGCTTGCAGCCAAGTCTAACAACCTCACTCCATCTCCAGGACCCACATCACAGGAAGAGAGACCGAGTCTTGCAAGTTTTCTTCCATGCATGCACAGCGGCACAGTTACCACCACACAGAGATAAATGAGCATAATTTTTTTTTTTTTTTTTTAACAAAAGGGTCAGAGTCCCTCTTGTAAGTTAGCTGTGAAGCCTTGCTGTCCTACGTGGCTAGGGTTAATGGTGTCACTATGGCACAAGAGTTCCCAGGGTGCTCAGGGGAGACAGATATGAAGTCCCTCTCAGGACTGACTCTGTCAGTTGGTGTCTGTCAGCTTTCATTCTCTTCCAGAATCCTTATTCCATATTCACAGAGTGCAGCCAAGAGCCAGTTGAAACCTCATCTGTGCTCTAGCTTTTCAGCTGTCAAATTCACTCTGGATGTGAGAGCGACGGTAAAGCCAACAGGTAGAGTGGGCTCCCTAGCCGCCTGCTCCTTAAATGCTAGTTTAGATGAGCCTTTTCTTCATTCTGTTTTATACTCTCTGCTTACATGATCCCAGTAACTTTAATTGCTTCAGGTGTCACCTATCTCCCTACCCCTGAAGCCACTGGGCAAAACGTAGCTCATGTTTCCCACTGTCTAAGGCCATCTCATCTTGGAGGACCCTTCTCTGTCTCCGATTCACGGCATCTAAGGGTAGCTCAGCGTTTGGACACCATTTGGGCATGTATCATGCTCCTATCCCCTTTTGACTAAGGAAGTCACTATTTATTGTGGCTGGTCCTGAAAGATCACATTGGTGCAACAGTGAACCTTGTTGTGCTGCCTCAGAACTGCTTCCAAAGTAAGACTTTCCTCTTTGTTCACACATTTCCACTGCCCCCAATGGAGCTCAGAGAAGCTCTTGCTGTGATAACAAGACAGTGTCTCTCTTAGTCATTCCTCTTCCCTTTAGTCAACTATAACATCATCATATATCTTATCCTATCTATCTATCTATCTATCTATCTATCTATCTATCTATCTATCTA
>NW_026596046.1:9355154-9523326 GCF_907164565.1 Psammomys obesus
CTATCTATCTATCTATCTATCTATCTATCTATCTATCTATCTATCTATCTGTCTATCTATTAGTTACCTTTTTTATTCCCCCCAAAATGTCCAAAATGAATAATGCCTTTAGACAAAAATATTCTTTCAGTCCTTCCGGCTGCTTACTGGGTGAAATTCCTGTTCTTCTAGTATAAGACACCACAATTAGAATGTCTTCCTTGTTGCCAGCTCATATACTGCCAGTCCTCCTGATGCCCTCCTCCATTACACTGGGCCGGTGAAAACCGCAATCTCTTTTCTTTTTCACCTTGGTAGTCCTCTTGGGATTCACAATATTGAAACTACTCCTTTGGAAGTTCTCCGAGTGCGGGAGCAGAAATACACGTGATCATTGTCAACTTTACCTTAGTGTTTTGGGAGGTGATACAACTAGTAACATGGTGGTTCTGTGCCGGAAGAAGTTGGTGGAATTTTCCGTTAGGCCTTTTAATGGGGAAGTGAGAAAGTAGGGAATTTCAATGGAAAGTAAGTTGGCTTGGAAGTCTCAAGTGTAGAGGAGTTCTCTCAGTGCCAAGAAAAACACATGCAAATTAGCATGGGAAATGCACAGGGTTTTGCCAAAGAACAAAACTGGATAGAAAGCCCACGTGCAAAGTGGTGGATATGAGAAGAGTGTGTCAAGACACAGGAATGTGGAAGGTGATCCCTCACACATCCCAACTATTGCCGGAACCTGCCATCTCTCCCCACACAGCAGTAGCGGCAATCTAGGCCGCGATTTACATTTTACATTTCTCTTACCTCTTGAGTTGTGTGGTGGAAGTGTGAGGGGCGGTAGATTAGGGAGAAACAGACCGAGCAACGAGCAAAGGCAGTAGAGGAACAGGCCGGCATGCAAAATGTGCAACAAAAGGGCAGAGAGAAGTATTTGCTTCAGCTTTAAACCAATGTGTGTGTAATTAACAGCTCCAATTCATGTTCTAATTTCCCCAACATATTACTTTTTATTGCAAACCCTTCATGGAACAATGTGAATTGGCTGTGAGTCAGAAAGATGCTTCAAGATGGGCTCAGCATAGTTCCTCCAGTTTCTCCTGACTGACTTCAGTGGTAGTGACAGACAGCACCCCAAGGGCAAAGCTCACATTCCCTCTGTACCTCAGCATCAGGTAGATAGAGTAGATTGCCAGAACAACCCAGTATACCTGGTTACTGCGACACCATGGGGACCAGTGGGTTCATTTAGGGAATTGTGACTTCTTTCCTGTTCAATTATTAGTCGGTCTACCAAGACCACCTACAATTGCCAATTAGCACAAGTTGTAAAGAGATTCAGACTAAATGGATATTTCGATTCCACTCTACTCTCTCATTCAGAGCTGAAATTTTCGGATGGTAACGGCTTTCAGTGCCTTCTAAGAAAATGAGGTCTGAAACAGAAACCAGCTTCTCCATTTCTCAAAAGAGAAACACCACACATACACACAGATGCGCGCACACACAGACAGAGGGAGAAAGACAGAGGCAGGGACAAAGATAGAGACAGAGAGACAGAAAGATAGAGACAGAGAAAGACACAGAGGCAGAGAGACAGAGTGGCATAGAGAAATGAACAAAACACTCACATACATGGAGAAAAGGAGGAAGGGAAGTGATAGAGTGGGGTGGTCCTCAGTCTGAATTTGAGGGATGGGAGAGAATTTATTGAATGGAGAAAAACCATAATGGGATGTTATAAATTTCACAAAGCCTTCCTTTTTCATGGTAACACATTTCAGGTTCCGATTCTATAATCATCTCTAAAGTACATAGGAGCAAAGGAAAAAAAAATGTCTTGATGGTAAGGAGACATCAATTATTTAGAACATGGCTCTATTCACACAAAAATAAAATTAACAGCCCACAATTCTCTTAATAATTCAAACAGAATTCTCCACTTTCCCTTAATCAATTGTATGTTTTAAATAAAGTATTTTTCTGCCTGAAACGGTCAAGTGATTTCTTCACATGCTCACTCTATGTACACACCAGCAGAGTGTACACATTCAAGTATGTTCTGTAATTAATTTTGAAGTGAAAGGAGAATGTGCCAACATTTAAAGTAGTGAGTCCATTACTGGAACAATTGAAGTCTTGCTTACAAACGTGGGTAAACTATTTTTCCTTCTACTTAAACACTCATATATTGTGTAAATAGAAAAAAAAATCCATTTGTAGTAAGTAGGACCTTTTCATCTTGTCTATTCGTAGACATGAAAGAAGATATATGCAACCACAAATTAGATCAGGGAACCAGAACGAGCTCCGATTATAACAGGCCACAGGTCTTCGAAAATATGCTGTCATTCTAGCCCCGTTTTTTTCTTTTACAGTAAGGCCCAGGAGAAAACCACTTTATGAACAAAATATGATAACATCTGTGCTGGTAAGAAAATTTGGCTGAACTGATCTAATTTACAAGTTAGAATGGGTCTGGAGTTCTCAAAAGCTCACCTTTTGATAGTGTAGCATATGTAACAGAATTACAACCAGGGAAAGAGAAGGAAACAGCCATTCTATGTTAAAATTCTAGGTCTATGTTCTACCATCTTTCGGCATGTTTGGAGAAGTCTTTCTGCTCAACAGGCTTCTGAGGAGTGACCTTCTCTCCTTAGTTAAAAATCTTAAGCCAAACGGCATGCTGAAGCCTTACATTTAATCCACGAACAGGTTTGCAATAGAGTAAATACTGAAATTCAAACTTGGAATGGCAGAGCATTCGCTGAAATCCTAAATATTGTCTAACTCAAAAATCAAGCAATGTATTCTAAGTGAATAAAAGAGTGGAATTTTTTTTTCTTTTTGGTATAAAAATTTGTGTTTGTTTTTGTATCTGACAAGTTCTGATTACGTTTCTACTTGATTGTTGAAGAATAACACACGTACACACACGCACACACATACACACTCCTTTACTTATTTATAAGGGCATCACTACCTTTAGCTGAGGTTTTCCGTTCTCCCCCAAAACAACAAGGGTGATTTTGATGTTACTTTTGCAGTAAACCAGTGGTTCTTAACTTCTCAGTGCTGTGACCCTTCAATACAGTTTCTCATGTTGTGGTGACCTCCCCAACCGTATAATTATGCTGTTGCTACTCCATAACTGTAATTTTGCTACTGTTGTAAATCATAATGTAAATCTCTCAGATGCAGGATATCTGAGACCTGACCCCGAAGGGTTTTGGCCCACAGGTTGGGAAACACTGCTTTAACTATGGCGTAAAGCAGGAGCACATTGTCTAACTGCAGTGCATGGGTTTTATGGCAGGGAGGGGAATCATGAATCTGGTGGAAGTTTTCACGGTGACATTACTTCCACCCTGCCTTTCTCCCCATTGTATGATGGTGGCTAGTTTTGAAAGCAGACTGAACTTTGAAAACTCCTATAAAACAGAAGTCTTGTTTATATTTTAGGAGTGACCCTCGTTGTCACATATGCCCTGAAGATAGCCTAAATTCTCAGTTCAACTGTATTCTTAGTCTCACGAAAGCCTTCCAATTTTATAGATTCTGGAGCAATCCCTAAATCGACAACCACTGAAATTCCTAAACTGCGGGCTGAATATCTATGTCTCAAAAAAAAAAAAAAAAAAAAAAAAAAAAAAAAAAAAAAAACCTCTGAAATGCTCAAAAATCTGAAAAATTTTGAGTACCAACATGATGACATAAACGGAAAGTTCCACCCCCCCCATCCCTCTTCATGTGAAAGGCAGACTTGATAAAAATACTGTGTAAGATTATTTTCAGAGCCTGTGGATATAGTGTACAGGAAGCAAAAATGAATTTCATGTTTAGACTTGTATCTCATCGCCAGGGTATCTCTTCATGCATATGTAAATATTCCAAAGGAAAAAAAGTCCAAAGTACAAGATAATTTCTCATTCCATGAATTTTGTGCAGAGAATACTCAGCCTGCTTGTGACACTGTATTTTTCTAATAAGTCCACTGTTTGGTCAAACACTAAGACTTTTTACTACCTTGATTTTATCCCCAAATGGGACAAGTCAGGCAAAGCACACACTCAAGATTTTCTGGTATATTGTGGCAGATGAAACATGACAGATAAAGTCAAAGAGAAGTGTGCATCTTGTTTTAACATTGAGATCATTTGAAAGACAATGTGAATAATTTAGGCTTGAATTATCTGGTTGGGCCCTCGTGCCAATTAAGTTAACCGAATAAATTATCCTAGGCTGATAATTTGCAGTGAACAAAGGAACACCGAGAGTTAAGATAAATACCTGAAGGATTCATTTACAAACTCAGTTAATAATGTTTTCAGTCCTAATTATTCAGTTTGGCTATCTAAGTTGATCTATTTGCTGTGTAATTATATAATTGCTTAATATTCTACTCCTAGTTATGTGGAGGATTGAATGAAATAGTATATTGAAGGAATTTAGTAGTGTTTGCTTCACATGTTTACTCCAAGTCCAGCTACTACATCCCATCATTGGTAGGTCGGGTCTGTTGCTTTTGGGGATAAAAGCCTGTATGACAGAATCATACAACTTTGTACTGTTTGCCTCCATGCAAGTTACACCTTGAGTTCAAATAACTGGGTCAGAATAGAACAATGGCACTGATACTTTTTCTACACTTGTGTGGGCCAGTGTCACCCTCACAACATTCCTTTAGAGATTAAATGGGTAATTCCATAGAAGAGGTGCTGAGATTTGGGTTAATAGCAGGTCTGAAGATGACAGTCCAAGTGTTTCTTTTTACCCTCTACTGAGAATCCTTCAGATACAGTGCCCAAAGGGCAGAGAATATTTTCAACCCTGCAAAAACTACATACTTTGGGCAAGATAAATGTCTGGCTAAATCTTATAGATTAGCTGGCTTTCTTAGTATTTTGGAGACAACAAAGATGCAATCCCCCTGAGTATTTTACTTTGGCCTAAGTTATTTACATATCTGGGTGAGTGAATTAAGAGAGCTAGCATTTCTGTGGAAAGGTGGGTGTATTAGGCTTAGACAAATTAGCCATGCTATACCCAGTGGAGTTCCATAGTCGTTTTAGGTCGTTTTGGAGAGAAAACCCTCAGGTTCCTGGGTGATTGTAGGGATGGCCAGCAGAAGCCCTGCAGAGAATGGAAGAGGAGGGGAAAGAGAGCCAATAAAACGGCTTTAGTGTCCTTATCCAACAATAGAATGCTAATGGACGGTTCTTTGGCTTAAGTCAGAAAAGTGGGTTTAATTTTCTACGGTAATTCTTACTCACTCTGTGCCCTTGATCAAATCCATCATCTCTTACAGTCTTGGCTTCATCATCTGCAAAATCAAATCAGCCTGGCCTACCAGGGTTGTTGTAGGGATTGAAGGCTAGGGTCTATGTGTAAGTTCTTTGAAACACAAAGTAGAAAAAAAGCGCTGTACAAACGTGAGGATTAGTAGCAGCCGGTCTGTTCCATTTCTGTTGCCAGGCAAATCCTTGGCCACTTGCCCTGACCGCAACATCCCCATGACAGGCATGGTGCATGGCAGAAACCGGAAACAGGCCACTTTCACATTATTTTGAAATTTGTTATGAAATTTTGCCAAAACTTTATAAATACCAGCGAGGGCAACAGGGTGTTGTAGCACATTCTTTCCACCTCATGAACCATTGTTTTTTGTTCTGGCCTCGTCAGTTAAAACGCGCTCAGCTGCAGTTGCCTAGCTGGGTCATCCTGTGAAATGCCTGATATTCAATGCTTGACTCTAGCCAATTATCTTTAGTTCCCCTCTTTTATTAGTGTTAAATCTGAATTACAAGGGGAAGGGTGGGAGCGGAGTGAGGACAGCACACTTAAACCTCCACAGCAGCGAATTTCAGCGGTGTACATATATTATTTCTCTTCCTTTAAGCACCGCTGGCGTTAGTCCTTCGTTGATTTTTGGATTCTCCGAAACTCATCCTTCCTTCTCTTCTAAGTTCACTAGGTTTTCTCAAAGCTGAGAACAAACTTTCTTGTTGGGAAATCTGAAAGAAAAACAGAAGAAGAGAAAGAGGAAGAGGAAGAGGAGGAGGAAAGTTCACAACAGTCTTAAGCTCGTAGTTAACAAAATAAACTGCAGATAAAACCCCTGAAGGTCTTGGCAGCGAACGTTTCCCACTAAAATGAAACTCCATGCACTCGTAGTCTGAAACAAATTACGAAGGAGGGGGAAAAAATCAACAGCTCTGGGTTGAAACTGGGGTCGCTGCTGCCTCATCATTTTTAACCAAAAATAAAACAAGCAAATTTTGTTTAACTGCAGGTCAAAAAAAAAAAAAATTTTTTTTTTTTTTTTTAAAAAACTCCCTCATCTGTTCGGTGTAATTACTAACAGAGTGCAGCCTTTGCCAGCTGCAGGGTTCATGGATAAATGGAGGGAACGATAATTTTCTCTCCCTGGGGTTAAGCCTGCAAACCTGAAGTCTGTGCCTATAGTATGCTTTTAATATTCCATGGGAAACCGAGTCAGGACGTTTTGAGAGAATTTCTCTATTTTTTTTTCCAGCAGAATGAAATAATTGTGTTGCTTATTAAAGATTAAATCTCTGGGAAGAAAAAGGCTTCTAGAAATTCTCTCCTCTCATGTCCTCAGTACAGACTCTGCCTTTACTGTAGCGTTCATTCTCTAGTCTGCAGGGTTCTGTCACAAGATGGGCAAATGTGGCTATGCTTTGGATTTATGGCACATCATAGGCCGCTTTGTTTCCTGGAGTTCTTGTCACAGCACAGCCAGAAAAAGCTTCTTCCTTGTTGTGTGCTTTAATTTGAAGCCCACGTGGATATTAAAGAAAACGTGAGCCATATGGTCAGGATACATTTACACTTAACTCATTGACCTCTGTTTTCAAAAAACATGCTTGGTGTCCAAATTGTTCAATAAATGGTTTCTGAATAATCTTTAAGCTCTTATTTTATTTGCATAAAAATGTCAAATTTGACTTGAAAGAAAATGGAATTTGAACTAAAAAGTTTTAGTTTGGATTTGAGATTGAATTTATCAGGCTCATGTGGGAGTCTAAAAGGGAGAGAGAAAAACTACATTTACTTTATTTTTTCTACCTGTCTGGGCTTAGTGGGCAATTTCATGCAAAGGTCTCCAGGAAAAACACAGACTAACTACCAGGTAAGTATTCATTTCATGGGAAGAATGCTGAGCTGGGATTGTGGGGTACCAGAAGATGCCAGTGGACTGTGAGAGGGAACCCTGTATCCAGTTAAGTCTCCGCATCATTCCTACACTTGATCTGGACAGAGGCACTTGTCTGCTTAGGTAGAGGATGGCTTGCTAAGAAGGGACAACAGAGGGGACTGAGAAACCGAGGGAGCCCACACTGGGTAAAATATGATTACGCACTCCTGGGGATGATGGCTTTGGAGTTCTACCATGGCCATGGATTTTCAGAAAGAACTCCATTTCTAGTGCTCCCCTCTCAACATTAGCAATATTTTCCATGGGGAAAGTCACTCACACTTCGCCAGTTCAAGTGTCCCATCTGGGAGATTTTACAATGCAGTCCCGATGTGTGGAGTGACAGTTATGTGTAAGCATGGGTCTAGATCTCTATCTACAACAGACTAAGCGAAGTAATGTCTGACAATCTCAGTCTGACCACTTAGAGAAAGCACACTGCTAAGTAGCTTTGCATTTCACTTTTCACCTGAGTGTTACTCAAAATCACTTCCCACCTTCAGCTGTGTATTTGTAATGCTTGGCACCGGACTATATCACGGGTCAGATGAAAAGTTTGTACCAAGATTTGTGGACAATTCCATCTTCTGTAAAAAAGTGAGCTGGACCCTCATCTACTTCACTTGTAGTAAAGATTTCATGAGTGAGTACCTAGCATCCAAACTAGACCCCAACGCAAGAACTTAAAGAACACCAGATCGATGCAGTCCCCAGCCATCTTCATAGTCTAACCATCCTGAAACCAGGCTTCATCTTCAAGGTACAAGAGGATCACCGATCTCCAGGTGGCAGTGGTAGGGTAACTGCCCTTCCCTGCACATGTGTATACTTCAAAAACTCCAGCATCAAAAGGAAAAGGGAGATGGTTAATGCCTTAGGGTGGGTGAGTGGGAAACAGGAACCAAAGTGAGCAAGTGAGCATGCTTTAATCATTAGGAACAAAACAGGTGTGGGGAGGAGCAGAGGGAGATGACAAGTCGGAGGATGTGGTGAGCGACATTCTTGGAGTCTAGTTTGGAGCAGGCCAACTCTTGCCAACTTCTGAGCAAACTGAGGAGTTCAGCAAGATGGTTTGTAGTTTTTCTCTTCCCATCTTAGCAGAGCCTTCTGTTGGCTGGGCAAGTGCCTATGGCTGAACAGAAGTCTGGCCATTTTAGATTTCAACGACATCTCTTGGTCCAATACTAGAAATGAAAGTGCTTGGCATCACTGATTTAGAGGGACAAAGGTGACTGACTAAAATTTTATGAGCATAAAAATGAGTATTAGGTATGCACAGCTTATTTTTCTCCCTGGCTGTGAGCATACACATAGACATACCTACATACCTAATGTAGTGATGTGGTAAGTGTTATGCCTGGGTTTGAAAGTGTTCTTTCAATAAGCATATATAAATGTGTCAGGAAAGTGTAGTCAGTTTCTTTTTAAAGAATGACCTTTTAAGTCAAAAGTTTGCTTTAGAGTTCATGAGATCTTTGACTTACAAGATATAGAGTTACTTTGGCAAAGATTAGTTACTGTACTGAACAAAGGAACTAGGATGGGTCAGCCATCCTAGTGCAGATTCATAGAATCTTTCCTAAAGGTTGTAAACATAGTAAAATGGGCCCTGTGTTATCTGCCACTTTCTATCACACCAACCTTATTTTCTGTCTTGCTTCAAATATTTCTCATGCTCTGCATAACTCTCAAATGTGGATTATTCTTCTTTCCATTTGAGCAGCTATTAGCAGATGTCAGAAGTGCCTTAAAGTATGTTCAGTTCTCTTCCCCTCACTAACCATGTGGAGAGTTCAACTCATGAATCAGCCATGACCATGTGAATTGTTTTGACTAATGAGCCCCCAGGGAAGCAACGTCCTATGGGAAAGGGAAAGAAGCTAAGAACCAGAATTCTATTCTCTGTTCTCCCTCCCCTGTCCTCTAGCAAAACCTGTGTAAAGATGAGATTTGGGGATAGGTGAAATATCATGGGATGCTAAGGCAACACAGATACAACAGCTGCTCAGAAGAATGTTCTGGAATAGCCACCACATGTTCCTCCTGTCTGGTGAATATACTTTCATGTTGTGGGAACTTTGGAAGCACAGTAGAGTTTGAGAAAACTCATCCTGGCTTAATTCACTGAAACCCTGGCTTTACCTTGAGGGCCTTTAGGTCCTCTGCCTCACTTTTCTCTTCTGAAAATGGAAAATAACAGAGTGCAGCATCTCCTTATATTACTGAAGAAAATAAAAATGTTCACGTAAGAGTGTGGAGCAGGACATTGTATACAATTACTATCCTTCTAAAAAACTAATCATTTATGTTAATTGTACAAATTGTGCCACTCAGAAATATTGTATTTATTAGGTACTTAACTCATATTTGCTCCCCAGGACCCTCTTTTATACAATATATGAGTATTGCTCAAGAAATCTTTCCTTGCCCAAGTCTTTGCAGAGGTTCTCATAGTGTCTTAAACTCATAGCACCTGGGTCAGTTAGAATTC
The DNA here is from genome assembly GCF_907164565.1 of Psammomys obesus. Lineage (NCBI taxonomy): Eukaryota > Metazoa > Chordata > Mammalia > Rodentia > Muridae > Psammomys > Psammomys obesus. The sequence goes on from NW_026596046.1 coordinate 9,364,841, forward strand.
TGTGTATTTCTGTGTTCTGATTTGATCGCAGAGATCATGCAGGAAAGCTCCATGTTTGCATGATTTACAGTTTTATTTCTGGAAGGTACCCCATGGCCACAGACAGATGATGTTCCTAAATATTTGATGTAGGAATGTAAAGATGCTGAAATTCAAATACAGATTTCAATCTCCTGAGTGTTTTGACTCTGAGTTAGGCAAAAAGTGGATGTGGTTTGGTTTTCTTATATAGACCCCCTTCTATAAATGTCCTCAAAAACATGACCATGGGAGCTGCCAACCAGAAAGCATTTCTAGGGATTGCATAGTTTCAGAGAATGACCCATGTGGACTAGGAAGGTACACAGTACTCTGTTGCTGAGGTGATAAATTCATTCTGTCATCTGTAATCATTCTGAGGATGATGGATGATTTGATGCATCTCAGTTCAAGCTTCAACTTTCCTGGTCCAAAGCAAAGCAGAAGCGAAGTCCCCATTTGCAGTGTTCCACAGCCTTGTGCTGTAATGCTGTTGACAGATGACAACAAAAACCCTTGTGGACGGAGTCTCCTTCAGCAGCTGTGACTCTGCAGTTGGCTCAGCCTTTTCCATAAATGGCCTTACTGTGTTCTTTTAACAATAATATCTTAAATTTTTATGGTGCCCTAAAGCTAAGCATCTCTAGACATTTTACAATAACATTAAAAGAAAGGCCAGCTCTCTTCTCAGCTTTGACACAGGGGCCAAACTAAAAGCACGTGGTTGGACTTCATCCTGCAAAAGGTGGTGACTTCAGAAATGGCCTGTCTCTAAGCACTCCTGGCTGGAACTCACCTTTCACAGATGCAACATGCAGGCTGTACAAAACCTTTAGAATATCTCAGTTCTCAGAGCCCACATCACTCTGCTTAAGGATTTTAGGAGATGAGTGAAGAGAATTCAGCACGCATTCACTTTGGGGTTTTGAATTATTTGAAGTGCAGTCAAATATTTACATGACAGGAAACTAATTTCCTTATTTGAGCAATCCTAAAACTTGTGCTTGAAAATGTGTGAAAATGTTTCTCCCTTAGAATTCTATTTTTTACTTCAAGGATATGATTGGATATATAAATATTATATAATTTGTATTATGTTTTTCTGTTTTATACGATACACACATATGTGTGTGTATGCATATCCGTATCTTGCTGCTGGCTTTTCACAACATTGTTAAAGTGGTTAGAATTCATTGAGTCATAACCCAGTTTGTTTTTTCTCACTTTTCAATTACAACAGTCTAATGGATAAGGCATAAGATTCAAAGCCAAAGCAACATTAGCAACATGAAGTGAGAATTAACACAATTATCAGAGTAATTAAGAAGACTGGCCCAACCTTTCTCAGCTTAAATGTCTAACTTATGGGCCACAAGAAACAATTCCCAGTTGAAAGCAAGACTGCCTTTGGCTAGTTTGCTCTGATATCTGACATCGGTGTCTACATTCTGACTTTCCCCACTCTCTTAGCCAAGGTAAGGTTGGGGACTGGCTGCAGAGGTTTTAGGCCACTAACAACTGGTCACTTAGGTAAGTCTGTGAAGGCTCAGCTATAGAGCAGGGTGGGGAATACACTCGCATCACAATGTCTGGGTCTGGGGAGCAGACCCCTGACTTCCAGAAGTTTCTTCACCCCAGACACAAAAATGAATCTTCCTGGAAGCCCCAGCATGTCCTTGACAGGTGCTTTGCACCAAGGTTGCTCTGGGACACCTCCCATTTCTTCTCAGATTATCTGGACAAGGTCTCTCGCACCAAGGAAGAACTGTTGCTGCTTTTTTTTTGCTCCCTCTCTGATGTCACTACCAGAGAGGGCAGCCCCAGGGCACCACTGTTTCCTTTGCCTCTGCATTTACTGCTGAGCTCATATGTGCCTGTAGCTGCCTTTAAAAACGACAAATGTGTTCTAATTTTAGTACATCTCGGGCAATTATTGTTTTTATTTCCTTGGTGAGGAAAAGCAAAGGAAAAACAGCTTAGGACTTACTAACCACCTCAGCCTGCAGCCTCTGACTTTATTCATGAGACTTTTATTTTTAAATCTCTTTTCTCCTTCTCCCTCCATTCTCAGTATCTTCTTGAAGGTGAAGCATTAGATTACTTTTGCAAAGGTTATATCTTTATTTACAAAGACCCAGCTATGAATGTGTCTTTCAAGAGTGGCTTCCAGCGGTACACTTTCTGGCTCCCTAGCCAGCAAGGCTGAAGCTGAATAAGGTAAGATCCGGGGCCTTCAGACAAAGCAGAACTTACAGCTTCATCAACCACCTGACCCACACTGTGTGCAAATCTCATAAAAAAAAAAAAAAAAAAGCGTGATGTACGTTTATTCCATGGATCACACTATGTGCTGGTATTTTGTTTTTACGGGGAAATGGTACTAATTATCCTTTAAGGTGAGATTAATTTTCATACAACAAACCAAAGCTTCAGTCAAATCCATGCAATGTGTCTTGTTAACCTACAGCTAATCACTAAGTATGGACATAGCAATGTGAGGGCTCTCAGCCACATCCCAGCTCCTGTGATGTTTTAAGTGAAAGGAAACACTTGAAGGCTCATACAAAGTAAAGGTTTCTATGTGGGGTTTCAACTATCTGGTCATGTCAAAATCTACAAAATGTGTGTGTGTGTGTGTGTGTGTGTGTGTGTGTGTGTGTGTATCTGTGTGTGAGTTTGTGCATCACTGAAAGGACCTTTAAAAGGTAAATTTATCTATGAAAAGATGGGAACCATGAAAATACGCAATTGCTAACTTAGGCTTCACACGTGTTGGTGATTATGTGGGAGGCTAGATGTGAATGAAAGATTCTGACTTTGTATGTGTTCAAACTGTCAATAGCTATTCCTGAGGTGAGCCTCCCAGCTAGACACATGCCCCTATGTTAACTGTGCTCTTTTCAAGGGTCTCATTTTGCAATTACATTCTGGTCAACCTGTCCAATTAGCTCTCTTCAAATGTTTCCTGCTGATCACTACCATTCTGCCATACATTAATGTGAATTTCTCTATATATATATCTATATCTCTCTATTTATATCTTTCCATATCTCTATATATTTTAACCCAATTTGACATTCAGGAAAGCTGATAGCATTGTATTCTATATTAGCTAACAGGTAAGAGATGCACTGGAGATCTCTGTTGGGATCAGACACTGATCCCTTGTTGGAAGTCTTCTGGACAGAAAATCCATGTTGGAAAAGTGCTGGAAAGAAGCAAACTGCAGAAGTCATATCACAGGACTATGGAAACCAGAGAGGCCGAGGGCAGGGCCTGTTCCAGATGAATAAATAGGTAGATGAACAGAAGGCCAGTACAGTCAGCCTGGCAGTGTTCCAGGAGGTTGTGTCAACAGTAGAGGCCAAGCTGAGCTAAAGCCCTAAGGACAGTAGAGGTTTCTCTGCCTGTAGATCCCTTGACATGTGTATGTCAGATGACATAACAATGTTTTATGGGGCCAAGGTAAGAGAAATACATTCTTTTCTTAGTCCAATGTGTTCAATAAGTTCCCAGGCCTGCTTTTTCTGGTGTGATTTTAATATGCTTCCTGCCCATATGGTCCCATTTTCCTTTGATAAATGTATAGGATGTCATTCTTCTTGTTTCTAGGAATAAGATATGCATCCGTTTGTGATTTGTGAGTGGTCCTGGACAGAAGGTACTACTTCCACCAAGGTAAAAGAGTCATCCTTCAATCTGAAAATAGAGTCCAAAGCTCCTTGTAAAATGGAGTATCTGTGGGCAGGACACAGTCTGCAAATCCCACTGTCCCATACAATGTGGAGAGACTCGTGGGCAGCGCCCAGGCTGACCTTAACACACAGCTGGATCATATCTTCTTCCAGCATTCCTCTAGCAGCCATGTCACTCACAGTAGGTTGTCAGTAAACACAGTCTGATGGATACTCAATCCAGTTGTCAGTGTAATGTATGGCATTCAGTAATTGTTCAATAAACGTGAGTAATTTAGTCAGTTAATGGAGTGGAATTAAAGTAGGTGTTCCAGTACTTTACTTGCTCAGCACTGTGACACAGGAACTAGACAGGAAGCCTCATCACCTACAAATGAAACAGTTTCTTTTTGTTTCTCACATGTGCACTTGTCCCTTTGATGAGTAACAGCAGAACAGTCTTTGCCTACTGGATGCCTTGGAGACCCATCCCCTTCCTTCTGATGCTGTCTGAGGACAGCTCCCATCAGCTATGCTCAGTCCCGGAGTGTCCCTGGAGCCTCCACTCCATGGTTTCTAGGGCAGCGTGAAGGCCAACATGAAGATCTTTTAGGATATTTTTGACTGCTCTGAATTTCTTTCACTTATCATGGGTCTGTAAAACCACAGCTTCCTAATCACTGCAATAAAAAAAAAAATCATCAGAACCACTCAACTTATGTTGGAATGTCTGAAATATTTGCAGAACCTTAGATCTTTAAGTGTCTGCAGGGGTTGGCAACAGAGATGACCTAACACTCACGTAGTAGCTGTGACCACGGGCACTGTTCTGAGCACTTTTGTTATGGACCAGATCTGTCTGAGGGAACGGGCCTTTGGGGGATGAACACAAATAATTTCGACCTCAAGTTTTTTTCCTCTTTGATTTGTTTTTGATGAGAGTTATGTTTATTTATTTTTGAGGAGGGTAGGGGAACAGGAGCTCCTCCAGCTTGGTCCATAGTCTACGTGACAGATCTGAGTTGTCAGCGACATTAATAAGTGTTCTAGCTATATCCCTGCTTTAGAGAAATATAAAGTTGGGGACTCACATTTTCTAGGAAATTACAGGTGTGTGTTTGTATGTATGTGTGTGTGTGTGTGTGTGTGTGTGTACTGTGTGTATGCACTCATGTCCATGCATATGTGTGGATATGCACAATAGAAGCACAACCCAGGGCCTTGAAGATTCCACACACATACTCTAACCGTGAGCTACATCCCTTGCTGAAGTTACAGGCTTTAAAATGACACTGGAAACCAAGTGTAAAACAGGCTCCTCAGACGGACGAAGCAGTGCCCTGTAGTTCATAAATGGGGCTGCAACTTCTCAAGGACTGAGAAATGCGAGGAAAGAAAACACAGAGAAAGGTTGAGAGGAAGTCAATATTGCAAAATTGCAAAGACATCTTGCGGGAGAGAGCTTTCCTCCTGTATTACCAGTCAATTGACTTTCAGACCTCACTGCATCTGGCAGATTCTGAGCACAATGTGGATGAGAATCTGTGAATCCTGCCTCCTGGAAATCTGTTGTATACACACCTGTCATATTTTCATCTCATACATGGTATCAGACAGATGCTAGAGGGCTCTCAATGTTCTTCAAAGAGATGGTTTTTTTTTTCCTTGTATTGAAAATAGATGTTTTTCTCTTACTAGATATACTGATTATGGTTTTCCATTCTTCTATTCCTCTCAGCTCCTTCCACCTTTCTTCGCATCTAGATATGCTCCTTTTCTGTCTCTCTTTAGAAAACAAACAGGTTTCTAAGGAATGGTCATAAAATATAATAAAAGAATAAAATAAGATAAAACAAAACGAACACATTGGAATTGGATAAAACAAACAGAAGAAAAAGAACCCAAGAAAAGGCATGAAAAACAAAGACTCACTCACTCACACAATCGGAAATCTTATAAAAACACAAAACCAGAAGGCAGTGTACCCAGAGAACGTGGTGCAGACCCGTGCAGGTTCTGTGCATGGGAGTTCATATGAGTTTTGATCATGTTGAGTTAGAGGGCCTTGTTTTCTTGGTGTCCTCCATCTCTTCTCGCTCTTATATTCTTTCTACCTCTTCTCCCATAGGGTTGTGGAGGCCGAGTGCTCTGAGGTCTCTCAGTTTCCACATAACGTCTGGTTGTGGGTCTCTGTATTTGCTCCCACCTGCTTGCAGAAGGAAACATCTCTGACTTTGGCTGAGTGAGCTGTTGACCTGTGAGTACAGCAGAATGCCATTTTAGGAGAAAGTAGCATATGGTTTTACCATCAGTCCCTGGACTATCTAATCTCAGGTTCTTAGCCACTCGGGTGGTGTCGAGTACGGGCTTCCTCTCCTGGCGTTGCCTTAAATCAAATCAGACATAACTTGGTTATACCCACAAATTTGTGCCACCATTGCACTGGCTTCTATTTCACTAGGGGTTAGAGGCTTGTTTAAATGGCTTATCTGATTTTGACTTAACTTTGGTGAATGGTGTGCATTGAGAAAATTATCCATTTCTTTTAGATTTTCCAATTTGATGGGGTAAAGGTTTTAAAAGTATGTCCATATGATTATCTGGATTTCTTATGTGTCTGTTTTTATGTCCTTCTTTTTCGTCTTTAATTGTGTTAATTTTGTTATTCTATCTCCTACTTCCAGTTAATTTGAATGAGGGTTTGTTGATTTTATTTGTTGTCTAGAAAAGCCAATGCATTGTTTCATTTATTTTTTTGTATGTAGATGTTATTTCTATTTTATTGATTTAAGTCCTGAATTTTGTTATTTATTGCTGTTGATACTTTTGAATGTGATTTCTTCTTTTAGTACTAGAGTAGTGATTCTCAACCTTTCTGATGCTTCAGTCTTTCATTACAGCTCTTAATGTTGTGATGACCTTCAACTATAAATTGCTTCATTGATATTTCATAACTATAATTTTTCTACTGTTATGAATGTAAACATTGGATATGCAGAATATCTAAAATGTGAACCCTCCAAAGGGGTTGTGACCCACAGGTTAAGAACTGTTCTAGAGGTTTTAGGTGTTGCTAATTTGAGATCTCTCCTGTTATTTCATGGAGGCACTTGGTGTTATGAGCTTGCCTCTTACAAATGCCATTATTGTGTTCTGTAAGTTTGGGTAAGTTATGTTTTCATTTTTAATTAATTTCAGAAAGTTATTATTTTCTTTATTAATTTCTGTTTTTATCCATTTTTTTCCCTTCAGTAGTGAGTTGTCCAGTTTAAAAGAATTCACAACTTTTCTGTTCTTTCTGTTGTTGATATCCAGCTTTAAGCTATGGTTATTAGATAGGATGTGAGGAGTTATTTGAAATATCTTGTCTTTGTTGAGACTTGTTCTATGTCCAAGTATGGGCATAAACTTTTGGAGAAACTTTCAGGAGCTTCTGGGAGGAAGGTATATTCTTTTGTGTTTGTATGAAATGTTCTGTAAATATCAGTTAGGTTCATTTGGCTTATATTCCCAGGTAGCTCCAACAATTCTGTTGAGTTTTATTCTGAATGATATTTCTATTGGCAAGAGTAGGATACTGAAGACACCTAGCTTCAGTGTCTGAGGGTCAGTATGTGACTTAATCTGTAGTGGTGTTTATTTTATGAACTTGGGTGCCCTTGTGTTGGGGCAAAGATGTTAAGAATTATTCTCCTGAGACGGTGGTGGTACACGCCTTTAATCCCAGCACTCGGGAAGCAGAGACAGGCAGATCTCTGTGAGTTTGAGGCCATCCTGGCCCACAAAGCGAGTTCAGGACAACCAGGGCTACACAGAGAACCACTGCTCAAGAAACAAACAAACAACAACAACATTGCTTAAATTTTGATTTATTATGGAATGTCTCATTTTCTCCAGGTATTTTCATTGATGGTCATCTAGGCTGGCATCTATGACCTCTTAAAGTCTGTATAACATCTATCCAGTCCCTTCAGGCTTTTAAAGCCTTCATTGAAAAGTCTGGTGTTACTCTAATAGGTCTGCTTTTATATGTGACCTGGTCTTCTTTCCTTGAAGCTTTTAATATCTGATATTTGTTTTGTATATTTATTTTTTTGTATGTAAATGTTATTTCTATTTTATTGATTTAAGTTCTGAATTTGGTTATTTATTGCAGCCCTCATACCTATGAGACCTAAGTCTCTTGGAAGTCTAGCAGTCAGAAAGGCCCAAGGAATAGGGTGATGACTCTCTCAATTTCAGAAATTATGTTTCTACACAGCAGCATCTTCATACCACAAATACTATTTCTGTAGAACACAAGCGTCAAGGAAGCTCTTTGGGTAATATTCCCAGGAAGGGAGTCTAGGGCTAGGTGTTCAATACCTCATGACTCTCTAGGTTTCTACAGGTAGAAAAAGAGTCTGGAGGGTTCCAGAGATGAGTCTCTTGGCTACACCTGGATGTGTTCAGAACTCTAACAGGTTTCTCTAGTCTGATGCTCCACAATGAGACACAAAGATGCAGAATGGCCTCTCCAAGAAAGAGAGGCCAAGCCACCCAAACATCTTCTTCTGTGTTGGTACAATACTATGCTATCTCACCCTCCAACTGAAGCTGGATTCAGACCTGAAATGATTTCTTATGTCATTCCATTAAGATATTTTTGAACAAAGTCATCAACAGAAGGTGAGAAGATCACACACATGGGCACAGAGTTCAAACCTGAGTGGAAAACTTCATTTAAAAAGTTATTTTGAGATTATGGTATTTTATCTAATTCTTAATGATTATTCCCTCATATACAGAACAATTTGTAATTCAACCTTTGAGAGGAAAAATGGATTGATTAAAAAAATTATTTGACATATAAAACATTTTAAAAATTAAAGTTAAATTTATTTAAAAGAAACTTGACAAATATTTGTGTCTCTATCACGTGAAAAAATAATCCAGTTTTTTGGCTTTCTAAATTCCTGTTCTAACTGAAGTTAAGGAAAATTCTTCTTTAGTTTTCAGTGATACCTTAATACTAAAGGTGCTATAAAAACTACTATGCCAAGTGAATGGAGCTGAGCACAGAGAGACAAATGCTGTATGAGCTGGTTTATTAAGTGGGATGTGAATAAGTTTTGGTGTCTATACATGTGTGTCAGTGTGTGTATTCATATGAGGGATTGCACGTGCATGCATGCCATGGCACCCACGTGGAAGTCAGACGGCAATTCCGCTGTTGATCCTTATCTTCTCCCTTGTTTGAGGTGCAATCTCCTTTTGTTCTGCCATCATTTAGACAAGGCTGGATGGCCAGCGCATTCTCCCGTCTCCATTTCCCATCTTGCCCTAAGAGCACTCAGCCATGTGCCCCTGATCTGGCTTTACCTGGCTTTTGAACTCAGGCTGCTGACATAGTAAGTGCTTTATGGACTGAGCGTGTTCCCGGTTCTGTTTAATAGTTGACTGTCGTTATTTCTGTTAACTTTGGCTTACGACCATGACTAACTTGTGACCTCTGAGCTCAGCCACCCCCACGCCCTCTGGCAGCAGGCTGTGTACCCAGTGAACCACAAGGTGTCCTTGCATCAAGACACAACCTCCCTTCTGTTTGTTTTACACATTGTCTCTCCTAGTGTCAATGTTAAGTGCCGTATTTTCCTGGGAGGCATTTCCGTAAAGACGTACACTTTGGTCTAAGTGAAGAAGCTTGTCCTCCTCTCAGCTGAAATCCTTTCCGCACACCTTGGAGAGCTTGACACCTTACAGCACTCAGGCACGCTGTGCAGAACGCAGTGTTGGCTGCCATGCCTGTGATTCATCAGGCAACAGAGCCTGGGGCCGACACAAAGTCCATGGCTATAACATGGCTTCAATGGGAAAATCAGATTCTTCTCACATCATCTGGAATTACAAAGGCTTTCCGACAAACATAATCCTCCAGAAACACAAGGGCTGCTTGTAAATTTAATGATAGCTGCCCCTTTCCTTCCAGCCACAGAGATTTAAAGTACAGGATGGGATTCTTGGAGACCAGCTGCTGATGGGTCTTCCGGTCAGTGCTAGGCACTCTGAAAAGGTGCCACCAAGAGCAGATACTGTCTTTCTTGGCCTTCCTCCCTGTTGCACGGTTCTAGGTTATTTGAAGAGAGTTCCTCTAAGACTGAGGATATGACTCAGTGGCTTAGGGTAAGGGTAAGAAGCGTGAGAACCTGACTTCAAGTCCCCAGTAGTCATGTCTCTATGAAGAGTCCTAGGGTAGAGAACAGCTATTGGCTGCCCCTGAATATAATCACGGGTAGACATTGGCATAGCAAGTAAACATTTTAGGGACAATAAAAAGCATGTTATAGCCAAGTCAGTTTTATCTGAGCTATCCCATGCTACATATTTTTTTCAGCTTCTGTGAGATTCTAATATTACTTTACTCTAAAACATAATTAAATTATATTTTATTTCCTGTATGAGTGTGTATGTATGTGTATATGTTTGCATGCACATATACAGATGTGCATGCAGAGGTAGGCCTGACTGCAACTCTCAGGATTTGATTTTTTCCTTCTAGTGTCTGTGTCCCAGGCACTAAACTCAGGTCTCCTGTCAGAATAGGCAACAGGAGCCTCAACACTTTGGTGTATTTTGCCTGCTTATTGTTTTTATAGTATTTTTTTATCACCTAAAAATTATCATCCCTTTATGTTGAGTGTCTGTTTGTGTTCAGCTATTTGGCATACATCGTCTGGCATCCATCCTCTCTTCCTTCAAATGTTCTTCCTTAAATGCTTATCGTACATTGTGCCTGGCCTATGTCTTATGCATTTGGAGCCCTGCCCCCTTGTTGTTCACTAAATACTGTGAACAGACACATTGACATTAGATTTCCATTTTTTCCCCTCTTTCTACAAGAACCTAACAACTCCTCAAATCTCTATTTATTAGGCAACTCTCATAAAATTTCAGCTAGTTGATTTTTATTTAGATCTTGGGCAGACACTCTCATCATTAGAAACAGATTCAGCAAATACTTTCTTTGACCTCTTTGTCAAGTCTACAAGGAAGAAAGAAAGACAATAGCTCTAAACATGATGGTAAAACTCTTTATGTCTGCCTGTGGTTTGACTGGTTGGTTGACTTCTGTGAGTTGATGACCACACACATAAAAGAATCACACACACACACACACACATATATATATAATTTATAGGGAGGTGAGTAACATCTATTTTAACTTAAATGATTCAATATGTGTCATAAGAATCATGTTTACAGAAGTAATTTGGTTATAAATATAGAAATAGATTTAGGGTACAAACTCAACTATGTTTTTCCCTAAGGCAAGCTGATTCATAAAATCTGAAATCTTGTCTGGCTCTGAAGCAATGTCTCCACCAAGTTAATACGTAAATGGAAGGCAGAGACCTAATAAAGCTCAAATCCCAGAAGCTAAAAATTTAACACCTTAGTGACAAGGGGAAAAAACAGGCAAAAGAACCTTTGCTTGCAGGCCACCAGAGGTCCCAAACCCATTAAACCTCTTTCTTAAAATGGTGACTCAATCTTCCACCTAACAGGTTCCTTTGTCTGACCCTTGAACCATAGTTATTTGCTCAGCATCACAGTCATTAGGAGTTTAGAAATCTGAAAATATTAAGTTAAATGTGAGTGCATTTCGAAGGTCAATTTCTTTTCAGTTAGGTGAGGAAATACTACCTAGAAGACTTAAACATTGTTCCTCACAGGACTAAGGGAAGAAGAAAATAGCACAGTTTTCTGGAAATGCTACAAAAGTGGCATGCTTCTTTTGAGTCCACAAAAAGAAAGGATGTTATCCATAGTAAGAAGGGGTAAAGAAGAAATACAAATATTTCCTTTAGCAGCTGATTAAAAAAAATTACCACCCAAACAGAAATCTTCACAAAATAAGTCAAGGTTTAATTGAGGTAGGATGTACTTCAGTTATCCCAATCCTAAGAATTGGAAGTGTTTGGGTGATTGTAAATTTCAACTTGTGAACTGTGAAATAGAAAGATCTAAGGTCCCCAGCAAAGTTCTTCTTGCTTTTCTGTGATTAATTAGGAATTGTTACTGTATCCCTTCAAACATCCTGAAAAGAATTAAGTGTTGATGGTAGCTGTGACTCCTGCACAGGGACATTAAGGGAGGCCAGAGCTGGTTGTTTTGACTATTTCAAAATATGTATAAAAGTGAAAAATTTTAGCCATTTGCCCACAATCACCACCACCTTCAAATGGCTCATACAGCCCCACTTCTGTACTTTTCAAATCTGTGGCCTTTCTTCTGTCACAGAGTTTTTCTATTAATTCTAAGCTTCCACAATTCAATACAGAGATGAAAAGAGAGGCGCTCCTAACTTTTCAGTTGGGCAATGGGGATTGGTAATAAGGTTTAGAACCCACCTGTGTATCATAATCTTGAATGGAAGTAATAAAAGCAAATATCATAATACCTCCAGCAGGGCCAGGGGTAGCTTCAGAGGTGAATTTCTGCAATTATTTGGTAAATGGAACATTATACACTTCCTTCCTCCTTTTCACTTTCTTCCTTCCTTCCTTCCTTCCTTAATTTCTTTCTTTCTTTCTTCTTTCTTTCTTTCTCTGTTTCTTTTTCTTCCTTCATTTGTTCTCTCTCTCTCTCTCTCTCTCTCTTTTCTTTCTAATAAAACTCACTGTGTATCCCAAGTTGATCTTGAACTTGAGGTCTTTCCTCTCCAGTAGCCCTGAATGCTGAGGCTACATATAAACTTGTGCTTCTGATCTCTTTATAATATGTATTTATGTCTATATATTTCTGCCACTTATCAATCTCTGTCTATGTTTTTTTTTTTTTTTTTACCACATCCTCATATCCATTCTTTGTAACCATATTTTAGTCAATTCACTTATTGGTTCAATCAGAGACATTTTTGTGTATAATTGACCCTCTGTAAGGTACCAAGGTCTTTTCCTGAAAAGAACATTGGCTAAAGTCAGTAAAGACTCCAGTTAAAAAAAATGTCAGCCATTAGGCCATCTGGAAAGTTTGGGATATGTGTGGCTTCATGGCTGTCACTCTGTTCCTGAAGTCAGGATTTGAGGTTTAGTCCTATGCTCTAGATATCAGTCCTGTGAAATGTTTAGAATTGACCTTTCTTCTTTTCTGCCTCCTACCCTCCTCTACTAAAGATATATTCTGTCTTCATCTAGGCTTCACTATGAAAGGATCATGGAAAGCATGAAGCCAGGTGTGGCACTGTGCTGTCATGTGTAAACCCCTGTTGTAGCAGGAAGCTCAATGAGGTACCTATCCATGTAGTTGCCACTTCTCCTTTCTTTGCTCTGTCTCTAATCATCCCATGAAAATGCCATGTACCCAAATGTATTTGAATAATTGGATGAAAATATCAAACAACAGAAAAGACTATGTTAGGGCCTGTAAGTTGCCAAAGAAAGATTCCCAGACTCAAATGGTATGCAAAAACAAACGGCCTTTATTCTGCAGAGAATTCCAGCATGCTGGGGCCACCACCTTCACAAAATGGCAGCTAATCCCGACGGGAGTCTCTTTTAAAGGCCTCTTTTAAAGTCAGAAAGGGGAATTCTTACTGTGGCTATGTGACCTTGACTGGGATTGGGTGGTGTCCATGGAGGCTATATGACTCTCATTGGGACCAGCTGGTGCCCACATCGGCTACATGACTCTGATTGGGACTGGCTGGTGCTTTGTAATTAAGTCTTCTCAACTAGAAAAAAAAAAAAAAGCCAGTACAAATTGATAATCACTTAAAGAGTTTTGTAAACGGTTTTGCATATTTTAAAATGTGTGTATGGAAGTATCCACTATGGTCTCAAACAGCAGCTTAGCAGTGAGAATGACTGGAAGGCTGTACAATGGACCTCTGAGCCCCGACTTCTGTATTTCTCAAGTGAGAAGAGAACCCACAGGGAAATGTGAGGTTCCATCTTCAGGCCATGTGGCTAATACTAGGAAAAATTCCCAGGCTCCTGACTGGCACAGTCACAGCACTAGGCCATTGGCCCAAGCCCACTGTCTGTGGATATCCCCCACGACTGGTGACTTGCGCTCTGACCTCGGGCCCTACTCTCACTGTCCGTGGAGTGGTTACCTTCTAGTACTGGGGGCGAGACTTCAAACCCATGTGTGAACTGTCACTATACTGCCAAGTGGATACCTTCTGGTACCAGGGGGGGCACGGCTCCAAACATTGGCCTCACTCTCAGCATCCTGTGAACATCTTCCACTACCAGAGGCCCAAAGTTCCATTCTCAGGTACTCACTCTTACCATCCCTTGGAGCAGATATCTTCTGGTTCTAAACTTGGGGCCCACTCTCACCATCCCAGGTTCAGGGCTCTACATGGTCTCTAGAATCAAACATCTGAGGAGACTTACAGGCAATTCCCTGATTACCACCCACCAATCTGAGATCATTCCCACCAATCTGAGAAAGTCCCCTGCTGGAACATTCAGCTTCCTGCCCGGAGCTTTATCTGTATCCCCTAGAACTCCAGTAGGCAGCAGGATCTAAGACTGGACTCTAGAGACAACCCGATGGGTAAAGGTCAGCATAAAAATAAAATTAACAAAAGCCAAAGCAATTTGTCATTCTCAGAACTCAGTTATCCAAAGGCAAGCAGTCCTGGATGCCCTAACATAACATAACTGAAAAAAAAAGATAATAACAGAGGAAACTAATAAAACCCATAAAGAAATAAAAGAAGATACAGTCAAATAGATTGAGGTCTTTAGAGAGGAAATGCTTAAATCACTGAAAGAAATACAGAATGTTCAAACGAACAGGTGAAAGAAATGGACAAGTCATATAATTAAGGGCAGAAAAATATAAACAAATAAGTGAAGGAAATCAATAAAATGATTCAAGATCTGAGGATGGAAATAGAAACATTAAAGACCTTTTCCGGGAAAAGACTGGGTGACCTGAGGTCAGGTCAGTCCCGTTTCCTTCCTTCCTGTGGGGTTTTCTTCCAACAGGGACTCGCAGTCTCTGATGCCCGGGGCACACAGTTCTGTCTGTGATGATGAGGAGAGTTGGGCACACAGCAAGTCTCTGTGCTTGCAGCTGGAGTCCAGTTCAGTGCTGGCGGCATGCACCCACCATTCTGCAAGACCTTTTCCAGGGAAAGACTGGATGACCCTAGGCCACTCCCATTTCCCTCCTTCCCTGTGGGTTTTTCTCACGACTGGGACTCCCAGTCTCTGGTGTTTTTGTGCCCACCATTCAGCCTTGGAAGGTGTTCAGGACATGCAGACTTGTGGCTCTGGTCTGGCGACCTAGTGCCTGCGTGACCCGGAATCTCTTCCGGGTCCCATCTATGACCCAATACAAGGGTACACATATTTGTAAAAGAAACATTAATAAAGCTTAAACTACACATAGATTCCCACACATTAATAGGGGGAGATTTCAGCACATTACTCTTGCCGAAGAACAGGTCAGTGAAACAGAAACTATGTAGAGAAATAATGACACTAACAGATGTCATGAATCAAAAGGACCTAACAGACATCTTCAGAACTTTTCACCCAAACACAAGAGAATATGCCTTCTCAGCACCTCAAGGAATCTTCTCCAAAACTGACCATATACTTACTTGGTCACAAAACAAGCCTCAAAAAATACAAGAAGATTAAAATAGTTCTGTGTATCCTATCAAACCATTATGGACTAAAGCTGGACCTCAACAACAACAGAAATAACACACTCATGGAAACTGAACAATTCTCTTCTCAATGACAACTGGGTCAGGGAAGAAATTACAAAATTCCTATAATTCAATGAAAAGGAAGGCACAACATACCCAAACTTACAGAACATGAGGAAATCAGTGCTAAGAAGAACGTTCATAGCACTAAGTGCCTTTATAAGAAATTGGTGACATCTCATAAAGCAACTTAATGGCACACTTGAAAGGCCTAGAAAAAAACAGAGGCAGACACACCCAAGAGGAGTAGATGGTTGGAAATAATCAAACTCATGTTGAAATCAATAAATTTGAAACAAAGAAAATAAGGAATCAATGAAACCAAGACCTGGATCTTTGAGAAAATCAAGAAGATAGACAAAAAATTAGCAAAACTAACTAAAAGGCAGAGAGACAGTATCCAAATCAACAAAATCAGAAATGAAAAGGGATACATAATGACAGACACTGAGGAAATCCAAAGAATCATTAGGTCTTACTTCAAAAGCCTATATACCACAAAACTTGAAAATCTAAAGAAAATGGACAGTTTTCTTGATAGATTCCAGTTACTAAAGTTGAATCAAGATCATGTAAATAAATTAAATAGTTCTGTATCCACTAAGGAAATAAAAGCAGTCATCAAAAGTCTTCCATAAAAAAAAAGCTAATACTCTTCAAACTATTCCCTAAAATAGAAATGGAAGGAACATTGTGAAACTCATTTTATGAGGCCACAGTGACCTTGATACCTGAACCACACAAAGACCCAATGAAGAAAGAAATTTCAGACCAATTTCCCTTATGAACATTGACTGAAAAATATTCAATAAAATACTTGCAAACCAAAATCAAGAAAACATCTAAGATATCATCCACCATGACCAAGTAGGCTTCATTCCTGCATGCAGGGGTGGTTCAATATATGGAAATTCATCAATGTAATCCATCATATAGACAAACTAAAAGACAAAAACACATGATAGTCTCCTTAGATGCTTAAAAAAATCGTTTGACAAAATCCAACACACATTCATGTTTAAAGTCTTGGAGAGATCATGAATAAAAGGCACATATCTAAACATAATAAAGGTAATACCAATACTATTGGTACAGCAAGCCTATAGCTAACATCAAACTAAACAGAAGGAAACTTAAATCAGCTTCACTGAAATCAGGGACAAGGCAAGGTTTTTTTATTCTGTCTGTATTTCTTCAACATAGTACTTAAAATCCTAACTAGAGCAATACGACAACTAGAGGAGATCAAGGGGATAAAAATTGGAAAGGAAGAAGTCAAAATATCACTATATGATAGTATACATGAGTGACCCCAAAATTTCTACCACAGAACACCTACAGCTGATAAACACTTTCAGCAGAGTGGCTGGATACAAAATTAATGCAAAAAAAAAAAAAAAAAAGAAAGAAAAGAAAACAGTAGCTCTCCTATATACAAAAAACATACAGGCTGAGAAAGAAATTAGGGAAACAGCACCCTTCACAATAGCCACAAAAAACAAAGTATCTTTGTGTAACTGTAACCAAGGAAGTGAAAGACTTGTATGAAAAAAACTTCAAGTCTCTGAAGAAAGTGAAGAAGATATCAGAGGATCAGAAGAGACTTTCAGAGGCTCTCTGTAGTAGGCTCCTGTCCTATTACTTGTTTTCTCCTACATCCAATGTCCATCCCATTTGTCTTTCTAAGTGAGGGTTGGTCATCTTACCCAGGGTCCTCTTTCTTGTCTATCTTCTTTAGATGTACAGGTTTCAGTATGTTTATCTTATCTTTTAGGTCTAGTACCCACTAATAATTGAGTATATACCGTGTGTCTTTCTCCTTCTGGGATACCTCACTCAGAATGATCTTTTCTAAATCCTACCATTTGCTTGAAAATTTCATGATATCCTTGTTTTTAATTGCTGAGTAATATTCCATTGTATAAAAGTACCACAATTTCTGTATCTATTCCTCCGTTGATGGACATCTGGGTTGTTTCCAGGTTCTGGCTATTATAAATAAAGCTGCTATAAACATGGTTGACCCGCCTCTGAAAGTCTCTACCTAGCAGTGTATCAAAGCAGATACTGAGACTCATAACCAAACCTTCGGCAGAGTACAGGGAATCATATGAAAGAAGGGGGAGTTAGTATGACCTGGAGAGGACAGAAGCTCCACAAGGACCAAATATATCCAGACACAGGAGTCTTTTCTGAGACTGTATTTCTAACCAAAGACCACGCATGGATATAACCTAGAACCCCTGTTCAAATGTAGCCCATAGTAGCTCAGTATCCAAGTGGGTACTCTTAAGGGGAACAGGGACTGTTTCTGACATGAACTCAATGGCTGGAGAAGAGGGACTGTCTCTGACATGAAACCAGTGGCTGGCTCTTTGACCCCCACCCCCACCAAGGGAGGAGCAGCCCTGCTAGGCCACAGAGGAGGACTTTGCAGCCAGGCCTGAAGATAACCTGATAAGGTAGGGTCAGATAAAAGGGGAGGAGGTCCTCCCTTATCAGTGGACTTGGAAAGGGGTAGGAGGAAGATGAGGGAAGGAGGGTGGGATTGGGTGGGAATGAGAGTGGGATATAGCTGGGATGCAAAGTTAATAAACTGTAACTAATATTAAAAAATAAAAATTTAATAAAAAAATATCAGAACATGGATAGATCTTCATGCTCATGGCTCCATAGGATTTACATAGTAAAAATGGCCATCCTACCACAAGCAATCTATAGATTTAATGCAAATTCCCATCAAAATACCACACAATTCCTTAAAGACCTTGAAAGAACAATTCTCAAATTCATATGGAAAAACAAATAACCCAGAATAGATATAACAATCCTACACAATAAAAGGTCTTCTCCATCCCTGATCTCAAACTGTACTATAAAGCAACAGTAATAAAAACTGTATGGTAGTGGCACAGAAACAGGCTGGTAGATTAATGGAATTGAATCAAAGACCCAGAAATAAACCCACACACCTATAGTTACTTGATTTTTGACAAAGAAGCCAAAACCATGCAATGGAAAAAAGACAGCATCCTCAACAATTGGTGCTGGTCTGACTGGATGTCCACATGTAGAAAAAGGCAACTAGATCCAGGTAGTCCAAATAAGATTCGATAGGCGGGTTTGGATGGAAGGGGAGCAGGACTGTCCCTTTTCAGTGGACTGGGGGAAGGGTATAGTGGGGAGAAGAAGTTGAGGGTGGGGGCTACAATTGGGATATAAAGTGAATAAATTATAAAGATAATAAAAATGAAAAAGTATAAAAAATAATAGTTGTTTATTATATTCTGTGTGAATGTGTGTGCATGGTATATGTGCACACATATGCAACGGAAGCTTTGGTTTCTTTAAAAAACTCAATTATGTTCTATAAACATGCTTTTGTTTTAACCCCAAGTGTGGGATTGTAGTTTGGGCTTTAGTTTGTCTCCACCTGATAATTGACTCCTTGGGGCGGGGCGCGGGGGTGGTGGTGGCACGGTCTTACCAGCTGAAATAGACAGAGGAGACTGCTTGACTGCTTTCTGTGTTTGCTGTTGATGGAGACTGGTACAGCCCTCGAAGAACCCATCAACCCTAAATAGCTGGAAGAAGTAAAGGTGTCTGCACCCCTTCTCCCCACTAACCTCTCTCTTAGGTAGGGTTAAAGGGTTGGTGGAAGAGAGGTGGAGGCTTAAGTCCCCCAAATAAAATGGAGTTTAAAAATGAGTGCAACACACGTATGTTCGTGTGTGCAGTACATTGTAACATTCGTGTGAGGTAGGAAGACAACTCTTTGGAGTTGTTTTCTCCTTCCACCTCTATGTAGGTTCAGGGGATAAAACTCAGGTCACTAGGCTTGTGTGGCAAACACTTGACCTGCTCAGCTATGTTACCAGTGTATATGGTGTGTATGTGTGTCCCTTACACACACACGTGCACACACACACACACACACACACACACACACACTTCTAGCACTTGTCTTTAGGATGATGAACAATCTGAAAGTTGTTTGATCATCTGTGTTAAGATACCTGAGCATTGTGTTTGCTGACATTAAATATCTAGAGCTCTTCTGATCCTGATCCTCTTGCTATATCTACACTTAGAATTATTTTAGCCATCTTTGTGAATATCTCTAGTGAGTTTGATTAAACAACCAAATAAGTCATCTCAGAGATGTGCTGCAGATAATATGCACCCAGTAAAATTATGCCCCTGAGTCAGCATTTTCATTGACTTAGTGAATTTGCATAAACTGGAGTTTCTGAACATTACAAATCCCTGAGAAGAAGACCCTGGATGGTCAAAATGCTGGATAAGAAGTCTTCAAAACACAATATCCAAGCATAAGTAGAGCATGTGATGACTTAGCCATACAGGAAGCCAGAATTGAGACATGGAGCCTGCCAACACTTCTGAATTACGTGCATCCCTTCTGCCGATTATGTCTATTTTTAAGTTTTCACTCCTTTATGAGTTTGTTACTGAGTTGTACTCTGGGGCCTGATAAATAGAGAGAAGATGTTTTGTTTTTTTAATTATAAATGCCAATTTCATGAGTTAACAGGTGTGGAAGAGAGACAGTGCCATGCGTTTTGATGTTGATCAGCATCATATGTACAAGGAGGCTACTCAAATAATTACACTGAATGACTGCAAAGTTTTATATAGTTCTGTAATCTTGCTTAAGAAAAAAATATACGCGCACAGAACTATTGACTGAACTGAAAAACTTAGCTAATGCAGCAATTTGCTTTTATTCTTTGTTGAAATCACTTAGGAAGCCCTTGAAGAGGTTCTTTGCATTAAGATGATAATCAAGAAGAGCAATGTAGATGCTAACACTTTTGTTGACAATTGTACTTTCCTAAATGGCAAGCATGTGTCTACTTATGGGTTTATTGAGGTTAGATTAAGTGTCTGTTTGGTCTTTCTTTCCCACTTTTCACCCCTTTCCTTTTACTCAGAGAATGAATGGGGAGGTGCCCTGTGGGTACCAACTTGTCCTGGCACATTAAGGTGCGGCAGAACAAGGCACATCCTCTTTCACTGAGCCCAGACAAGGCAACCCAGTTAGGGGAAAGGTATCTAAAGGCAAGCATCCAAGTAAGGGCTTATGCTCCAGTTGTTGGCGGTGGGGAGGTGAGGCCCACATGAAGACCAAGCTTCACATCTGCTACATACATGTAGGGGAGGATAGGACTTGACCATGCATGCTCTTTGGTTGGTGGTTCATTCTCTTTGATCCACCGTTGCTCCAGGTTAGTTGGCTCTGTAGGTCTTGTGGAGTCCTTGACTCCTCCAGCTCTCTCAATCATCCCCCAACTCTTCTGTGTGACTCCCCAACCTCTGTTTAATGTTTGGCTGTGTGTCTCTGGATCTGTTTTCATCAGTTGCTGGGTGAAACCTCTCAGATGAGTTATGGTAGGCTCCTTTAAATAAGCACAATAGAGTAACATTAATGGTGTCACGGATTGGTTCTTCCCCATGGGAAGGCTCTCAAGTAGGGCCAGTCTTTGGTTGGCCATTCTCTCAATCTTTGCTCCATATTTGTTTCTGCATATCTTCTTGGCAGGACAAATTTACGCAAAGACACAGTTATACCACTCCTGGACATATATCCAACAGGTGCTCCACCATCCCACAAACTAGAAACAGCTCAGATGTCCCTCAACTGAAGAATGAATGAATAAAGAAAATGAATGCAGTACATTTACACAATGGAATACTATTCAGCTATCAAAAACAAGGACATACGTTTTTTTTTTTAATTTTTTTTTTGATCATTTTTGTTTTTGCTTTTGCTTTCAGTTTTTTTGTTTTGTTTGGTTTTGTTTTTGAGACAATGTTTCTTTGTGTGTAGCGCTGGCTGTCCTGGAATCACTCTGTAGACCAGTTTGTCCTCAAACTTTCAGAGATCTGCCTGCTTCTGCCTTTGAGTGCTGGGGTTAAAGGCGTGTGCCACTACCACCAGGCTTAAAACAAGGACATCTTGAAATTTGGAGAAAAATGGATAGAACTAAAAAAAAAAAAAAAAAATCATTCTGAGTGAGGTAACCCAAACATAAAAAGACATGCATGCTATGTACTCACTTATAAGTGGATGTTAGCCCTAAAGTACAGGATAACATGCTACAATCCACAGGCCCAAAGAAGCTAAGTTACAAGGAAGACCCAAAAGACAATGCTTGAATCTCACTCGGAAAAGAGAATAGCCTTGGGAAGTGGATGGATGGAGGGAACTGGGTAGGAGTGGGATGAGGCACAAAGGGTGGGGATTGGAATTAGGGAGAGCAGGGGCAGGGGAGGAAAGGAAGACAGCTGGGTGAGAGAACAGAAATAGGATGTGTGAGGCATCTCTGGGATTTCCCAGAGACCTGGGATGGGAGAGGCCCTAGGAAGTCTCTGGGGCTCATCCTAGTTGAGCCTGCTAACAGATGGGACTATGGAGCCTGAAGCGATCACCACCTGTAGCCAGACAGGACTTCCGGTGGAGGGATAAGGATACCCACAAAACCTTAGACCCACAGTTTTTCTTTCTTAATATAAAAAGGTTCACCTAATTCTTTAAAGAAACATCTGTCTATCCCTTTCCTCTTGGGTTTAAAAAGTGTGGAACCAAGGAATTCCATTGATCCTATTCACATCCCCAAGGGCTTGCTTTTTTTGTGTCTTTTCCCAAGTAGTTGTCATTTCCCATGAAGCTATATCTAACTTCTAAGTACACAGAGTCTTATCGTGAGCCAAAGGCTATTCTTAACCACAATCAGACTTTCTTCCAGTGATTTGTGTAGATATTTTCCCCCTGTGAATCAGCATCATTCTAACATGTGACCAAAATTGTATAAGGAGGTTTTCACAACTCGAGATGTTTGGAAGATTAAGTTTCTGTATAATTTTTCAAAGCGAGTGATTGATTGTAATTCAAAATAGAATTCTGACCCCCTCCACCCCCGCCCCCTGGTCTTATCTTGTGGTATCTTCACTCCTGTTTTAGACTCATGGGTACTCACTCTCGGACAAACTCTTTCTTTTGACCTCTCTCTCACCTTCAGTGTTTGCTTTATCCTTGATTTCTATCAGCACACTTGCTAATGTGTGTGTTTGTCGTTTTAATTCCCATCCCCAACCTGAGGCTCAGGTTCATATCCATAGGATTTCTTTCCTACTCAGACTGATCTTTTCACTGACTGAAGCCTTACAGTTTTTAAGAAAGCAGTTTTCCACGCAGCTTCTTAGACAACCCCTCAAGCACAATCAGAGAATCCATTCAGAATCCATAATATCAATGCTGAAAATTAAATTCTTCTGTTATTTTACATGAGAGAAGTTTCACAGCTTTGCCCAGCCTGGCTGTTTATGACCATCCTCCTGCTTCAGTTCTCTAAATGCTGGGGTTCCAGGTTTGAGCCAACATGTCTGACAAACACTGAGTTCTTTATTCTTCATCTTGCCTCACAGCCTGAGTCCTATGCAAACGTCCCACTGTATCAGCTCCCTTTTTCTGTTCCTCATTTGCCACCCAGTTATATGTTCCTGGGATTTGCCCAAGAACTAGAGGCCATAGTGCTGATTCTCTAAATAGAAAAATCAACTATACAGGAAATATTAAGGGTCAGACGAGCCTGGGTTTAATCCCATATCCCATAATTTTCTAGTTGGCTAGATCATACACCTCAAATGGAAGATATGAAGAAGGCAGACTTTGCTGGGTAAAATAAATACCCGTGCGTAAGTGCATGCTGGGATGATGGGACCAATTACTAACGGCCATCATGTACAATAAGGGTGATGGAACACAATTCCATTCCTGTTACTGTCTCTGATATGGCAGACTAGCCAGGTACTTTCCATGGGCTGGGGCCATTTGCCTTAAGGCCAATTCTTCAGAGAGGGTCCGTGTTTGTTATTCCACTTCCCTGAAGACCCCTGATTAGCAACAGCCTTGCTGGCAGGTTGGGTTTCTATGCTCTGGAAATGCTTTTCACTAACAAATATCTTCTCATTAGTGTTTTCATCTCAATAGCATCTTGCTCAGAAATGTAGAGCAAACTGCCTGGACTTCAGCCTAAGTGTGAGACTGTAGAAGGTTGGACTGGCCGAGCAAGTCATTTTCCAAAGAGCCTTGGTCAGGTCTAAAGACAGGTCAAAATAAGTACCTCTTCCCTGACTTGGTTTTCACCCTTCATTCAATGAACTCTGTCTTGTAACTTAAAAAGAAACTAATGTGGCACAAAAGTGAGGTAGCATTTTCTTTTAACGTTCCCTCCGAATATGAGAAAATTAATCAAAGTGTGCTGGAAAACTTAGTCCGCATAACAAACATGTGAGCTGCTTGGGAAACAATTTCACAAAGAACTATGTTAGGGTGTGCACTTTCTGTGAGTGTGGGACACCGTGATGGTAATTACAATAGTGATTTACTTACAAAAAGGACCAATACGTTCAGCATTTTGAAACTCAAGACAACACAACCCTCAACATGGCGTGCAGAGAGACTGGTTATGAAAAGGAAGATGCCTATTATTATTATTATTTCTAACTGTCAAAGTTAGCTTCACTTGTCAGCTGCACACATCTGGGAAGAGGGAACCTCAATTGGAATGGAATTGGAATGGCTTGTGGCCAACTGTCTATGGGCAGTTTTCTTGACCACTAATTGCTGTAGAAAGGCCCAGCCCACTGTGGCAGTATCATGTCTTGGCCGGGCACCTAACCTGTGTAACAGAAGTAGCTGTGCGTGAGTCTGGGAACCGGTAGGCAGTTTTCCTTCCTCATGCTTCCTGCCTTGACATCCCTCGATACTGGACATAAAGTCTAAGGTGGAATAAACCTCTTCCTCTCCCAACTTGCTTTTGGTCAGTTTTATCACAGCAAGAGAGAGGCAATACAGGACATTAAGCATACTATTAGTTCTCATTTTTGAATGCTCTCTTTTGTTGATCAGCAAAATAACTTTTGTTTATAGTCCGGTAGGAGATCTTACCTGCATTTGATTAAATGTGATGTTTAAGAGAATAATGTGGTTTTCAGACATACAGTAAAACTTTTACTATGTAGGGAATTTAAGGTGGTTCTCGTTCAAGACAAAGGACTCAAAAATATACATTAATTGTGAAAATCTGAGTTTTAAAAGGTGTCCGTTTATTTTCTCAGGAGTACTGTTCAGTTACTGGTCCTTGCTTTTTCCTTTTGTATGTTATTTTGCTCTGTGTTTCTTTCAGCATGTGGCATCTTAGTAATATTGTGTCTTCTAAGACTATGTCTTATCTTGCCACTCATTTTAGACTTTTCTTTAAAAACTTTAAGCATAAAACAAGTTTTTACTGTATTGATTTTTTTTGTTGTTTTGTTGCTGTTGTAAGTTGTACTTATAAATCACTTTCAGATACTCATTGTTGAGATGTAAAAAGATTATTCACGTATGTCATGCTATTTTCCTTCATTGCTTCTAACAGGTTTGGTTTTGCTTTGCTTTGTTTTATATTTTGGGAAAGAAATTCTGAGAAACTAATTCTTTAATTTAAAACCAAATATAGCTTTACTTTTTCTATAAAATTTGTGCATTGTATACTTATTTTCCTTCTCTTACTCTAATAATTCAGATTTTAATGTTTTTGTATGTTTTTCCATAGGATATTCAAAGTAGATTTTTAAGATTTTTCTCTATTTTTTGCATTATCTATTTCACTTTTTTATTCTTTCACCTTTGCTGACTTTAATTTCTCATTTTCTTTTAACCCTTTTAAAGTAAAATCATAAAACATTCATTTTTGATACTTCTTTTTTTCTACCATACCCAATGCTATCACATCCCCTGTGTCCATCCTTTCACTATATTCCACAAACTTTGATAATCTAGAGTTTTTATTTTCATGTATTTCAGAAATATTTTAAAGATTCTTTTGTGAATTCTTTTTAAGCTGTGTGTTTCTAAAGACCCAGGATATGATTACTTGTTTAATTTCCAGGTTTGTTCTGTATTACTTACTTTACTTCTATTGTTGTCTTATTATATACTTATATCTGTTTTTTTAAATTCTTGATATAGTTAATTGATTTTCATATACAATTATGTTGCTGCATTGTACTTGATTTCATTTTGTAAGGTTTGAAACACATTAATCACACTCTTTAAGATGGGGTGTTAGTTAATGAAGATTACAACAGCCAAACAGATCGTTAGGTGGCATTGGCTTTGGGGTTTTAGAGTTCAAGAATGTACATGTGGAGTTGCAGCCCAAAGGCATAGCCTAGTACTTACATGAACAGTCACTCTGATATAAGAGAAAACCACCGTTGAAATTTGCTTTTCTTATTCAGAAGGGGAAAGTTCTTGGGTCCGATGATCAAAAATGCACTGTAATCATTAGAGATGACCTGCGAAGCCATGCTCAATGACTTTGGACTGTGAGCTGGAGAACCTGCTCCATCTATCCAGATATTCTGTTTGCACCTTTCCTAACTCTGGGTGATAGCCTACATCATAATCTTTCCTGCCTTTCCTCATCTTTCTTGACTCTTTCCTTCATGCAACTGAAAAATAAGACCTGCTGAGATTTACTACATGCTTTTTCATCTTCATTTTTTTTTCTTTTTATCTTTGTTAAACTGGATGCTACTGACATATCACCATGGGTTCAATACTTCAGACATAAGTCAAATAGTATCTTCTATGCTGGGCAGTATTGGTGATGGCACACTGTATTTATTCTTGTGTATTATTCTGTGCACCACCCTATCTACTGGGAAAGTTTGTTTGTGTTTTTATAGCCTTTGTATAAATTTTTGTGGAAAAACAAAGTGGGGGTGAACCTAGGGCCTGTTACCAGCTAGAAGAGTGCTTTGACCCTGAGCTATGCTATATCCCTAATTCTTACGTTTAAGTTGGTTGAAAATTCACATAGAGCTGTATGACGTTTTAAACAGAGTTTAAATTGTGATAGCCCTCTGGGATTAAGATGGATTCAGTAACACCATTGTTGTGCTCAAATCAAGCTTAGAGAAATTGTAAGTATGGATAAGATAAGGGAGAAAAAATCATAGGGAGAGAAGGAATGGAGCCCTGAACTGTTGCAGAACTGGATCTGAGTGAGCACACTAACTCAGATAAAGCTGTTTATCTAAGTGGAGAAAAGAGAGAACATGCATTTCAAAGAAAATGCAATAGCAAATAACATTTAAAATTTTGCTTTTGTTTTTTGGTGTTTTTTTTTGTTTTGTTTTGTTTTGTTTTCATGTTTTTGTTTTTTGTTGAGACAAGGTTTCTTTCTTGGCACTCTTTTTGTAGACCAGGCTGACCTTGAAGTCATAGTACCGGGATAAAAGGCATGCGCCACCATACCTGGCTAAATTTAAATATTCTTATCACACACACACAAAAAATAAGCACTATGTGAGGTAATAAAATGTTACTCCTATCATTGATAAATGATAAATTATAAATATTTATAAATTATAATTATAATTTTATAATTTATAATTATAAATTATAAATAAAATTTGATAAATATTCATATTTGCTTTAAATGGGATCCAACTGGAAATATTCATGGTATAGAGACAAGTTTCTGATGACTGACTGACTTTCTCTGGAGCTAGATGCTGTCAGAGAAGCTACAGTATATATATTTATTAGCCTTGAAATTATAGGTGAGATCTCAACAACTAGAGAGTGGCAAGAGAAAGTCTCAGAAATAGGTACAGGAAGGGATGTTGCCTGCAGGCTGGCTGGTCCCAGGATGGAGATGCCAAGCACAACGGGATAGTGTAACATCTCAGCACATTTACGTGGACATGAATATACAGAAATAAATATATTGACACGTTGAAGCAATATCTTAGATTTGAGGCCTGCTCCAGAGGCAACATTTAATGCTTGGGACTATAATCCAAAAACCTTGGCTGGAGAGGTCCTAGGCCATAGGGTAGAACCTGATATTGTTAATTTGCTAAAGGGTCTAAATCTTTATGTTTATAGCCATGGACTTGGGCTGCTTTCAGCGTAGGTCAGGTAAACTTTTTGTAGTGTGTAGCAGTCAATTCATAACGGGTTAAACTGCTAAGAATAAGATACTGTGAGTGCTCAGCCTTCCATGGGACAACTTTACCAACCTCCCCTCTCAAAAAAAAAAAAAAAATCTCTCTTGGAATAATGAAGAAGAAGAGGCAGAAAAAGTGTAAGAGCTGGAGAATGGAGACTAATCCTGTGAAATACTGTCTTTTGGACATTAAATGGGTATTGTACTCATTTACACATTTGTCACAAGGCCTGCACCAGATTAAGCTAACCAAAATGGTGGCATACATGAGAAAGGTAGAATCCAGGACCCTTCTCTTACTGAGTATCTATTGACAGTCGATAGCTGTCAATAGAGGGGGGGGGTTCTTCCTTTATGAGAGTTTGGCCACTGGTAGATTCTTCATGCACTAGTGGGTGGCCCCACACCTGTGTATGTATGGGTAGAACTAATTGAATTTAGGGGCTATAAAAGAAAAGGGACACGAAATTTAGAAGAGAGCCTGTAAAGGAGGCTATGGAGAGTGGTGGGTGGGGGTGAAATGGGGGTGGACGTGGTGATATTTCATTGTACAAATGCACAAAATTCTCAAAGAATTTAAAAAGAGAAAACAATATCTTAAACACCTTGTCATTGCCCTCTATAAACCTCTCCCCACAAAAAAAAAAAAAAAAAAAAAAAAAAAAAAAGGATAACAAAATAGAACTAAGAGGGAAAGAGAAAATAAGCAGTGACAAGCATTTGTGGACATTGACCCATTTTCTTGGAAAAGATAAAAATATAGTTCTAACATTTTATCTTTTAAGAAATCAATTTCATAAAAGAAACAAGCAGTTAGACCAAATAATTAATTATGAGGCTATTTCTTAAAATGATAGATAAAGAATCAACTAGAATCAATGAACCTGGGCTCACCATGGCTCACAGACTGAACCATAAAACCAGGGAGCCTGCATGGGACTGAGCTAGGTCTTCTTCATATATGTTTCAGTTGTCTAGCTTGGTCTTCTTGTGGGACTCTTAGCAGTGAGAGCAAGGGCTGTCTCTGACTCTGTTGCCTGCTTTTGGGACCTTTTCTTCCTACTGGGTTACCCTCATCCAGCCTTAACAAGGGTGGAGGGAAGAGGTGCCTTGTGTTACTGCAACTTGATATGTCATGGCTGGTTGATATCCATGGGAGGCCTGTTCGTTTCTGAAGAGAAAAGGAGGAGTGGATGGGGAAGAAGAGAGGTGGGGGCACGGGAGGGGGGGAGGTAGGGAAAACCATGGTCTGGAACTAAATAAAATAAAAAAAATATTTATATATAAATACAAAAGCAAAATAAGTCCTCCTTCCTCCCAAATTGTTTGTTTGTTTGTTTTGTTGTTTAACCTTTCCCTTTTCTTTTGGGGAATCTGAACATTCGCTGGGTCCTCTTGCCATCAGCATTCCAAAGCTTCTCAGTCATATTTGCAAATCTTTCCTTCAAGACTATTGAGGACATTCAGGAATGACATCCGGTTAAATATGCACTGGTCACAGATTAAAAGTCAAGACTAGAACATTGAGCCAGGTGTGGTGGCACATGCCTGTAATCCCAGCACTCAGGGAAGCAGAGGCAGGCAGATCTCTGAGTTTGAGGCCAGCCTGGTCTACAAAGCAAGTCCAGGACAGCCAAGGCTACATGGCTGTAGAAAGAGAAACCTTGTCTCAAAAAAAACAGAAGGAAAAAAAAATCTAGAACATTATAGAAAGAGCAGAACTGTGCCAAGTTAAAAATCCTCTGTGTGGTAGAGGCAGCTACCATGCATTCCATCTCTTCTGAACTCAGTCTATCGATGTGGGCTGTCATAAAGGAAACACATTGGAATTTCTTTTAAAATGCAATCACATATTTTCCTAAATGATATGCAAGAGAGTTCTGAACGGTTCATCAAAGTCCTCTTGATCAGACATTTGGTGCATGAGGGAAAATCTCACTCAGGGGAGCAGCACTGATTTCAGAGAACACGAGAGAAGTCTGAAATGTGTGGAACAGAGCCTGAGATTCTCCATGTCTCCGTATCCTCTGCATCTCTCCTGAGCACTGTCTGTCACACAACCATCAATGCCTCTATCATTTCCATCAGGACAGGGAGACTGCTCAGCCCCTCCTCTGTTCCCTTCTTTCTGTGGTTCCCAGAGAGGAGGCTGAGTTTTGAAAGTGTCAGACCTGGGTAAATGCTGATGTATAGGCCACAGTTGTTTCTCTGAAAAGGCCTTCAGAACCTCCCCTTTCCTCTGTTCCCTTCAAGTTGGGAATGATTCATCAGCTGGCCCCAGCAAGAAAAGAGGCCAGGCTGAGGTCTTGGGCCTTTGACCTCTGTGAAGAGAAAGGTCACCGTGACAGCAAGTGTGTGAGCTCTGGTGCAGAGGCCACAGGCACAGAGACCCAGTGGAGTGGAGGGGGATGGTGGGAAAGAGTGGGTGTTTAGAAAAGTGAGGAGTATATTTCTAAGAGACTCAGTGGCTCAGCTGACAAGCAGGGTCAGGGGTCATATTTATGCTTGATTCCCGGAGCACGTTACTGTAACGTCTGCTTATTAAGGGTCTTCAGGGAGCAGGCCCCAAGACCTAATGCTTCTGACCTTTTTCCTCAAAAGGGGACAGGCTAAGAGATTGGGGGGCGGGGAGGGCTATTAACTTGTGTGCTTGACTTGAAGGCTGTTCCCTACTCTCCTGGGCATTATCTACCAGGTTCACCCCATTTCTTTTTACAATCTTGCTACATATGTAAATCTTCCTACGTATGGTAGTAGGGCAGAGTTTAAACTCCAAAACAGAATGTCAGATTTTGATTGTGAAAAATATTGGCAAAAAGTATAGATGGGGGAAAAAACAACATGGTGGGGGTGGTTGGAGAACTCTTCATGTGCTAATAAAGAATATGTTTCTCAGGAACTGCTCAGCTTTTGGTACAAAGAAATAGAATGATTGCAAATGAGCTGGTCACATTCTGTGATAAGCCTCCTCACATTAGAGATGCCTTGAGTTATCTGTCAGGTTATCATCACCTTCATGCAAAAGTTGGTCTTCGAGACATTGGAAACCCAAACTCAAAATAAAGAAAAATCCCATCATAGTCCAGTCCCTGAAGACTTGATATTGTTCTCCCTTGGCTAGCCATGTTTGAGTTGTTTTTAACTTTCAAATTCAAATTTGTCTTTAAAACATCGTAGTTATTTTTCAGATCACCAGAGAACATATGAACATAGCCATTTTCTCCTACTTCTCTGATGATATTGGTGATAGAATAGACCAAAGCACCTATCAGTTTCTCTAAAACTGGCTGAAGGAAGAAGAAAATGTGCCAAGCTGCTAACTTTGACTTGGCTGCCTGAAAGGAGGCTTCCTGCTGGCTCTGTGGCACACACCTCACTTTGGTGATAATTACCCAGCTTCTGTGTGCCTGTTGTCCATAATAGATTGATTGGAAACTCTGTATGAACTCAGCTCAGTTTTATTTAATCTCTTGGTGCCAGCATAAGTCTGTATTTCAAGAGCATATCTAGTTGATGTCTTAGCCACACACATGACATTTAGCCCCAAACCTCCCACAGAGGAACAGAAGGAAGGGGCCAAGGAGATTAGAGTTAGATCATATTATTTTTAGCTTAAAAAAAGGGGGGGCTAACATAAGTTGGTGGGTGACGTCACGTAATCATAGCACTCTCTGGGTTCCATGGCCAAAGTTCACATGGCCCAGGCTTCCATGCAACTGTATGAAAACATGTTTGCTGTTTATAGGGAATTGCCTGGGAGAGCCAGCTCCTCCTGAAAGGAGAATAAGTTATTTTAAGGTGAGCTGATGTGAGCAGATGGGCTGTTTTCCAGCGTAAGGCCGGGATGCCTGTGTGCATCAGTGTGCATGCCTTTAGGGGGTCAGGGTGTTGGTAGTGCACCGGGTGATGGGAGCTGTCCAAGAACGACTTTGTGATTATAAATAATAAAAAGAAAAATTCAATCGGAAGTGCGTTCTGCCAGACTTCACAATGCCCCGCCTAGCAGGACATGGAGAAATGCTTAGTCGGGGTCAGGCCCACAAGCTTAAGGCCAATGAGTTCAGTGGGAAAAACGACTCTTCTTCGTAGTCTTTTTTCCCCTTTCCCTTTTTCTTTCATTTGGAAGGCACCCCTCATAAGCATGCAGAGCAATTTTCCAGTACATTAACCCAAGAGGGATCCTCTATCTGTCTGCTTGAGAGACAGAAAAGTTGAGAAGCAGGGTGAGGGGAAGATGGATGGGCCTGGGATATGAGAGAAGGCAGTTTTTCCACTGTCCTACCCTGTACACCTAGGACAAAGGCTTCATTGACTGCAATGCTTCACATCAGCCCCATAAACTAGTAGTCAGAACAAAAGGTCTGACACTTGAAAGTACCAGTCCCTGCCTACTTTCTATTGCAGCTGTGCACGGGGGCCGGGCCTAACAGTGGTGTCCCTTTTTCAGCCCATAGGACAAGAGATGAAGATAAATAGTGTTGACTTTAATGCAGTCACATAATTTTGCTATTTCCCAAACAACAACATTTCCTCCAAGGCCTCACATCATGGCCCCAGGAGATAGAACCATCTTCCTTTTGGAGAGGGAGCAAGGGCAAAGTTGGCCTGGGATGGTTCCAAGGGTACAGGGTGACCAAGTAGCTAGAGGGTATGGATGAGGCATAAACGCAAGAGTCATGAGATCTGTGCCTTGCCCTCAAGGAGGAGGTGGGATGGTTTTCATGCATTCCAGCTTAGTCACAGTGGTTTCTTTCATTTTCTTGAGATCCCTGGAAATGGCCCTAGAGGGCTAAAATAATGAATGCAGGAAGCAAGACTAAAAACGTGTACAATTACATGATTTAAAAGATTTTTTTTTTTTTCAGAAAAAAAACCACCATGGTATCAGGCTGATTATCAGAAGGCCAGAAAGTACAATATTTTCCTGAGAACCTTTTGTCAATAGGGCTTTCAAACCAGCAATTTGAGTGGAAGGCAAAAGTTCAATACCTCTGTGGGCTGAAGCCCTTGTGCAGCACTGTGTATTCTGCTGCATTTCCTTGCCATCATCACCAGCTTCTAGCTGTCTAAATGTCAGCACGGAAGACCAGGTTGGAGTCACCCACAAACATAAGCACTTGGGTCCAGCCAGTCCTTCCTTACACACCCAAAATCTTAGAGTAGCCAGGCTCTGAAAAACCATTCGAAAGTATCAGGGTTGCAGAAAAAAAAAAAAAAAAAAAAAAAAAAAAAAAAAAAGATGTTTGTATGCTTTGATGCCTACAAGCCTGTTAAAAAAAGAGTCAGAATTGAGCCATTGAGCCATGCGTGCTGACAGAAATTTCTGTTTAAGCACCAGCACTGAAACCCAGGTCAACCATACATTAGCTGGTCCTAAGATTTGCCTGAGTTTTCTTTCCTAATTTCTATCACTTTCGCAAAACTAGAGACCCCTTTGAGTTACAACAATTTGTTATACCTATCACTTGAACGTGTGTTTTAGAGGGCATAGTTGAGGTATGTGTCTGCGGTGTTTTAGAAGTCCTTCTCTACACAAGGCTGCCATAGCCTCATTGTAGGACACATCACTCCATAAAAGTGCAAAAATCTCTCCTTTGAACAAAAACATTAAAACGATTGGGCCCTTTCTAAGAATTATTTTTTTTTATGTTTATCCATGAAGAGCTTGTTTTATTAAAAGCAGAGTATGTTTACAGAATAAATTTAAAGGTTTTGTCTGTAGACAAATTTTGGTATACAAGGCATTTTCAAAATTAGCATGATTTTTATATAGGATAGCTAACTCTATTTCTGTTTTCTTTTTATTTTTTTATTATTTTTTATATTAATTAGTTTGTTTACTTTGTATCCCAGCTGTAGTCCCCTTCCTCATTCCCTCCCATCCCAACCTCCCTCATCTCCTTCCTGCCCCTCTCTAAGTCCACTGATGGGGGAGGTCTTCCTTCCCTTCCATCTGATCCTAGCTTATCAAGTCTCTTCAGGGCTGGCTACAATGTCCTCTTCCATGGCCTAGCAAGGCTGCTCATCCCTTGGGGGTGGGGGGAGGGAGGGCAAAGAGCCAGTCATTGAGTTCATGTCTGAGACAGTCCTTTTTCCCCTCACTAGGAAACCCACTTGGATTCTGAGCTGCAATGAGTTATATCTGGGCAGGGGTTCTAGGTTATAGCCATTCATGATCCTTGGTTGGAGAAACAGTCTCAGAAAAGACCCCTGGGCCCAGATATATTTGGTCCTTGTGGAGCTTCTAGGAATTTTTTATGTAAACATATTTGTCCCACAAAACTAAATAGCTGCAAGCTGAGAAATGTGTCCTGGACATGCAGAAGAGACTGACTAGCTTTCCTTCACATTGACATACATCACCTCTGTAAGAGAAAATGGATGAACTTAAAGCATTGGTTCTGAACTTCTTGAATGGTTTGGTAAACGCATCATGTTTAGAAAAAGTGGGCTTCAGAATTTTTTTTTACTTTTAGAGTCACTGCTTTTGTTATTTTTAATAACAATTCTCTCTCTTTTTTTTGCTCTTCTTTTGTTCATTTATATTTATGAACAACTCAATTGTCCCAGAAACCTACAAGTTAGACTCTGACCACCATTTTTATATGCCTGTCTTGTTTCTAGGAAAGCAGGTATATGAACCTGACAATGATGCCCTCATGGTTGGTCCATGGCCTTCCTCTTCTTTCCAGAGTCACTGTGTCTTAAGTTCTACCATCCTCTGACTTCTTTGACATAGCTATCAGACATGTATGCTGAGATTTTGTGGTGTGTGTGTGTGTGTGTGTGTGTGTGTGTGTGTGTGTGTGTTTAAGTAGCTGAAGCTGAACATGAGCAAATAGCAACCCTACTTTGGAGGGAAACATAAGGATTACATGTAATGCATTTCCATGGGGTAATGAGCTAAGACTATGTTTTGTTTGTGCATGAATGCATGTCCTTGAAGTCCAAATTTTTCTAAAAAGGCACACAGCTCCCCATGCTTTCAGTACCAAGAATGCCTATAAGGGAGCAATGGAAAGAAGAAAAGAGAAAGGGGAGAGAGAAGAGAAAAAGAAAAGGAGGGGGGCTAATTTTTAGGTACTTCTCTATACATGGACAGAGGCCTCACCCCTTTCTACACATTATACACTATATTTGCTGCCTTCTGACTCAAATCACAAGATAAATCTTCTACAGTGGGTTGTACTGCAAACCTTAAAAATTGAGAAGGTCTCTCAATATTTTCTTCTGATGTCCTTCAACCAAAGAGGAATAATCTAGAGCCTGGCCCTAAAGACCTTCTACTCTTTGACTCCCTTCCCTTTCAAAGCTGCAAAACGGTAAAGTAGATATCCATACCCAATGCCTGTTTCCTGTTCTCTGAGTTCTAATGGTGACCTTCACCACAAATATTCAAGAAAAACCAAAGATAGGATTTTAGAAAGTAGGCAGTGAGAGGTATGATCATGCTGCACTTAGAAAGGGTGGAAGGATTGGAGAGATGGTTCAGCAGTTAAGAACACTGACTGCTCTTCCAGAGGTCATGAGTTCAAACTCCAGCAATCACATGGTGGCTCACAACCATCTGTAACAAGGTCTGGTGCCCTCTTCTGTTGTGTAAGTGTACAATTAGACAGAATATTGTATATATAATAAATAAAAAAATCTTTAAAATAAAAAAGAAAATCTTTAAAATAAAAAAGAAAGGCTGGGAAACTTAACGTGTCTAAATGCCCAAGCATTTCCTCTATTTTACATTTAGGATTGTGTCATGGATGGATATGTCCTTTAAGGTTTTTCTGAGCTCTACTTGAGGACATAGTTTTAAAACCACACCATTAATTTTTTTTTTTCCTGGCAAGGACTTCGGCATGTGGCCGTCCCTATGGGATTCAGCCGTTTGCCTAGTTTCTTTCCTCTGAATCAGTTTAAAAATTGTTTTAAACAAACATTTGTGTTCTAGATTGCTGAAGACTTTTTTTTTTTGACAAAACTCCATTTCTCTGTGCATGATGCAAAACTTTTATTTTTAGGTCAACTCAATGTTTCTGACCATTCCTGTGTACAGCGATACAGGCTGTGGGCACACACTGTGACTTTAGTTTGTTGCTGGGAGTTGTGTGCGGTTGGCAATGCCAGCCTTTGTCTCTCCCCTACTCTGTTTCTAGAATTAGTCTATTGTTACAGGTAAAAGAAAAAGATGCTGGGTCGGATGCAAAGACTGAAGAATTCCTTCTGTGCAAAGAAACCAAGTAAAACCAAAGCATATAATAGAAAAAACCAAGGGCTGGGATTGGCTCTGTCCATCCACTCATCTTGATATGGAGAGACTCCCATGACTTATGCTCCTTCACTCCAGGACAAGGCTCAGCTGATGCAGAAAGTTAGCTCTTTCTAGTCATCTATTTGCATTGCTCTATGCCTCTGCCTTCCATGATAATGAATCAGTAGACATCTTTGGTATGGCAATTTGCAACTAGCAAACTTTTTTTCAAGTCCAGTTACTGCTTCTGCTTAGAAAAATGCTCATGAAAACAGACTGATTTCTCTCGCTTTCTCCTTTTTATATCCCATTTGTAATATTATCATTGTCTTTACGGTCTGAACACAAAACCTTAGCCTCACCTCTGCTGTGCACAGGCTTCTTCTCTTCCCCACTTGCTTTCTGTATGTTAACGGTGATCGAAACCCAAGCATTCATAGAGGTCAGAAGAAGAGTGTTGGATACCTTAGACCTGGAGTCACAAGAAGCTGGAAACTCCAGCTTGTTTTGTGGATACTTGTATCCAAACTCTGTCCTCGTGGGTGCCCAAGAAGCTCTCGTAACTGCTGACCCTTACCTCTAGCCCTGTGGCCCTCCATTTTATGCTAACAGCACTGCTGTTAGTTGGGTAGGCTTAATCGATGATTTATAACAGCAGATTCAGCTAATCTAGATTCAGCTAGTGTACTTCATTAAGACACAACGGGGTGTTCTTGCTTCTTATGGACCACAGGTTACAATCTACATTGAGAGGTAGCTGAGTTTTTCTCTCAGAAGAAGTATGTATGAGTCCCGTATCGGCCTCCCTTCCTGTCCAATGCCCTCTGTTCAGCACATTTCAACCAAAGTGGCTTTCATCCACCTGCCACTCAATAATTATTGCTTTCAATTTCATGTAAAAATAAGTACCTGTGGACTCCCCTGACATATGTGTACTAAAGTTTAATTTGTTGAGACTAAAAACATTTTCACAAATCCTTCTGCTCTTTGAAATAAATCAATATTAATGTTAGTAATTCATTGGATTAAATTAAGCCAGTGAACAGTTTTAAAAATTACAGTTTTCTTTAGATACAAATTATTTTACCTATTGCTAGTGGTTTTGCGTGTGTGTCTATGTTTATGTAGGTCTGGAGGTCAAAGGATGATTTTGTGGAAAGGACAATTCTCTCCTTTCACCATGGGTTCCAGGAACGAAGCTAAGGTCATCATTTTACCTGCTGAGAAAACTTATGGTCTGAAGTTCCACTTTTCTATTATTTACATTCTTTTTACAAAGTCATTGTCTAATACAAGAAAAAATTTTAAAAAGCCATATTTTTTTCTAAAATATTTTTTCTGGGTTGATCACAATGGATTTGTTCATTTTTACATTGGGTCTACCTTAATGCTGTACACACAATGGGGTTAGCCTGAATTATAATAAGTATGCAAGTTATACACTTACAGAGATGCTAACCACATTTTTTTAAAAGAGAAAAGGTAAAATTGTTTGTGTGCAGGTGTTCAGTAGCAGTGAGCTTGGCTACCATCCATGATGCTGTATGTTGGATCTCCAATACCAGGAGAGAAAACAAAAAGTACAAAGAATTTAGCACAGCTTCCTTTTTGCTTTCCAAGATCTTACATAATCACAGTGTCAAGCTACAGTTGCAATTGGACCACATATAATTCTAAGTCCTCAAGAGTGTAAAATAAAAATCAGTGTATAAGGAGGACATGAGCTTTTACAGTCTGAAATTTATTATAATTTTATTTTAACCCACAAATAAATAGAAGCAGTAAAATTACAGAATAGTATATAGTAATCAGTTACACATTACATTTTAACATATCATCCTTCCTTTCTTCATGTTGTTACTAAGGAATACTCAAAAGTTCCTGGACTAGGAAACATCTCGTCTGGGCTTTCTGAGCCTGTAGAGTTTCTGTGGCACCAAGCAATGCCCAGATGATTTTGATGTACATTTCTGATTATATCCTAAAGTGATGATTATTTTAGTAAATAATAGTTACTAGCAATATATTTTATCATTTAACTGATCTATGCAGATTGACTGGTTATGTTTTATTTCAGTCAATGTGTAATGGAGGGAAACCACAGAAATGTCTGTGAAAGCAGAGTTTCAGAGGCTCACAAAATAGTCTCACAAAGATACAAATTCAACAGCATGTTTGAAGAGACTGTAGTGAAAGCACTCAAATTTGTTTCTGATTTGGGTTTATTGTATACAACGTTTTGTTGATTTAAAAGAGTGACCAACAGAATGGCTAAGATCAGTAACACAAGTGACAGCTTATGGAGGCTAGTATGTGGAGCAAGAGGAACCCTCCTCTTTTGCTGGTAGGAGTGCAAACTTGTACAACCACTATGAAAATTGATATAGCAATTCTTTAGAAAACTAGAAATAGCTCTACCTCAAGATCCAGCTGTCCCACTCCTGGGCATATAACTTAAGGATGTTCCATCCTGTCAAAAGGATACTTACTCAACTATATTCATAGCAGTGTTATTCATAATATGCAGAAAGTGGAAAAGAACTAGATGTCCCTCAGCAAAGAATGGATAAAGAAAATGTGGTACATTTACACAATGGAGAATTATTCAACTGCTAAGAACAATGAAATCATAAAATTTTCAGGCAAATGGATGGAACTAGAAAAGATCATCCTGAGTGAGGTAACACAGACTCAACAAGACAAACATGGTATGCACTCACTTATAAGTGATGTTAGCTATTAATTAAATAGTAACCATGATACAACCCACAGACCCAGAAAGGCTAGGTAACAATGAAGGCTTAAATAGGGGACACCAGGATCTTCCTGGGAAAGAAAAATACAATAGATTTCATGGGTGGACTGGGATGGGCTGGGTGACAACAGGAGGGAACAGCTGATGGAGTAAGGAGAGAACTGGAATGACAGGAATTGGGGGTCATTTCAGGTAGAGGTAGAAACCTACTACAGTAGAAACTCTCAGGGTTCTTCAAGAGTGACCCTAGTGAGGACCCTCGTATTTCAGGATGCAGAGCCTGAGTTGACCATCTCCTGTAGCCAGGCAAATTCCAGGAGTGGGATTGGGACATCAGCCTCACCACAAAATCTTCAACCTACAATCCACCCTGCCTACAAGATTTGAGAGGGCAATGAAGACGCAGAACTTGTGGAAACAGCCAACCAACTGACTGGTCTAATTTGAAGCCTACGTTACAAAAGGGAGCCGATGCCTGATACTGTGTGGATAACTAGAAACTGAAGGCTGGATAGCTCAGAGACCTAGGGTTTAAAAAAATCAATAAAATGATTGCTAATGATAATGTGCTATGCTCATATATCTGGAAGCTGATGGGGGCAGATGTAGAGACCCACAGACAAACATTAGGTGCAGAGAAAGCCCGAATTGGAGATCTCCAGTGGAGCCCTTTCCTCAGAACTCAGGGAACTTCGTGAAAGAAGGGGATGAAGGATTCTAAGAGCCAGACGGGTCAAGGATACGAGGAGAACATGGCCCACAGAGTCAACTAAGCAGGGTTCATAGAGCTTCACAGAGAATGATGGTGCAATCACCTAGCATGTAGGGGTCTGAGCTAAGTCCTCTGCAAATGTGTTATGCTTGTTAGCTTGGTGTTTTTGTGGGACTCCAAACAGTGGGAGTTGAGGTGTCTCTTATTCTTTTGCCTTCCCTTGTGATGCTTTTCCTCCTACTGGGTTGCCTCACCCAGCCTTGATATGAACGTTTGTACCAGGTCTTATTGTAACTTGTCATTGCTGTGTTTGTTTGATATTCCTGGAAGGACTGTTCTTTGGGAAAAGGAAGAGCAGTTGATCTGGGGGAGAGAAGAGGTTTCCTTATGGGGTGGGAACCAGGGAGGAGTAGAAAGAGAGAAAACTGTGATTGGGATTTATTATATGAGAGCATAATAATAAATATAATATAATATGTATAATATACTAATAAAAAATCAAAATAAAAGAAAAAAATAATTTGGGAAGTAGTGGTGCATGCCTTTTAATCCCAGCACTCAGGAGGCAGAGGTAGACAGATCTCTATGAATTCTAGGCTAGCCTAGTCTACAGAGTAAGTTTCAGAATAGCCAGGGATACACAAGGAAACCCTGTTTCAAGAAAGCAAAAACAAAAAAGAAAAAGAAAAAGAAAAACAAAACAAATGACCATTATTCAATACAAAATGTTATAAATTGGGAAGAACATATAAAGACTGTTTTTGTGTAGTATCATTACTCAAAGCAACCTTGGCCACTCTTAGGCTGTGACCTGCAAAATCTGTAGAGGCAACATGAAAAATACCAGACACAGTCTGGCGGCACACTGACCAATGGGAAACAGCTCTCCTGGTGATAATATATGTGAATCACACTCGGCTGAATACCACCTGTCATTCATATACACATATTTCTGTAAATACTCTATGCATATGATTTATAGTAATCATAACATATGTACGCGTAGCATATAACCTTGAAAATTTATGTCCCTTTGGATACAGTAAGTGTAATTTTGGTATTGAGACTAAATTGATTATTATTTCCAATCAACCTGTGGGGGGGGGGATCCTAGTTGCTAATGCCAGTTAGGCTGGTTGAAAGGCTGCACTTTTAAACTATTTACTTTCAAAGCTCCTGTTTATTACCAGCTATTCCAAGCACACATCCTTCTTGGCAAAACTTAGCATGAAGAAAAGTTTTGTTGGGTGTTATTCTCTTATTACGAACAAGATTACTGCATGGGCTTTTAAACAGTCTGCCTGGCTTTTAAAACTATTTATTTGCACCTCTCTCTAGTTAATTCATTTTAAGCACTATTTCCCAGCAATGAGCACTAAGAAGCAAGTATTTTATTCTATAAAAAGGTTGTTTAGCTATACAAGTTCCTTGTTGGAAAGTAGACTGCACGTATTGTATAGTGAATTTGATAAACTTTCCTTTAAGAAGTAACAATGTGCTCCAGAGACCCTGTGTCTGTGTCTGGACTGAGAAACAGTGGCTAGCAATTGGAGCTGCTCTGTGGAGGTCAGTTCATCTTGAGGGTCTCATAGCCAAACATTCTTTCCCAAATAAATAACCATTAATTATAAATATACAAAGATTTCTAAAGTATGATTTTGAGACACAAGGAGAGAAGAGAGATCACAATCTTTTTCTTTTAATCCCAACCTCAGTCTTGGGGGAAAAGATTCATTTAAACATATGTGGGTTCAAGCCAAGAGTGTTCTCTTTGGCCGAGGGATGATCTGTGTAACTTTATACTAAGGAAGATTTAGCTATACTGTTTGGTTGTGAGGGGAAAAAAAAAAGTACTTATCTGTGTAGTCATTGGAATGCCAAAGCTCAAGAACCAACTGAAAATTAGGATGCGGTACAAACAAATCCTTCATCAGCTGTGGGGCACCTCTGTTGGAGGAGACCACACTTTCACATTTACTCACACCCTAAAATGTCCTGTAACAGAGATGTCACTCCATCAGAGAAGAGCGATTTCTATGCTCATTTGTGTCTGAAACATGAAAACAACATAACAGCTGCGTGCTGGGTTGAATAAAGAAGATACACATGCATTTAAATCACTTATATCTTACTTTTTTATGATGCAATTGTGAATTATGTTTCTTTTGCATCTGTAATTAGAGGGCAGAACAGATGGTGAAGGCTTCGTTTAAAGTGATGTGTCCATTAAAATAACCTATGCTGCCAAATGATTGTCCCGTGAAACAGGGTGTTCGTTCTCCATGGCAGGCACTTTGTGCACTGAAATATGTTGCAAAGGCCCCTGGACTATACATGGCGCTTATTATTTTTAAGGGCTTTCCAATAAAAGGGTTCAGTGTAGCACAGCTAGCTCTGTACCTCATTCATCTTCCGAGCATATGTTTTACTATATTGTTCTAATTAAAAAGTGACCTTGTATATAATGATCAGAACTCAATACTGAAAATGATTCATATAGGCGCTGGGGATATGGGAAGACTGTCTCAGCCATATTAAACTGGGCAGTGAGATAGGATAGGGGCCAGGGGCTCTGGGGGAGAAATTTTTTTCCCAAGATCATAACTGCAAAGAGTTCAGAAGATTTAGTTCATCTCTGGGACACATTATCTTCTTATTACATGTTACTTCCAGGAGGTTTTCGAGAAAAACAAAAACAAAAGCAACAAATACAAAGGGGCAAAAGTTCATCGTAAAGTTTGTTCAAAGCACAGCTTCAAACTTAGCTATTTTCCATTTGGCCAAAGCATATTAACTTCTGTGTTGTTCAAAGCCATTAAAGACCCATTTTGTTTTGCTTCGCTCGGTCAAGATAGTCCAGATTGTTGTTGTTTTATTGAATGAGCTCCTGTCTGCTATCATCATAAATATCACTCAACTTCCATTTTAATCACTTTTGAGGACAAAGAACTTGCAAACATGGATTCCCAGAACTCTGCAAAATAATTATGGAGATCTTAAGAGCAGCCTTATTCCCTGGGCTTTTTGAGGTACTTAATCCAACTACAGAAAGCCAGAAAAGAAATGTGAATGAATTTTTGTGCTGTTTCTGGGGAACAGATTTTGCAGGCCCAAACTGATGAAACATAAATCTGGAGATGTTAAAATTCCATAAGCAAAATTAAAATACCAACAGCCAAGGAGAGAAAAGGAAAAGAATGCTTCCTCACCCTTACTCAGGGGATGTCTTTTATGAATGATCTTCAAATCCTAGGAAATTCAAGAATCAACAACAGGCAGGCAAATGCCATGATGATTGGTGTATAGCTAGAAATACCAATGACTGATCAATACAATACATGCACATAATTTTATTTGTGGCCAAATTATTTTAATGTAACTGAGTGTTTTCAGTTAAAGCCTTAGAAATATTTTTTAAACTGTCCATGTTCACATTTAATGAGTATCTGTGAAGGGGAAATTTGCACATAAGGGAATTTGTGTTGAAATCAACTTTT
This sequence comes from Psammomys obesus, assembly GCF_907164565.1. Lineage (NCBI taxonomy): Eukaryota > Metazoa > Chordata > Mammalia > Rodentia > Muridae > Psammomys > Psammomys obesus. Next base: position 9,407,481 of record NW_026596046.1, read on the forward strand.
CTGAAGAGCTTGTGCATCCAAAAACTCAGGTGCAGTTAATCTAGCAATTCTAATTTAACAACCATTCTTACGAGTCATAAGGAAGTGTTGACTAAATGCTGTGCACCAGGGTATAGCAAAACCTGGACACAATAGTAATACTCGGATAATATGGTGTCAAATGTCAATGCCATCAAGTAATATCACAATATTTCAGCTTTATTATTATGACTTAGGCTCTTGTTTGCCTACAAGGAAGATTTTTATGTTAGGGCGAGATACATGCAAATTTTCATTCCAAAATTGCTGCTGAAAAAAATTATTTCTGGCAAACTGAACTCCCTCTCTTCGAAGTCCTTTTAAATTCGGTTAATCAATGAGAGATTCCCATACTTTGGCAGGTTTTCTACGCCAGCCTTTTTGTGAGTAGTTAATGATCTGTAAACAACCGTTTAAAAGCACCAGGGGAGTTTACCATTTAGAAGAATTCTATAGGGAACTCTATCGTAAAAGGGAAAAGTCTTTGGTTAACACAAATATTCACCCTGAAACATTTTCTTTATTTGCCTTTAATTTTACTGTAAAGTTCTTAGGGTAGAGCTGCCAGTCATCACAAAGAGGACTTTTATTTCTGAAGGAAAACATCTTTTCTATTACATGTTCCCCCCCTTTTTTTTTTCTTTAATATGATTGACTTTTGCTCTGTACCAGGAGTGTGCAGTATTGTATGTGGGATGTCGATTGTCACAATCTTGTTCTTTATGCTTCTTGTGTAGTTTTCCATGGACTCCTGTCTTCTTTTGGTCTTTTCCTGGGCACCACAAGCCGTCTGTGGAGCTTATGGGTGAAGTACAAGTGCAGCGGAGCTAAGCATGCTTGCCTAGACCTTGCATGTTCTGGGGAAGAAATCAGATAACCTGTGGGCTGTGTACTCTTGCAGAAGAGATTCTGTGGAAAATCCCAGCTCTCCCTAATGTTGGAAAGCTACAAATAAGGAAATGGGCTCCCATGCTGAGACCTCCTGCCTCACTCATATGTAATTTCCCAGTGTCCTTAGATGTCCTGATGGGGAGTTAAGTCCATAAATATTACCAGTTCATAGAAAAGTCATGAAAATCTGGAAGACGGCTAATGTCGAGATGCTTCTTGATTTTATGGGGGAAGTGGAGCATTTACTCTAGCACATTTTTCTTTTCTTTTTTAAAACTTTTTATTGATTCTTTGTGGATGCCACTTCATGCACCCCAATCCCACTCATCTCCCCATCCCTCCATATCCACCCTCTGCCCTTGAAACCTCCCCTCAAAAACAAAACGAAACAAAACCAAGCAAAAGAAAAGAAAACAAAAAACATCTCACCGTGGAAGCTGCAGCATGTCACACCCTTTTGCCCAAACAGCTTTACTTGTAAATGTTCATTGTAATGAGTCACTGGTCTAGTTCAGGCCTCTGGCTTCTGTTGCACCGTCGATACTAGATCCTCACAGGGTTCCTCTCAGGTGTTTTCTTCTTGCCCTGTGTCACGAGGATCCTGCAGCTTTGGATCTGCAGGGCCAGTCACTTCATGCTCTCCAGCAGTTCATAGAGAGGTAGATGTTAGGATGGGCCAACACAAGCCCTGGCCTGGATGGTTGCTGAGTTGGTCAGCCCACCAGTGTTCCTACTTTGCCCACGTGAGGGGGTGAGTTGGGCTCTCCTGCCCGAGGCAGCTGGCAAGAGGTCTACCCTCCATTTTTGTTGTTGTCTGTCAACTCCATCTCAAGCTGCTAACTTGTTCAGACCATGTGTAGCCCCATCCACAATTGCTTCTGCATGACTTTTACTCTAGATGCTGGATAAGACTCCAAGAGTTGTTTGTAAACATGAGTTTTGTCCTCCGCTGGGCTATATCTCAATATAGGCAGCGGTTGTCAGCCTTCCTAATGCTGCAACCCTTTAATCCAGTTCCTCATGTTGTGGTGACCCCTCAACCATAAAATTATTTTTTTTTGCTATTTCATAAATGCAATTACTGTTATGAATGATAATGTAAATATCTGCTTTTTCCAATGGTGTTAGGAAACCCATGTGAAGGCGTCATTTCACTAGCAAAAGGGTCATGACCCACAGGTTGAGAATCACTGGTCTAAGGCTTTGGTGTGGTGTATTTATGGCAAAGATGGACAATTCTGCCAATGGCTATGCTCTTTTTTTTTACCAGCCTCTCTTCCATCATCCTTGCCTACTTTACACAAGGCCTAGGACAAAATTTAAAGACACTTTACCATCCCTTAAGATCTTAGACTGTGTACCTGCCTGACACAGTGTGATTAATCAAGAATGAGGAGACTCAGCATTTGTCATTCAAGAGTCAGTCATTTCACAAAATGGAAAACCATTCCAGACATAGTCTTGATTGTTTTGAAATGGAACCAGGACATGGAAGTCACACAGAACTGATGCAGAATAAGGAGTAGCTATATACGTTGAAATGGGATTGTCAAATATACTGAAAGTGGTTCTTTTCTGTTTTTTTTTTTATTAATATTATTAACTTTGGAAAACCTTAAAATATCAATATTTTGCATTTTAATTTTTGATCTCTGACCAAGCTATTTGTCCACGTTGGAGTGATGTTTGGCTTCTCATGTGCTCTTAGTCTTTTATGGGCACCCTCTTTCACCAACTACATCGATCTTTCTGAGTTAAGACTTTCTGTTTTTACCTTCTCAAAGGTTACATCTATAACAATTGTGTTACCCTACCTGCCAGTAGTCATTGCTCAATTATTCTAACTCGTACCTTTGTGGTTTCCTGAGGAGTGGGGGTGGGGAGGTGGTCATGTTCTCTGTTTCTGCCCAGGGAAAGATGTTTGCTTAGGGAATACAGGGATGCCTGTGGTTTATTTCCTCTGCTTCCTGAAAATTAAGGGGCCATAGATCAGAGGAGAAAGTGATCATTCAAAGGCCAGGCATGGCATGGCTCGAACCATTTGTCAGCTTAGTTTATTCAGGGGATTTTTTTTTTAAGTTTATGCAGCTTGCAATCCATCCATTAAGGACAATTTGAGAAGCCTAGTAACTTTACATCTCTGGCCACCCAGGTGAGCTTTGCCTATGAATGTGAGTGGGAAGGTATGGGCACACAACTCCCTAGGCCCTGAGCATTGTTCATTTCAATTGTGAGTGAAGGGGATGACTGACATGTTTTCACAGGGGATGAGGTGTAGGTCTTGAAGGGACCTGTTGGGATAAACACATTCCAGATAATAGCACGGGGGCAAGACAAAAGCAGAGTCATTGTGAAAATGCCTTCGACCTGAAACATTCTGATGGAGCTATGCGTGAACAATGGACACAAACTGCCTAATGTGGTACATGCACACGGCAATAACCCTTAATGGTGACTGTAAAATGAAGCATTATGTTAGCCAGCAGAAAGGAAAATGCAAATTGATTCTCCTTTTGTTTAGATGTAAGTGCTTATCAAGGTTAGTAGGTATTCAAGGTCTGTGACACCAGAATAATTTGTTTTATTATAATACACGAACAAGGAGAGTGCTTGGGGCTGTCTGGGTGACTCAGATGGCCAGATGAAATTCTACAGTTCCGGCTTTAACCATCTCCTTTCAACATATCATGCACGCACCCTGGTGAGGGAAGTGGCTGCAGAACCAAAACCCTTGCAAGGATGAGATGGTGGGATTTTCTGTTAAACACAGTAATACTTCATTCCTCCGCAAGATTACAGAGTCAAGGCTTGTATTTTAACTTGCATGGCTTTACACCTGCCTGTCAGGAAAAAAAAAAGTTTCCAGGTTTTTATCTCAGGCACCTGGACAACAGAAAGATGTTTGCTGTGCACTATTCCTCAGGCCAGGCTTCCGTGGACAGTAGAGGTCAGGACAGAGGTCCACGTGTCTGGCTGGAATGGAAGCACTCCCAGCTCTAGGTCTACTTCTCCATCTCTACAGAATGTAATGCCTGTGGGTCTCTGTATTTGGGGTTGGCTTCTCCATGGATGCTGTCACATAGAGACACCTATTGTTTGAGAGAGCAATTTGGGGTAAAAACTTACTATGTCTACCTAGATGGTGGCTCAGGAAGGAGGAAGGTAGGCGGGCTCATGGAAGCATGTGGATAGGCAAACCCTTTCTTTCATCTGAAACTCTGAGAGCTAGAGTTCTGTGCTCTTCTCAATAGGTAATTTGTCTTTAATAGTAAGGCTGATTTGTAGACACTGGCAATGGCCAGAAGAGCTGCTTGGAATTTTCCATCCCTCCCTCCAATCCTGTTGCTACCCTCTTCGTTCTTTTCTCTCTTACTTTCCGTTCCCCCCTTTTCCCCATTCCTTCTTTCCTTCCTCACTTCCTTCTTCTCTTCTCATTCTCCTTTTCTTTTTTTATCTTCTATTTCTTAATCTGTGAGCCACCTCTTCAGCCGAACGTCTCAAATCATAAAAGAGGTTCTTATTAGGATTTTGTTTATGGTAGATTGCTAAGTGATAGAGTCTTTATAAGCAAGAAAACAAACAAAAAAGAGCGCAACTTAACTCAGTCTTTTGACTATATGCACCAGACCCAACGAGTGTTGTACAACTCAGCTGAGCAAATCCCAAGGAAGAGCCAGGCTGTTGTGGGGATACAGGTGAGAAAACAGAGCACAGATTCACACATGATGATCACCAGAACACGGATAGTCATCTCATGCTGTGTATCTGAGTAGCAGTGCCTGTACAACAATGTGAGGCGGGCTCAACAGATGTGAAGGGTATCCAATGTACAAGGTGATGTTCCCAATGAGCATTTCCTGGTGATTGTGTGTGACCACTTTGGTGGTTCACCAACACGGCTGGGGAGAGAGGAAGGGCTCAACCCCAAGTGTGAGCTTGAATATATCAGACTGACCCCTGATCATACCAACCGACTTGGTTTCTATCATTAAAACTCTCTTAGGCCCCAGTGATGATATGTTTAGAGTTTATTTCCAACCACATCTGACACGTATGATCAGATTAGGAGGCATACGGCTTTCCAGTTTCTGAGAAGAAACCAAGGCCCAGTGACAGCTACAGGAAGTCACCTATTCGATACTGGCAGGCCCCAGCTTTGGAACTGCAGCAGATGGTCCTCTGCTGTGGAAGCTGAAGATAGCATCTGTTGGTCTCAGCATAGTACAAGAAGTTAGAGACATCGAGGGCTTCCTTCTCATTGTCACTAACAAAGTCGTCCTAAATTACAGAAACTGGGTAAAGGACAATCACAAGGAGGTCTTAGAATCTGGGAAACAAACTGTCCTGAAATTGAGAAGCAAGTCTGTGCCACAGGAGTGAGCAGAAAGGAAAGAGGAGGCCCCAGTGTTCTCATGTTCCTGTGGGCTCAGGCCTGTTCACCTAAAGCACTAGAGACCAAAGACCAAGCCAATAAAGAGAGAAGAAACACGTACAAACACACTCTCTTACATACACACATGCACACAGCACACTCATGAGTACATATACACCCATACATGCACACACACACACACACACACACACACACACACGTACACACACGTCTTTGAATGATGGAAATAGCTTGTTAAGTTAGTTACTATTCTGAAGATTATACAACTGCAGTACTCCTGAACCATACAAGATGCGATTTGTCCTTGGGGAACTTAAGACCAAAATTTTGAATTGATGGTTGCTAGTCTCTTGTACTATTACTCTGAAAATAAATAGAACACTTCCCCTGGGAAACTGTCATTATCCATCAAGGAGAAAAATCACCAAGAAGATTTATAGTAATTCAGAATAATAAAATATAAAAATAAAGTGAACTATATTAGTGGGTTCTTTGATTTGCAGGCAGTAGAAAATAACTTGAGCTAGCTTAGCCAAAAAAAAAAAAAAAAAAAAAAGGAAGAAGAAGAAGCAGTTTGCTGGAGAGATGCTGACATTGTGCTGGAGGAATTGAGTCATACGGCTTTAGACAGTGTGGAACTCTGAGCCCTGGGACCTCAAAGAACATCTGGTTCTGTGGCTTTCCTCTTGATGTACACCATAGCTTTCTGATAAAGCGAAGAAGTCCATGTAAGAAAAAATCTGATTGGCCTGCCAGTCATGGCTAAAAGGATGAGTTACAAAAGTTGTACGTGTCCACTGAATGGCCTTCTATATGTTTCTGTTGATGAGGAATAAATCCATTTTTGTTGACTTAAGAAGCTTCTTAGTTCCCGTCAGCAGTAATTTAATAGAATCAAATTGAAGTGATGGACAGCTGTAGCTCACTGGGGACAAGACCTATCTAAGAAGACATGGATAACAAGTTGAGCCAGCTTGAAATAGTTTGCAGTCTTTCCCAAGGTATGAATTTATCACTTTAAAAAAAAAAAAAAACTTCAGAGTATCTAGGATGGCTGCCCAAAGTTCCTACATGGCAATGATTTTGCTGAAGCCGAGTTTAGACTGAATCCCCTTAAACTCAGGACTCACTGTCTGGCTTCCTAGAGACATTTCCAGTCAGGTAATCCATACAAATGCCGTCCTACAATTTTCCTGATCCTCTCCTTCTCAGCTCCCATGTCAGGCTTAAGATTTAGTTGACCTCTGGCCCATAGTCTTAGTCAGCAACGTTCTTGAGATCAGTGCTGGGCTTATGTATCTTTGTATCTTGTCTTAGTCAGGATTCTCTAGAGGAACAGAACCACTGAGCTGAGAGGGGAAAAATATGTGCACATGTGTGCACTCGAGAGAGAGACAGAGACAGAGAGACAGAGAGGCAGAGAGAGACACAGAGAGAATTTATCAAGTCAGTTCAAACTAGAACAGCAGAATCACATGTGAAAACTGAGAACCTGATAGTTGTTCAGTCATAAGGATAAGTGCTATAGCAATCCCAATATGGTCCTGGAAGCCCAGACATTTCCTGGAGAGCCACTGGTCCTTACTCTACAATGAAAGCTTGAAAAAAAAAACGGTTATGATATCAGTGAAGAAATCATCATCATCATCATCATCATCATCATCATCAGCAGCAGCAGCAGCAGCAACAGTAGAGAAAATTAACTTACTGACAAGCAGGAAGGCCAAGTGGATAAAAAGCAAGAGGACTTCCTCATAACACATCCAATTTATCTGGACTACTAACCAGAAGGTTCCACCCACAATTTCATATGCCTTCTTGATTCAATCAAGGCGATCAAGATAGTTCTTCAGATGAGACTACATACTTTGGTGATTCTAATTTATGGCAGGTTGACATCAACCATAATACACATTCAGCTCTTAACAATTTTTGGAGGATAGCATGTTCTCAGCATGCATTGGCTAAACTTGTAACTTCAAATGAACATGGATAACTAGAAATTTCTGTAGAGGATGTTCTTGACAAAGAGATGACCATGGGCTGGACAGACATCTCCACATATCTCAACATAAAATACAACATAGGATAATGTACTTTCTCATTGACCCCTTTCACTGAAGAGACCCAGATGCTGGCTGAATGGGAGTTTCTGGATGTTGCTGGGTTTACATTAATAGAAATTAATGATTGAGAGCAACGTGCTGGAGCATGGACCATGATCACATAGGTTCACTTATTACCTTTGTTTCTCTCAACCCACTTTTGTTTTATTCCTCACTTGCTGGTCAAGTTTGTGATTAACTCATGCCAGGCCTCAGTGGGCAAGCACTAGCTTCTTGATTAACTTTTACCAGGGGTTCAGAAAAGAAGCAATCTTGACAATAGTACCAGCTCAAATGCCAAAGCATGGCTAGGTATGCATGCTAGTTAATTCCAAACACAGTAGCTCTCTGCCCCTGCACTCTCCTTTAAAGAAGTAAAAGAGGTGAATTTCTAGGTACCCAGGTATCTTCTTGTAGTTTCTTCAATGCCTGGCATATTCGCTGTGCTGCTGCCATTTGCTGCTATACCTTTTCTGAACCTGCAATTCAGTCTCTTCCCTCTCTCTCTGGAAAACCCCTCCTGACCATTTAGAACATGCAGGGAGGTTCAAATATCACGTCTTCCAGACCTCTCCACCGTGAGCTATCAAGTGCTTGTCTCCCAGCATTTATATGTCTAGTCCTCAATTTCTTCATTATCTTGTTCCTCATATCCCAATTAGTGAAACACAAGTACAAGAACCAGAGTTCCATGAGAAAAAATCCTGTGAAGGAAATGCATGTGCGGTGTGTCCTTATAATCTCGGCACTGCAGAGGATCCCTGGTTCCTTGTGGGACACAGCTCTGGGTTCTCTTAAAAAAAAAAAAGACGCTAGATGGTGCCTGGGAAATGAGAACTGAGTTGTCTTCTGGTATCCATAAGCACAAGAACACATGGCCTCCAAGAACACAAGAATGAATGTGCAAGTGCGCACACACACACACACACACACACACACACACACACACACACACCATTCTAATAGGGCAGTGTAAATGTGAAGACAAACTTGAGACCTCTGTAGCACCTCTTCCTGTTGATACCCAGATTCTTGCAGTTGTTGCTTGAGGGTAACAATGAGAGAGGCCTCTCTTTTCTTTGGGTCCAAAGGTAATAGCAGACCATCCAGTAGCATGTTGTGTTTGGAATGAAACCAACACAGCAGCAGTGTTATATACACTCTAATCTTTGTCAGTCCTGACAGGATTTTTAGGTGGAGATTTCACGATGAAAGGGTGAACATCCCTCACACCTTCCCTGAATAGCACAAACAAAACCAAAAACAAACGCAAGAACACTGAACAACAACCAAGTTGTCCAAGGAAATCTGAAGCATATTGTTGTTTTTCAGTTGACCTTCTCACTATTCTCATTAATATTTACAGAAGAACACATGCTATTTGGGTCTGTGCAAATTGTATGATTCATATACAATGTATATATTCTATGCATCTATATAATCTTTTACATAGACTGTACAAACATATATGCATGCGTGTGACAACCTTTCCTGTGTCTGGAGTGACCAATCATATATGCACACACAGAAAGTAAAAGGACAGGAAAAAGTTAGTGTCTTTACTGCTCTGTAGGCAAGTATCATTTGAAAAAAGGCACAGGATTTTCAACAATCCTTTCTAAAGGTTCTTACATTCAAGTGACTTATCAACAACCAAGGTCAGTATGACCATTTGCCTAGTTTAGAACTGTAGCGAAATATGGATTGATTTTGAACTCCTCTCAGGATACAGGGGAAGAAGGACCATCTGGTGGAATGAGCAATCTCTTTTGACTCATCTTCTCTGACAACAGGGTGGAAGAGTAACAGGTCAACCACAGAGTTCTCTCTGTTCACAGTAAGAAACATGCTTTGCCTCTGAGGAGTCCATCAGCCAATATTAACCTGGAGAGGGAGAAAGAACAGGTTGACAGGAAGCCCTGGCTCTCCCCTGACTCAGTTTAGGGGCTCATTTAGGAAGGAGTCTTGCTGTAAAGTACACCTCTCTTCCTCCGATGACAGTGACAACCAGGGCGACTTGAATCAGGGGGCAGCCCGCTCTCCTTTGACAAACAAACACCCACTCTGGTAAGTGCCCTTTAATGTGCATGGAGTCTTTGTCTAGGAAAAGGATGCACAGTTGGCCAGTACAGAGCTGTAAGGGGATAGCTTTGACACGCCGATAAAGCTTCTCAGTTTACATTGGACTTGACTTTATCATTTACTGAGGGATATTATTAGTGTAGAGATGATAGGCACTCTCTGCCTTCTCGAACAAGAGCCAGGGAAATGTATACGAACAAAAGGTCTGCTGTGGAGACTCAGACCCTGTTTGTTCAGTGACTTTGGGATCCTAATCCTACAACTCAGCAGAGATAAGGCCTGAAGGAGAGAAAAGAGCCCACCCAGCTCGGGGGGCCCCAGGAAGAAGAGTGAAAGTCAATCGTGTGAAAAATGGAAGTTCATCCAACACTGAGCATGTGTGTGATGTTCCCTTGTTGCAAATTTGATATTATAAAAATAGATTTGCTCTTTGGGGCCAGATGGCATGCAATACTGCTGAAGTAAAATCCAGTCTTATGACAAAGGTCATTGCCAGCAAGGAACTAGTTGGACGGGGCTTGTTCAGAGCTTGGTGCGTCCTTTGCCTCACACATCCAGTCCTGTTGAATCCTTTGCATCAGCAAGTACTTCTTTTTCCTTTGGTGCAAACACACACACATGCCCCATGACTACCAGTGACGCAGACCTAGACAACCAGCTTCTGACGAGTATTTCTTGTGGTGTGGCATCTTCTTTCTAACTTTATTTTTGTCTTTATTTTTATTTTATTTGTACGGGCTTTCTGTCTACACGGATGTCTGTGCACTGAATACGTGTTCTGTGTCCAGGATAGCCAGAAGACAGTATCAGATCACTTGGGGGTGTTAGTTTCAAAGGATTAAGAGCTGTCATGTGGGTACCAGGAATTGAACCATTGTCCTCTGGAAGAGCAGCAGTACTCTTAACCATTGAGCCATTTCTCCAGGCCTAAAGGGTATCTTCATTATTGTAGTTCTGTGCTGGCTTTTCAGGTTTCATTCTCATCTGAAAATAATTGCAGTTAAGAACAGGTAAGTAGTAACTTTAGCTCTAACCATCTGCTAGCTGTCTGCTTTAATGTGATCTCATCACTTGTTTTATTATAGTTTTACAGATTACCTAGCTGGTCGTTTGATGGATGCACCATTCATTCATCAAAATCTATAACACTATTTATAGTCATGCATACTTGCACACTCACTTACACACACACACACACAGACACACACACACAGACACACACACACAGACACACACACACACACACACACACACACACACACACACACACACACATACACACTTGCCTGGGACCTGGAGTGAAGAGTTGCATGTTGGACAATCTTCCTTAAAAGGTCATGTCATCTGGTTTCCCTTTTCTCAACTCTTCTCTGACTTGTATTGAAGATAATAGTAATTGTAATTAGGTGTCACCTGTAAAAGTGACTAGTAACTATGAAAAAGCACTTTATTTCCAAGAAGTGGAACGATAGCTGGAGTATTGTATAGTTTAGGTGAACAGTCAGATCCTAAAATCCATGCTGTGCATACAACTTTGTGGCTTTGTAGATAAAGTGGCTAATCTTACAGAGATGCTGTACCCAAGAAGGTGAAAGTCTAGGAGGAAAAAAATAATTTAGTCTTAGGGAAGATAAAGACTTTATCATAGAATTCTGCTAAAATTTTCAGTTAGTAATTTATTTACAGGCAAGGGCTTATTGGACTCCTCTGGGACCTTCAGCCCTCATGCCCCAGTCCTTCACTGCTGCTGTTGCTGTTCCAGCTAATTTAAGATGTGCCACAAGTCTTTCCAAATACATTAGAATTTCTGTTTTATTTAACAGTGTGTTTCCTAAATATTCCCGTAACTTTGGCTGGCAAGATGGCTCAGTGGTGTTTGCTGACCGGCTTGATGACATGAGACTGATTCCTGGGACCCACATGGTAAAAAGAATTGACTTCTGCAAGTTTTCTTCTGGTTTCCACATGCATAAACACACACACACACACACACACACACACACACACACACACTCGCACACACAAGAATAACAACAATTTAAAAACTGGTAAGAGATCAAACATCCTACCTTTATGGATGTTGAGAAATGTGATAACCATTGAATTCTGGCCTACTTTCTCTCAAATTTTTTTTTATAAAGCAGTTGAATAATAAGTGAAAAAAGAAAAAATATTTCTTTTTACTGTTAATATCAAATGCCTTAAGCAAAACATCCAAAGAAAAAAAGAAAAAAAAACATACATATATAGTTTTTTTCATATGAAATATTTAAATATGGACTATATTACTTAATATTAATATGATTTGAAACTGCCATAACCTTTGCATTTTTTTGTTTCTATCTACATAGGATGGGCCACGGATACCGCATTTCAAAGATATATGGATTGAGCAAGTATATTGATGGGCTGAAGGCTAATCATCTGTAACAAGGGCCTTCAAACATAGTGGCTCAAACAAATACAGGCTTCCTCCTCTTTCATAGCGTAGGCTGAGTTCATGGCCACTCTGTAGAAGGCTACAGCAAGCATCCATGTTATAGACAGTTCTACTCTGAATATCTACAGGGCCAACAAATATACTGAAGGATAATACTTTTCATCATCATCAAAGCACCATGGCTTCCTGGTGTCCATACTATTGTCAAAGAAGCCATAGAGGACTGGTTACATACGGCAGCGTCTGTCTTCCTTAGGGGAGAAGGATGACATTTCCTGAGATGCCTCACATCTCTCTTAATTGTGTGTGCGTGGAAAGGATAGCAATGATTTTCATGATCGTTTGTTGGTGTTATTTCCCCCTGAAGGTGGACTCTATGAAGGAGAAAGGACTTACAGGATTGTGAAAAGTCAGGTTTAAAGCTGTAGGATTATGATAGGGGGTCTCTATCTCTCTCTCCCTTTCTCTCTCTCTCTCTCTCTCTCTGTGTGTGTGTCTGTGTGTGAATCCATTCAATCAGGTGGAAGGAAGCTTCTGTTTTCAAAGCCGATAAAACTGGCATCAAGGACCAGAGCCTGTCAGAGGGTTCGCAAAGGGTTTCAGGACCTAAGCGGATTTTCTGAACTAGTGTGAGCAGCCATCTATCAGCTCAGGGTTTATGGGGTTTCTGAGAGGGTTTCCATTTCCCCAGAGGCTATGGGATTTCTAGGCTCCCTGTAGTAGTTACAGATGGTGTGGTAGGTAAGTGTCAGATGGTGAACCAGCATGCATCCTTGTCACCTCTTCTTCCCTAGAAGCCCTGTGCCCAAGTCTCTCCTTGCTGCCAGCAGAGGCTCAGGTGCCTGGCCGGCTGCCTTCTGTCTGCAGTTCTCTTTGCCGTTGCTGTTCATGCGCCCTGCCCTGGGGATTATGAGGAATCACAGGCATCAGAGACCCTTGGATGTGCACCATACAGGGAGTCTGGCTCAGAATCCTGTTTACATCTCTATTCAGCTTCATGTGACACCTTAGATGATTCTGACACCCCAGTCAGTGTAACCAAAGGCAGTCAGTCACCTAGTGTCCCCAGCACAGTGAGTGTTTGGCGATTTTGAGGTGGCACCAAAAAAAGGGTTCAGCTGGAACTGTAAACAGAATGCAGGGCATGACCAAGCCCAGAGCCATGAAATAGTCTCTGCCCTATTTCTAACATTTCTCATTTGGCTGTCATATCAAAAATACGAATTATGAAACAACCTTATAAACTTCATGGTATGATAAATTTATCAAATTTTATTTTAAAAATTGTGGCATATCTTAAATTTATCAACGTATACCTTTTACTATATGAAACAATTAGTTTGAATTTTATTGTAAGTTACATTAGATTTTTAAAGTGTTTTTATTCATGAGGGAATTAGGCTGTGTGGTCCTGCACAGGAAATATACAGATGATTACTTCTCCTTCTCAACCTGAGGCAGTCCTGGATTGCCCCTATAGTCAGAGAACAAACAAACCAGAGTGCCATTTCTCAGGCATCTTCTACTTTTTTGTGAATGGGTCTCTCCTTGGCCTAGAACTTCACCAAGTAGTGTAGACTAGGTTTCCCACAGGCTCTTTAGCTCTGTCGACTCTGTTTCAAAAGAACACATCAAAGTCTCGGGCAGTTTGAGAAATGAGTTTTGAGAATTAATGTGGGGATCACAGACAGCAGCACTGAAACTGTGAGTGGATGAGGTGTTCTTCCCAGCTCTCTTAGGGGTGAGACTGTCATCATTCTTATGTGCTTTGACTCAGTATTTTATGTATCACAGCCCCATATAGAATCTTGGTCAGGGTTGCAAGAGGGTGCATGTATACTTGTGTGTAAACAAGAGGTCAGGGGACAACCTGTAACATCATTCCTCAAGCACCTTTCTTTTTCTGTGTGAGGCAGCCTTCCTTTCTTCCTTCCTTCCATTAAACTGGAAGCCAAGTCTCTCGGCAGATAACACAGGGATTTCCTCTCTGCTACTTACAAACTCTGGAAAAAACAAAACAAAACAAAACAGAAATCCTCCATTATGAGAAGGAAATTTAATATTTAAAGGTAACTTGACCCGAACATGCATATAGCATGAATATTTGATGAGACCTATGGCAAATGTATGTATAGAGCATCGATCTGAGGCTATTTACTTCTCATTCATTTTCTGGGAGAGTATTTTGTCAGTGTGTGTGAGGCTGCCCTCTACCAATGCTTCACTCTGAAGACGCACATAGAGACAGTGTGTTTGTGCGCACGTGGGTGGGGGTCGGGGGTGCTCCCTTTCTCACCACAGTTGGTGGAGCCAGACTCACCCACCCCTAAAGGAAGCAACTGTCCCCCACGTCATAGCTGCAGTAGGGCCACATTCAAATAAATATTCCAAACCGCAGACAACAGAGGGTAACTTCGCCCTGTCCTTTTGTAGTGCTCATATTTGACTCCTCTGTGAAATTTCAGTATAAGTCCATTGATTAAACTGTATGTACTATCCACTTTGTGAATAGTTTGATGTAACATCAAATTCAGAAGCTTATCTTTTTTTTTTTTAATCGCTTGGTATGCACACCTAGAGGACAAATATTTCTCTGTGAGGTAGCATCAATTTTGAAATAATAAAAAAAAATAAAATCAGAGATGAATATCAACAATAAAAGCATCAGGAAAAGAGAAGACACCATTTCCACACATATGCAATTTAGAATTATTTTAAATAGATTTGGGGAGGAAAATGTTGCCTATCCATTTATATATATATATATAAAATGAATACATTTGGGAGACAAAAGTTTCAGAGTAATAAGTATGAACTGCTTTTAGGGCCTTGATGTTGACTGAGTTAGGAAAAGATGCCTACCCTACTTGTCAAGGGCTGGGCAGAGTTGAACTTATGAATGAGCTCCCACTGGCCGGTATGGAAGCTCCCACTGACAGGTATGTGACTGCTGATCTCACACTGGCCAGTATGAGCCTCCTGAGCTTATACAGGCTGATATGGAACCACCTTGCATTTTCCACCTTGCATAAATAATACTGCTCTTTTAAATATTACTCTAACAAGAAAAAGGAAATCAGCATTTACAATTAGCACTCTTTTAGAACAGAATTAGCCTGAAATGCCTTGCTAGTTAATGGAAGAAAAAGAAAACTTAATATGGAAGTTTCAATTATGACCTTTTGTTTTTAGAACACAGGACACTGATTGAAGGTATTCCAAAGAATGCAGGTTGAAGGAGCTCAGAAGAACCAGCAATACTATTGTTTACCCTAGAAGAAAAGATGTGGAGGGTTGGGTCTCCTATGACTTAGTCACAGAGTTACCAAGCTCTGTTCTGAATCTTTCTTACCACTGCGGTTGGAAGCTGTTACCGGAAGCTCCTGAAGGCATTGTCTGCCCTGTGAGAACCTTAGCCATCTGCGCTTACAGACTCGTACATTTTTGATCTTTAGATAAAGCCCTGCCCTTCTCCACTCTAGACACACAGAACACTGTGTGAGGACAGGGGCCTGCCTGGTTTCAGTTCTCCCAATGAAAAGATAACCAGAACTTCTGGGACTGACTTCAGAAAATTACTTTGCCATAAATTAGCCTAGCTTCACACTATCCAGCACACAACTGCATGTGTACACACACACACACACACACACACACACACACACACGCATGCATGAATTTTCACACACTATGACAAGAGCAAGTTTTCCTCAAAGTATTTCTCCATATTAGATTTTGATGTTTTCTGTTCCGGACTGTATCAGCATTAAAACCATGCCAGTTTTACAACTCAGTAATTCTAGTTCTGAGTCTGCATAGGGTCGCCCTCCATTTCAGAAGAAGCGCTGACTGGCTACTAACCAGGCACAGTGCAGAGAACTTGGTCAGTACCTTTTATTTCACACTTGATTTTTTGAGTTAACATGCAAAGTAGAAAGATGGACACACAAATTTAGCTTCGGTTGCTCCTCCTGCCTCACTCTTTCCTCTTCAACCACCTTGACGCCTGTTTACAATTTCCCACCATATACCTTCCAATGGCCACTTCACTCTTTTCTTTAAAGCCTTTTACATTCCTCATGGTCTCCGGTCCAGTTGCATGACCTAAGCCTATTCACATACATACATCCACTTCTCATTCACAGACAGGTGTGGAATATGTACATGCATGTACAGGGCTCTTACGCTGGTGCCGGGGTCCGAAGGCTGGTCTTGACAGTTGTGCAACTGCCCTTAGCTGCAGAGTACTCTTTAGCCCTGTAATGATATTTCCTATATGCACAAATATTTTCTTTGGTAGCAGTGTACATTACCTTATTTACCTCTCAGCGCTTTTCTGTGCATGTGAAACAAGGTGCCATGTCTGAATTTACGTGTTTGTATACGTGTATGTGCGAGGATTTGAAAGCCAGAGGTCATTGCTGTGAGTGTGCTCTATCCCTTGTCACTCATGTTGCTGAGTTAGTGTCTGTCATTGAACCCAGAACTCACTGATCGGCTAGACTGGCTGTCAGCAAGCTCAAGAGATCCGCTTGTTTCCATGGCTCCAGAGCTTTGGTTACACACAGGTGCTACTGCGTCTGCCTTTTGATGCAGGTGTCGGGGATTTGAACTCAGTCCTTCCTGTCTGCCCAGGGGGGATAACCCCAATGAACAATCTCCCCAGCCCTCCAAATCCAGATTGGAATACTATCAATCATCGCGGCTCCCTGTTCGGTGGCCATGCTAATCTTGTTGGATCATTCCAATTTTTAGAATACGTGCGGCTGATACACACACTGACAGATAACTTTCCAGAGAAGGAAGCATGCTGTTGTGTAGACCCAACAGCACTGACTGACAGAGGCAGTCTCCTTGCTTTCTAAGCAACACCCTGTTAACATAGAATTGTGTTAGCAGGCTCCAGTTACTTCAACCTCTAAATATTCCACGCATACAGGAGACGATTCTCTTCCCAGAAATAAAACCTTTGATTCTGTTTAAAAATGAGTTAGTGATATATTTATATGCCAAGTGTATTCTTCCCCACAAAATAATTTAAAAATCTGTCTTTTAGAATAAAACTAACTGCTAAATGCTTTCTGGATTGAGCAAATATTTTCTTTTGGGGCCAAAAATGATGTCAAGTGGCTTCAAAATATTTGATAAAAGTTCTCTTTCTCTTTGATAAGATAATAACAGGGTTGAATGTGAGCAAGGTTAAAACCACACACACTATGATATAAATATCATAATATAGGTATGGGGAGTTTGAGATTACAAAAGCCCAGGCCAGTTCCCATCTGGGTCTCTTTTTCTTCCTGATACCTGTAGAGAAGATGAAAGCTCTCCACTGCTTCAGGACCATGCCCACCTGTCAGCTACCATCCTCCTCATCATGATGGTCATGGACTCACTCTCTGAAACTGTAAGCAAGGCCCCGATAAAATACTTTCTTTTGTAAGTTGACTTGGACATGGTGTCTCCTCACAGCAATGGAAAAATGACTATGACACTGTCAAATCATGTCTAACATCATTGGATATAAATTTGCATGTATGAAGTATAAAGTATGCTTTATTAATTAACAAAATTATTGTTGATGGAAATAGACTTTGATGGGCAGTTTGATAATACTGAGCTAAACAAACAAGTAATATATATATATACTATAATATTTATATAACAACATATGTTAAAATAAATGCATAGTATGAAAAAAATAAATATTTATTAGACAGTGGTATTGCATATATTTAATTTTACTATAATCATCACAGAACAATCCAGTAACTATAAGTTATTCCTTAAGATGTTATATATAATAAAATATAACATTCAATTGAACTGTCATTATTTTTACACTAATTCAAAATTATTAAGTATAATTTTCTTAGATTACATTAGGTAGACTTTGAGAAGGCTGAAATATAGCCACTTGTATTATAGTTTTACATCGGTCCTTATATGTCGAAGATATACATATAAAATTTAAAATTTAAAATTTTGAAAACTGTAACAATATTTGTGACTTGGGGATATGTGGTAGCTTTAATAAACATGCAATTCACAAACTAAAGAAACAATGGACTTTATTACAGTAAAGGTAAAGAGATTAACAGATAGTAACATGGATAAAGTCTGGGAATGATGACTAACATAAAAGAAGGAATCTGCAATCTCAGAATTGTCAGGAAAAGGGTATTTTGAATATACAAGTATTCTGCATGGCTTCAAGAACTGCCTTAACTGGGACAATGAAGGAATGAAGAAAGGACAGATACTTGGACACATGGACAGAGAAACTGGGGCCTAGTGGTTTAAGCTTTCTGATAAAAAACAAAACAAAACAAAAAACCCTGAAAGTTTAGTGTGTTTATTATATGCAATTCAGAAACTCAAACAGGAGGCCAGGTTATAGCATACAGTGGAATAAGAAAAATACTTTAGCCCATTCTAACAGAAGAAGCCTCTGCAGAGGAACAACCTTAGGGTAATAAATACCCAGGAGAAGAGGTAGGGGAAGAGCTATGGTGGACATTTTCTACACACAGTGTCAATATTCACACTCAAAAAAGGGCATTGCCATTCTTCTGAGCCTTAGCAGGGAGGGCTTTGACAGTTCCATGGGGTTGAGGCATTGGTTTTAAACATGGCTGTGTCCATGTCAATAGCACAGATACACTCAGGATTTCACTTGTTTCCCACACACAAGCATCTGCAAGGCAACAAGAGGACGATAGATCGAGATGTTTGTGGACATTTCAACTAAGTGGAATTCTACATATTTACAATACAAATATTGAATGGCATCAATGGAGTATGGACACCCTGGTACATAGTGACTAGAAATATAGCCTATTGTGTCTGGGGGTATTTGGATAAACTGAATACATCTATGTCAAGTACTATTGATTTTGCTATTATGTCCATGTATTAAAAATTATCATTCAGGTTTATTCAGAGGCATGCCCAAGTATGTCTCATTCTGGGTTACTTGTGCCGTGCAAAGTTGGAGGCAGCATCTGTCTGGGAATTCAGTTCCATAGGGAGTAGGTAAAATGTGGTCAATGCTCACCATGGAGTGTCTTAGGACAATGAGGCAATCAGGAGAATTAACACACACACATACCACAGCTATGAGACAATGCCGCAGTGGAGGTTGGGGTAAAGAAAACTTGGGTAGCTTGCACCACACACAGAAGTATACACATTAAATATTAAATGCATGTTGACATAGCAATTTAAACTTTGTTCTAAACTTTTGAACAAATGGAATGGCATGTGTTCTCGGAGTGAGGGCATTGAGGAGAGGGGAGAGTTGGAAAGAACTGCGAGTGAGTATTTAATTAATGAAGACCAGTGACAGTAGGACAGGTACCGTGAAAGTCATAGTATGCTATGAGTATGCTAGCTCAAGTTAAATTAGTAAAAGTGAAGACATCTCAGACAATTGATAGAAGCAGCTTCAGTAGAGCTCATTTAGTGGAAACTAGAAGGTGCAGAAGAGAATCTGCTATAATTGTAAGACATTGTTACAAAAACATGTGAGTGGATAGCATCTATCAATTGATCGATCAGTCTACCATCTATTAATTTTCTATCATCTATCAATCTATCATCTATCATTTATTTATTATCTATCTATCAATCTATCTATATCATCTATCTATCATATATATCTACCTGTCTAAGTTATAGGTATATAAATATATATTGAAAAGGTGTATTTAGACAGACATATATGTAATTTAAAATTATGTAAATTGTCACAATATATTTATTTTAAAACTATAAATGTAAATTAGTAAAGTCTCCACGAAAATTAATGTGGTATGCCCTCAAAAAAATGAAGTGAGAACTGCCATATGACAGATCTCCATACCATGCCTGTGTTTATACCTGCTTGATGCAGTCCATTTTCACATCCCCTTCTCTTTCTCAAATTCATGATCTCTTTTTCTTTGTTACATACATGAATGAATGCATAAACGTATAAATACAACCTACTGAGTCCATCTATGGTACAACTATAAAACTGTTGCTCATATGTGTATGATTTCAACGCTGACCACTTGGAATCGGAGAACCAATTGGGAGCTTATGCCTGAGGACTACTAATTTCCCTCTTGTCAGAAGTGCTGAGCTGTCTTTGTGGAGGGGTGAGGTGTATGAGAGTCCCCCTTCCAGACAGCATGTTTCTTGCTGTTTCTTGAATGCTCCACTCTCACTCTAGCACAAGTAGTCTGGCTTCAGCACACAGTCTTTCCCTGAGTTTGCTTCACTTCTCTGATCATTGCTGAATCATTGCCTAAACAGATGCACATCTTTTTGCGTGTGTTCTATTCACCTCACTTAAAACCTAAATTTAAATTTCCTTTCAGAGTCAAAAGTTAGAATGTACCTAATTCCAAATTTATATTTATCTGCAGTTTTAAGTTCTGTCTCTAAAGAGCTCTTCAAAACCGTTGGCTTGAAAATTCAGTTCCCTGAATTCATGTTAGCAAAAAGATATTTTGATTTGGAAAAACTGATATTTGAGAGTAATTGGTTGATATTGAGTGTCTCTATTTATTTAATTATTTTATCTTTCTGAAAGTAGATATTAACTGTAAGAATTTTTTTTGTCTGTGAACAGCTATGAAACAAACTAACAATTACAGTTTAAATAGTAAAGTAGTTTTTAAATAAGTATACTTTTTTTTTTGCAGAATTTAAAGAAAAAATTTCTCAAATTAACATTATTTTACATAAGATTACCTATGTAAGGGCATTCTCAACCCAGCTGAGTGATTGACATGTTTATGGAATCACACCCTAAATTACTATCACCCTTTTGCTTGTAAAGGTTTAATTCTTGAGTCACAGTTCAGAAAAGAGTAGCAATAGGTACAAAAACAATAAAATCAGCCTAATGAGCATTTTGGTAACGGTGCTTTAAAAAAATAAAAGTGAATTCCAAATGTAAAGAGAAGAACAAAGCAGAAAGCCACCTGGTTTTGTAAAGGAATGTGCTTGCTCTTCCCCATAGTGCAGCTCCTGTCGGTGGCTGTGTCACTAGATCTGATTGGAAGGAAGAGTGAATCACAGATAATTCAGACTTTGAAATTAAAGAGTTTTAGCTATTGGCAGATGTCGCGGCAGCCCGAGACTTAATGAATACTAAGCTGCAAACCTGCCAGCCTTATCTGTCTCCTGCACAGTTGACAAAACAAGCCAGACTTGATGTCAAAACAGATCGGGAAGGAAGAGAGAAAGACAGAAGAAACTTGGGCCGAGTTAAGTCTTGCTTTTCCATTTGTCCCTGCTCCTGTTTTAATTCTCAATGATCTGAGCACAATCTAGACATGCCCAAAGTGAACCATTTACTGATCCTCAGAAAATTACTCCTAAAGCAACCTGGGGCACTGCCTCCAGCAATTTGATCGATAAAATCTTATTGACTGATTTCCTTTCTTCCGGTATAGACCCTGGATCTTCCTATTTCCAGGATCGGCTCTGAGCTGGGGATTGATTGCTGTCTGACTGAGAACCTCTTTGCTATGACTTCTTGCCTTGCTTGGCTGTGTTTTTCCTTCTTTCCTGCTTGAAATACATTATGCTATCTATGAATTCTTCTGTCACTATCTTTCTGTCCAACACTTTCTCTAGGATGATGCCTAGAGAATCTCTGTGGAGATTCCAAACCATCAGGGCATGGTAATCTTCGGCATATCATTTGAAAAGTTCTTCTATGGCAGTGGCTTGTGTTTGCAGAATGGAAAGGGAGCTGGTAGGTGGTGGCACGTGCATTTAGTTTCAGCACCTGGGAGGCCAATGAATTCCTGAGAGTTAGCGGCCATCCTGGTCTACAGAGAAAATGCAACCCTATGGGTGTACTCATTATTTGAGTTCCTCTGCATGAAGAAACTAGGAAGGCAATCTGTGGAGACTGTGTCACTTAGGGTTTGTGAGGGGAAACAGGTGTAGAACGATGAAAAGTGAGAGACTGCAGACACCCAAGATCGTTTTGAACCAATGGACAGAGTCTACCATTAGGTTGTAATGATGGTTGCACCCAACGTCCTGCTTAATAATCATTGGATGGCTCACTCAATGATTTTTATGATACGTAACTTATTTCTTAATGAAGTGAATAAATGAATGAATGAACAAGCATAAAAATGGATGTAAAAAAACTGGGCATCAGGCAGCCACCCTGATAGTCCAGGGGGTAATCGATATCTGGTACAATAGGACTGATGATCTGGAAGTAGGACTGGACAGGGAATGAAAATAGGAGCCCACTCGGGTCTATTCTCTCTTCTATAAATGTCCCACTATTGTGAGTACTTTAGCCCCTCTCCCCCTCCCCAATGCTCCTCACCTTCCTCTCCGTGATCCTGGGTCCCTCAGGATAGGCTCTTGCATCATTGCCTAGCTGGTATATTCATGATCAACCTTTGTCTTTGTCCGTTGAAAATCCTCCGGAGTCCCCACACTACTTTGTATGCTCACAACACTTCAGGCGCATTTCTCATTGGGTTTATGTGTGTGTGTGTGTGTGTGTGTGTGTGTGTGTATGCATATGTGTGTGTTTGCATATCTTTCCATGTTGCTAAACACTTTATTATAAGTTCCTTATTTCACCCATCACATAATCCCTGCCAAGTGTGGCCAAACACTCTGTCCTACTGAGTCAGGGTGCCTTTTAAACAAGTGCCAGTGTTAGCCTCTCTGAGCAAACTGGCTTGCCATGTAAGTTGCCTGTTTGCACATCTGTTCCTGACTGATGTAGATAGATGTATCAGGCATACTGGACTGATATAATAAATGGTTAAAAACTTTTATGGAAAAGACATTCATATTTATCTTTGAGCAATATGTAAAATAATTTATTCCTGTCTACTACTTCTGTTTCCTTATAATGGTTGATGTTCTCAGTCTCCTTAGGACAACAACAAAAAAAGCTATTACCATCATTTCTACCCATAGCATCTTGTTTTTTTTCTGAGTCCTTGTTTTGCTAAATCTGGGCAAATAGTCTTTTATTGTGAGCCACCCAACTACAATCTGTAATGAAGGTTGGCCTTTACACAATAGTCTTTATATTTTAGACATTTTGCCTTTAAGAACTAAAGCTTTCTAAGTCTGGCATCAAGATAATGATTTAGTTATTTATTCCTTTGAACCAGCAACTTTGGTGACTCACTTTTCTTCCTAACCCACGCTATTATGTGTTAATCCAGACTTTACTTTTCTTCAGTACAGATGACACAGACTGTTGACTTAAGGTGATTTTGCAATATGCCCATTAACAAAGACTTTGTGAACAGGAAGAGTACCAGTTATTCAACCAACTTTAAGAAAACAGCTGAGTGGGAGACCAGCTTAGCAGGGTGTTAAATATCCATTAATAATGGCAGGGAGTCAAACTTCAGGGTTTTAATCTTAGTTTGGATAAGCACTTCAAATTCCAGGCTCAGCTAAGTATATTTGTGAGTTTCCGTTTAAGAGAACCCGGCCTTAACTCACAGCAAGGTTGGCCTGTATGAAGACAAGACAGGCATAAATTTTCCCGGTAGCTTATTGGGTGATTATATACTGCACCCTAAAATGATTGTAAATGTTGCAGTTTGTAGGGCAGTCCAGATACCCACTTTTTGACCCTGTATTTCCCCATGGCAGCATATCTCAGACCACAGGTATTGATTTCTAGTAGCGAAAACTGTTGTTCTACCGTAAGTCTGTAAGTCCTAAGCACTTGCTCCCCAATGGGTGGGTTGCTTTGGCCTTCCGGGAACTTGGAGGTAACGCATAATTGGAGGATTCAGAAAGTCACTGGTGGCGTGGTTTGAAGGTGTCACCTGCTTTCAGGTGCCCTTCTCCCAGTCTCCTGGCTACCCAGAAGTGAGCCTCTTCCAAGTTTCCCGCTATGACAGACAGAACCCTCCACATTTCCAAATTTCTTCTACATATCTCTTCTACTGAGAGGTTTATGTGAGATATTTTTGTCACGGCACAGAATGGCTTGACTAAACTAGGAAATCAGTACTGGAAAAAGAAGTTTATTGCTCTAACTGAATTTGAACGTATGCTTTTTAGCTTTTAGGAGTTAGCTTCCTGAAGAAATCCAGGGAAGCTGGAAGAAGCAGATTATCGAAGCCTGTGGTCTGATTGAATCAGAGGAGACAATGCTGAAAGGAACATGGAAAGCAGGGACTTTGCTCTTGGGGACTCAGGTAGGACTCTATTGGAAACTGGATTAACGACCATGTTATACCCTGGCAGAGAACCTTTTGATATAGTGCATCTGTTCTGAAATTTTTCATGAGGGTGAATTAAAAAGCAATACAGTAGGGAATGAGGTAGAGAAAATTTGAAGGCAACCTGACATGCAGGCCGTCATATAGTCATTGCTAGCTGGGTTGAGCCAGGTTTGCAGTGAACATCTGGAGCAAAATGCAGAGGGAAAGATCTGAACATCTGCAGGGAACAGCGGTTTTAGTTCACTGAGATTTGCTTTGGAGAAAAGAGCTATAGGGGACCTTTCCTACCTGGGGCTGGATGTAGGAATTAGCAGGTTGTGGAGACTTCCATCCAGATTTTGAAGGAACGCCTGGTATGCTGGGTAGTATGGGGCTTGGTGAGGATCCCCAAAAGCATCTTCTGAAGGGGAATGAAGCTGTGAAGTAAAATGATGAAGATGCCCGGATGTTAGAAATGCCAAAAAGATGCCCAAACCCGCTCAAACTCATGTTGCAACACCACATGACTTAGGTACTGGATATGGACCCAGAGAATTTAATGTTTGCCCTGAATTTTGGCCTTTCTTCAGTCTCATCATTTTTCTATGACATTATCTTCATCTTTCAGAATGGAATGGAATGTTTTCTCTGTGTCATATCTTAAAAGTTCATAATTTTATGATTATTATTATTATTTTTTAATTTTCCCGGAACTCATAGATAAGACATTTCCTTGATTCTCAGAACAGACATGGGACTTGAACTTTTAAAAAATGTTGGAACCGTTTAGACCCTGGAGACCCCTTTAAATTGACTAAATGTATTTTATGTGTCATAGCTAGTCTTGGTGTTTCAACTACACACGCTGGAGAAGAGGAGCCTTTATTAAGGAACTGCCTCAATCAGCTCTCCCGTGGGATTGTCTGTGGGTCATCTTCTCCATTGCTATTTGTCTTGGAGGTCCATGGCTGCTGGGAGTGGTGCCATTCCTAGGCAGGTGAGCCTGAGCTGCATAAGAGAAGGGAGCTGAACTTGTGCCTAGAAACCTTGAGCTCCCATCATGGCCTCCCTCAATGATGGACTATAAGCTTGTGAGGTAAAATAATCCCTTTGCTCCTCCAGTTGTTTTTGGTCAGTATTTTATCACAGCAACAGAGAAGCAGACAGGGGCGCTATGATATGATACGGACATAAGCCTTTGGGCCAGGAAAGGATGTTACAGTCTGGACTGAACTGTGCATACAATATATGATCCTCAGCTGGTAGTGCCAATTTAGAGAAATTCTGAAAACATTAGTGTGTAGGGCATAGGTGGAGGCACGCTTTTGAGGGTTATCTGTTGTCCCTAGACTTGTTCTTACCCTCTGCATTCTGGCTTGCCAGCCATGAGCTGTTCCACAGCACTTTCTCCCACTGTGCTAGACTAAAACCTTTGGTATCGTGAGCCAGAACACAACATTCCTTAAGCTGCTTACATAAAATGTTTTGTTGAGTGATGGGAAAGTTGACCAGGCCACTGCAGTTTAAAGTTAGCATTACGCCTTTATTGAGGAATTTTCACGGAAGTGGTTTTATTTGTCAGTGACAAAAAAAATCACTATTTTCTTTGGATTTTCCCAAAGTCGCTTGATGTGCTGCGTACAAGTGCAGCCTGCACCGAGCTGGGAGGCCATTGAAAATAAAGAAACACTCTGTTTTATGTTCTTTCAGCACTGCTTTACTTTAGATGCTCAGTTGTTGGGGCTAAAATCTGTTATGTGGATCTTAATTCACACAGTGATCTTAGAGCCTCTTTTTTTATTGGTTGAAAGTTTCATCACTGTTGAAATGCCTAGGTTTCTTCAGTTCCACACGTATACGACCTTGTTTTACTTATATGTGCTGAATGATTACTAGGAACTGACACAGCCATGGTAGTCTTACCTGGATTTACATCTATCTGGCAATAACTCTTCCCTGGGCACACAGGCCACTTAGTATAAAATGGTAGATTTTAAATTGGGCTCTGTACTCTGAAACCTAAAAATTATTTTTTTTTTGAAAAAAAAATATGTATATGAGTGTGGTGGTTCAAATAGGGATGGCCCACAGAGACTCATGTGTTTGAATGATTGGCCCATAAGGAGTGGCACTGTTAGGAGGTGTGGCTTTGTTGGGGTAGGTGTGACCTTTTGGAGGAATTCTGTCACTATAGGTGTGGGCTTTGAGGTCTCCTATGTTCAAGTTATGCCCCGTGTGGCACACAGGCTCCCTGCTGACAGTGGACCAAGATGTGGAACTTTAGCTCCTTTTCCAGCAAAAATGTCTTCCTGTATACCTACATTTTTCTCACTATGACCATAATATACGAAACCTCTGAAACTATAAGCCAGCCCCAAATAAATGTTTTCCATTTTAAGAGTTGCTGTGGTCATTGTGTGTCTTCACAACAATGAAACCATAACTAAGACAGTGAGTGTTTTTTGCCTGCCTAGGTGTATCTGTACCATGTGTGTGCCCGATGCCCTCAGAGGCCAGAAAAGGGCATTAGATTTCCTGGAACTGGAGTTAGAGTTGATTGTGAGCCACCTCGTGGATGTTGGGAGCCAAACCCAGGTCCTCTGCAAGAGTACTGACCACCTGCTCATCAATGAGATTACTAATGTCTTGATTCAAAAAGGAAGAACAAGAATTTTGGCTCTGTTGAGTATCAGATTTTTGTATGCCAAATTGGTCAGGAAAATTAAACCCTTTGAATGAGCACACATGTCAAAACTGTAGTGTTTCCTTTTTTCCTGTTGTCTAATAATCCTAAATTAAAAAAAAAATTGAGAAAAATCTGTTGTCTGAACCTCCAAAACCTGTCCAGACTCTTGCCATTCCTCATTTTTTCTTTTCTTTTCTTTTTTTTTTCTTTTTTTTTTTTTTTTTTTTACTGCAGTCACTTTGATTCCAGCTCTCATTCAACTGCTACATTTTCTGACCCTATACACCCCAACACTATCTCCCTTGCATATCCACAAGCAAATCTCTAGTAGAAGTTAAGGTCTTCTTTTCAGAAAGTGAGGGACATTATGTTCTGCATGTCTCCAATCCCAGTGACTTTCCATCTCGGGCACAGTGAAAGGCAAAGTCTTCCCAATGATTCCATGAATGGTGACTCTGAGGTTGTCTCCTTTTCTCCGCCAACTATGCACTATCTCTCTGCCCATCCCTCTCTTCTCTGACCTAACTCCGATAATCTATGGCCCCGGGGCCTTTGTATTTACTGTTGAAACTGACTGGAATCTCTTCTCCTAGGCAAACTGAAGAGCTTCTTCCTTGATTCCTTCAGGTTTTCTTTTTCTTTTATTAAATCTTTCCTTTTCAATGAATCATATTCTGCCTGTGACGTTTTAAATTATTATGCAGCACTGTTTTTCCTCCAATCACTTGTATATCCTCACCACATATTATATCTAATGTACTACAGAATTCAATTATTCCTTGGATGTCTGTTTTTATGCACTGGAATTTGAGCCCCCTTAGGGCAGGAATTCACATCCAATACATTCCCAGGAGTAGCTCTAGGTCCTGCATAATTGTTTCCCAAATAATTTGAGAAACAGTGTAGAATAAGAAACTCCTGTATACATCCATAGGCAACAGTTTTTCACCCATGTTCTGAAAAGTAGATGAAAAAAATTTTTAATTTGTAATTATTAATTACAGCTTTACATAGACAAACAGCTAGAATGATTTCCTGTAGCTAATTGGTTTAGTATCTCACTGCTATTTAAGTAACTCTGATTTTTATGTATCTTGTTCACCCAGCCTCTTTGTAAGAATTTATACATTTCCCCTGTCTCCAAAATTGTTTCCAGCCTCTGGAGTTACAGATATTTGGTGAAACAAACTCTGAGTTAGCATGAAACTCTAATTAGGATTTTCTCAGAATCATTCACAGTTAGAAACAGACAAACTCAGTTTTGCGATTGAAAAAAATTTAAAAGGACAGTAAAGAGGAAACCTAATTCAGTTTATCTTTGCAGCTTTTAAAATATGAAAGTAAAAGAGTTTCTGTTTTTTGCTATGCTTTATATTATAATAATCCAGTTCTTTGTAGACTTCTTATAAAAATTTTTAAACTTACAGTTTTTTTTTCTTTTTTATCACTTATTAAGGCTTATTCAATTTGAATCCCTGCTGTCTCTCCCCCCCATCTTCGCCCAGTCCCACCCATCCTTCCTCTTCTTCCCCTATGTCCCTCCCCTTGTCCACTAATAGGGAGGTCCTCCTCCCCTTCCATCTGACTCTAGCCTATCAGGTCTCATCAGGACTTGCTGTGTTGTCTTCCTCTGTGGCCTGGGAAAGCTGCACCCCCCCCCCCCGTGTGTGTGTGTGTGTGTGTGTGTGTGTGTGTATGTGTGTGTGTAGGGAGGATCAGAGAACCTGCTACTGAGTTCATGCTACATAAACAAACAGAAGGAAAAAAAAAAACACACATGATCATCTCCTCAGATGCTGAAAAAGCATTTGATAAAATCCAACACCTATTCATATTTAATGTTTTGGAGAAATCAGGGACCTAAACATAGGAAAGACAATATACAACAAGCCTATAGCCAACATCAAACTAAATGGAGAGAAAAAAATCAATGCCACTGAAATCAGGGACAAGGCAAGGCTGCCCACCCTCTCTGTATCTCATTAATAGAGTACTTGAAGTCCTAGCTAGAACAATAAGACAACTAAGTGATATCAAAGGGATTCAAATCAGAAAAGAAGTCAAAGTAACACTTCACAGATGATATGAAAGTATATATAAGTGACCCCACAAATACTACTAGAGAACTCCTTCAACTGATAAATGCCTTCAGCAAAGTGGCTGGATACAAAATTAACTCAAAAAAATTAGAAGCCCTCCTGTATACCAAAGATAAAAGGGCCATGAAAGAAATTACAGAAACTACACCCTTCACAATAGCCACTAATAACATAAAGTACCTGGGTGTGACTCTAACCAAGCATGTTTAAGACCTGTATGAAAAAACTTCAAATCTCTGAAGAAAGAAATTGAAGAAGATATCAGAAGATAGAATGATCTCCCATGCTCATGGATGAGTATGATTAACATAGTGAAAATGGCCATTCTGCCAAAAGCAATCTACACAGATTCAATGCAATTCCCATCAAAATACCAACACAATTCTTTGCAGAACTTAAATGTAAAATTTTAAATTAGATTTCAAAGCAAGTATTTTAAAAACATCAAAATGCCTATGGCTTAGAATACTATATTAAAATGATTAATGAGACTCTTGAGCCAAATACAGAAGAAATGTCAAAGTATAAATCTTACAGGCTGTTTTTCTAAGTTCAGCCTTTTTTGCAACAAGACTTGGGTTTTCTAAAATTTTTTTTGTGCATTATATTCAATATATAATCTTCATTATGAGTATGTAAAGAATAGTAATATGAGATTTCAAAGGTCTTAGGCACTAGTTAGAAATGTGACATTTCCAATTTTGTTTTGACTTTCTCTCCCTAGACACCAAGTATTACATTTTACTGCCTCACACTAAACAGGAAGAGGCTAAGTGTTGTCCTTGAAATGGTGTCTCTCTGGCTGAAGCAAAAACTGAATTCCACCTAGAATGTCCCTAAAAGACTGACAGCAAATGCTCACTATTCAGCCTGGTGCTGTGGGGTGGTAGTGGAACCCATAGGAGGTTGAACATACTGGGAAGAAGCTAGATCCCAGCGGTCATGCCCTCGAAGGGCATATTGACTTCCTTAGGTGGAATGAGGCAAGTGGGCATCTTCTCTCAGGCATTCCATCAGGAAATGAGGTGTCACAGGTCCAAAGCAATAAGGTCAAGTGACTATGGACTGAAACATCTGACACCATTACTTAACATATGTATAAATTGTTAGCTTCAGATACTTTGTGACAGTAACAGAAAGATAAACAAAAGATGTTCAATGGTGTAAACTTTCTTAGAAAATTAATTTATCTTTCCTAGGGCTGTGTGCAGTAGCTATTTACATTAGGACACTGCAATCTTTAAGCAGCCCTATCCTCTCTAATATCTTTCGAACTGCTTTCTAGTGTTTGTTTGTGTGTGTTTATCTATCTATCTATCTATCTATCTATCTATCTATCTATCTATCTATCTATCTATCTATCTATCTATCTGTTTATTTATTTAGGTGTTTGAAACAGGGTTTCTCTGTGTAGCCTTTGCTGTCCTGGAACTCACTGTAGACCAGGCTGTCTTGGAACTCAGAGATCAGCCTGCCTCTGTCAATGCTGTCAAAGGCATGAGCTGCACTGTCCCCCCCCCCCCATTTCTAGCTTTCATCTACAATGCATAGTCGATTGAGTTGCCTAAGGATAGTCTATACTCCTTTTTCTTTTTTTTAGAACGCAGTAGCCCTCAGGTGAGTTGATGTCATTTCTTGCAACGCCTTCTTCATGTCTGGTCTAGGAGATGGGCTTCTGAGACGGATCCCGCCTAGGTCCTTTCTTGCACATTATTTTCTTTCTCACGTTGTAACATACACGTTTGTTCAATTATCATGTTTATGTACCTACTTGTCCTATTTCCTCAAAAAGTCATAAGCTCAATAAAGCCTGTTATTGCTATAGGGTATACATTAACTAGCTGCTGCATGAATATTAATTGAGCAAATAAGTTTCATAATATCAAATTGTAACTTCAATATTTGATTTAGTGTTGCTGTGCAATGATCAAAGTAGTAGTTAATTTTTAATAATTTACCAATGGTTTGGTGTACAGAATTAAGACAGTTTCAATGTCTAGTTGATCTGGGGCAAAAGGCAGATTAATTCATATACATGTCACAGAAGATATTGTATAATGGTATTTTTTCAATATTTATTGCATGTGATTTCAGTCTTCAAATCTCCAACCAAGTGGGCTGAAAGCTCTCATAGAGAGTTCACATTGAGAAGAATTAAAAATACAAACCAGGAAAGACAGAAGGAAAGTATAGAAAAATGTGCTTATTCAGGCTTGCTACTATTTCCTGGAGTCAACCTCAGTTTAAAACACAATAAGCAGACCCGGGCTTGTCATACCTAGTTTCTCCCAGGGGTCTGAAACTGTAAAGAAAGCATTTTAACTCAGTGGTAACTGGATTAGAGCCATGCGAGAACTTGGCACACTGGGACCTCCTGCTTGTGTCTTAGCCCGAATACATGTACGTGGAAGACACTCTAAACTGATGGCTGTGCAAGATCACAAGTTATAGTAATGTTGACAGTCTCAGTTTGGAACTTGGCAAAACAGCAAAAGAGCCGTGGAAGTGGATTGAAAGCAGCTCATTTGCTGACATGAAGGTGGCTCGCAGAGGTTTAGATGTACAACCTTCGCAGGTCAATGGTGACAATATTTGCAAAATGCCACTAGCATCTGTCCTGCAAATTGAAGAGACTTTCATCCAAATCCTTGCTGCAAATCTCAGACAACTTGATTTCTTTTCCAGCCTCCAGTACTCGTAAGAAGCCATAAGAAGTTTCTCAGACTTAACGTGTGTGAAAGGATACTAAATCTTCCATCTCCTGGAGGCTGAAAGGAAAATGGAAAGGTATAGTTGTCACATTCTGTCAGAGCCCAATATCTTGGAGATAATCAAATCTGTTTGCTCCCTTCAGAAATAGCTGGTGTTTGGGTACGAATTCCACCTTTGTTATTTCACAGGTTTATTGTACTCTGTCACAGAGAGGGAACATCTGTTGGTGAAGACAGGGGAGGAGGCCATCCCACCTTTTTTACTGGCATTCACAAAGGCCTTCTGCTGGATTAATCTCACTGCAAGGTGGCAGCTTGTCACTTTCCAAGATCCCAAGTTCAGGGAGGCATCAAATGGCTCCTGGCGAAAGGAAAAGAAAGTGTCTTGTCTTCTCCATGGAAGTGTGCCTCAGTGTTGTAGTTTGCAAAATGGGTACAGAGGGACAGTTCAAAAAGAAGTAAAAGTGTTGATTGAAGCATTCTATGGAGTTTTGGAAGCTCAACATTACTCCCTGGATATCCATTTGTTCCTTCCAAGAGATTCGTCTCTTCGTATAGCTTTGTTTCCATGGAACAACAAAAGTAGCTCACATCATAAAAATTGCCTAGCAAATTCTTCAATAAGACAGATGAAATACCATGCAGTTCTCTTCTATGTCCTTCCTTCAAGTGACTGGATCAATAGAGTCTCCATCTTATAGCTCTGGACAGTGAGACTCAGAGAGAGAGGCTGGATGAGCTCACACATTGCACACAGCCATGTGATCCGATATTGTAGGTCTTGATTGCGTACATCTTATGTCTACAGGAGCTGGGATCCAGGAGAGGCTCTGGTCCATCAACGGGACTTTGCTTTGTCACTCTTGGGTTAACCAGATCTTCTTAGATCTTTAGCCAGCATAAAGAATACAATTTCCCTCAACTCATTGAAAGGGAGTATCTGCCTTTTGCAACTAAGAGCCTCCCTTCCTTCAAGAGCTATGTCTTCTCTCCCTGGCATAAGCTTTGAGAATCCATGTTTTATCAAAACTGTAGATACTCTAAATTCTCAGCTAGCATTTTTGTTCATCAACGTCACTTGAGATTTGAATTTCCATTCAGTTTTGAATTGGCATTAAAATAGATAAAGTACTTACATTAAATGTGGAAGTTGGAAAACTTCTATAGTTCGTGTTGTATTTGCAAATAAAGGAAAGAATGCAAAATTAGAGTGAAGAATAATGGGTGCAAAATTAGAATGAAGTATAATGATGTATATGTACAAAAATGCCATAATGACACTGCACTGTATGGTAACTTAAAATAATTAATGGAAACATGAAAATGAGAAAAATTCTCTGGCTCTTGATGGAATTACAAAAAAACAAGAGGGTATCCTTAGAAATGTGTGACTTTGTGTGCACATGCATTGCGCCCTTTCCTTCTCTCTTAAAGCTTTGCACATACCCTTCTCTTGTTCTATGAAGAACCGCAGGTGTTCTTGTCAACCTTTGTGGGAGACACGTGGAACTGACACCGGAGTCCCCACCTACACCAAGGACAGGTCGCTATTTGAAAGTCTTCTCGCCGACGTTTGCAGCTGGCATTCTCAGCAGCCAGAGCACAGACTGTTCTTTTCTTGGCCTTGCTTCTCTCAGGGAACGCTCAAGCTGTATTATAAAACCTTAGCTAAGTGTGTCCCAGGCTCGTAGGCTGGAACAGCAGAAGAAAAGCAAAGAAGAGATAAGGGAATTTGGTCGAATATAAAAAGTCTTGTGGAATTTAAACCAAATGACAGCAGATAAGGCTTTCTCTGAATTCCTATTAAAAATGTAATAAATAAGAAATAAAAAAAAATTTTTTTTTCAGGCCCAGCAGTTTTCTTCCTATATTGCTTGTCATAAGTGTCTAGTGTTTTCATCAACACACAGATTCTATTCACAGTCACAAAAATATTCTGTGCGGGTCACGATACAATCATAACAGTGTCAGACAGATGCCCTCAGACTCTCAGTAAAGTCCACTCATTGAATAAATGGACCTCATTTGCCTACTTAAGGAAGTTGCCTCTTAAGCCTGCACAGAGGCCTGAGGTAAACCTAGCATTAATCAGTAGATTGGCCAGAAATCAAAATATAGATGGGGAGGTATATGGAAGGGTGGAATATTTGCTCACAATGCTCTTTAGGGAAATTTTATAGTGCTTTCATTTTACCATTTATTCCTAATTTTCATAGACACAGTTCTGTCAGGACACTATGGGTACCGTTGGTAATGGCTTTTGCTGATATTTCTTGATCCACTATGGAACTTGACTAGGTAAATCGACCTAAATCAGATGAATCATAAAAAAAACGGATACAGCTTTGTCAGTGAATTTGTATAGCTTCATATACCTCAGCACTTCACCTTGAGGAGGTGGGGATAGTTGAGACTGAACAAAAAGAGACTCCAGTAGAATTGATGGCCTCTGGAGCCTGTAACTTGAGTGAGATCTGTGGCCGCAGGTGAAGTGGCCCATGGTGTCTGCTCCATCTCTAGAGGGCAATTGCCCTAGGTCATAAAACGACTCTTTGTATGATACTGCACACATGTCAGCCCCAGCCTGCCTTACACTCAGCTTATATCCATCTTGGGATGGCTCATGGATGAAAAAGATCTCTCTATCCAGACAGTGGCTAAGCTAACCATTTTCTTTTATTCTATATTTTGTTCTTATGTGCTATTTATACATATAGCTTTTGTCTAATGGAATTGACAATTATATCTAATATATAATCAATGATCTATCTATAAATATATAAATACAGCCTATATCCATAATCTATAAGTATTTATATATAAAGATAGATAGATGATAGATAGATAGATAGATAGATAGATAGATAGATAGATAGATAGATAGATAGATTAAAAAAAAGGATAATTCTGAGGACCTGGCTATGTAACTCAGTAGATTGTGGTTCCTGCTAATTTTAGTTCTAGGAAACAATCATGAACTTTCAGGAATACTTTCTATTGTATGTGACCACAGATCTAGACATAGTAAAGTCAGCACCACAATAAGGTGCATTTTACTGGAAGCCCTGCATATCAAATCATAATGAGCAGAACTATTGACAGTCAAAGCCAAAATGCACTAGAAAGAGGTTGTGTGGATAATTGGTACATTTACAATGCTGTTAACCAACACCAGTTTTAATATCTTACACTTTCGGTGTTCCGTTATTTCATATTATCAAATCTTAGATTTTCTGGGTGTAGAGGAAAGTTGGAAGTCAGAAGGGACAGTAGACTTCAGCTGATGTGATGAGTGGAAGAAAACCAGATCTCTTAAACGGAACAACAAAGATATGTGGAGAATTATTACAAACCTCCCATCTTAACAATTGCTAATTTAAAAATTATCTAGTTCTGTTATTGCACACAATTTAGATTTGATGTCAACAGAGCACTTTCACTTTATTAAAAGTATCATTCTCATAAATCCTCACAGTTTTTTTGCGTTAAGACCCAGATTAACAAAGAGCCGTGAGAATGGGTAAAGGTTGGAAACCTTGACCTGTATATTTCCTGCTACGTATGTGATAAAGAGGCTTCAGCCTTAGTCATGGAGTCTCATTTAACTTCTCTCCAACCTATGCAAACATACCTCGTCAACAAGAGCCAGAATCAAATGAAGCAGCGTGTGAAGGGTGTTGAGGGGTGTGTCTGACACATGGTGCTCTGTCAATACACACAACCCCATTCATCATTTGTTTGTCCTTTCTATTTCTATTTCTAGGTTAGAATATAACAATTAGCGTACTCATATTTGTCAAACTCTCTAAGCACACCAAATACAGAAAATGTGGAACAATGTACAAAACAGGGATGGGTCATTATTCTTTCTATATTTATTTATTTAAGTTGGAGACAGATGCACACATTTAAAAAGTATTTGCGCATTTTCTACATTCATAACTTTTACACCATACGAGAAACCATTTTAATCAAAGAAGATCTTATCACTAGAGAATTAATTGAAGAATAATTTCATTGAGTGTATTGATTAATGAAGCTGTGCTGTAACTTGATGACATCTTGAGTTTCACTTACAGCTATAAACCTCATTTGTGGGTGAGTTTATATGGGTGCATATGGGTGTAATTATCCATCCTGCTTCTTGTGTGTATATCTTGAATGCCCCGTGGGCAAACTGGAGCTTTCCTTTGTGTCTTACAAATTCTTTCTTCTGCTTACATCTATGAGATTCTGCTTGTGAGAAAAAAAAAGAGAGAGGTTTTATTATTATTATTATTGTATGCTACTTTCTCCAGAAACTCTTCCACACACATGCACAAACACATACACATGAATACACCCCCCCCACGTCTATAAAAACATCATGCGTTATCCATTTTGTCTAGTTTTGTGGTCATTTGAAGAACATTTTCAAAACTAGTTCAAAACACAAAATCTTGTGTTTCTTTAAAATGGAAATAGCTTAGCAGTATTTCATGGTGTTAGCATTATGGCCACAAATTCCTTGGGATATGCACTGTTATATCTCAGTATAATTATGTAATCGGTCATTTAATTACATAAAATAGTATGAATTAGCATTGCCTGTTTTAACTTCTTGATTTAGTATGGATGACAATGGAATCCATACTAAAGTAGTTTAAAATCTACCATGCAGTAAAAATTATACAGGGAACAAATAGGTAAGAATGTTGTCAGTTTGAAATTTTAATTAACAAATAAAATTAATTTAAGTTTTCCAATAGTAACATCTTATATTCCATGTATTAATTATATCTAAATCTTGGTCAAAATCTTATTAAGTATAATAAGCAATTTTTAATATTAGGTCATTTATGATAGCTTTAAAACAGTTACCTAAAGCAAATCCATTAATGAATTTTTGTTTGTAATTGTAATATTAAATTATCTTAATTCCAAAGTAGAAATGTCAGCATTCATTAAGAACTTCAACTATTACAAAATTGTTAATGCTCCACAGAATGGTTGTGTCTTGAATTAGTTATTACTATAACCCACTGCTTTTTTTCATGCTTAAATAGGTTCCATATTTAACTAAATCATCATTTATTTAACAAACAAATTCCATGTTTTAATTATAGAGGAATGTAGATGTATTATATGGTTTTACAATATTCTTCATAATATAAATTTACAACATGCGATTTCCTTGCTATCATTTCAATAGAACTAAAGCATACATACATATAAGCACACACACACACACACACACACACACACACATATCCCACACACATACACATACATGCTAACTTCATCAGGTCAATATATTGTCAATGTGTGTTTGTCTTTGTGTGTGTCACACCCTCCTAAATTCAAGTGGCCTCAAGCCGTGCCATATAATTCCAGCCTCAATTCAACTTTCCAAAGTCAGCTGTGTTGTACCTGGCCAGGCATAGATAAGGCAGAGGATGGCCCCGAAGTTCTGAAAAGCCATGTATCCTTTATCCATAGTTCATGACCATCAGATGGAATCTTGCAGAAAAGGAAAGCAGAATAAAGCAAATTTGCCGAAGGTACTTCCTATTGAAGTATAGCCTTGTTACAATAAAATTAGGACATGTATAATTCAGGACCCAAGAATAAGTGCTGTCTTTATTTGTATCAATTTTCCCCTTTGACAGTACAATGTAACTACAGCTTAATAGAGAATATTTCATACCATTCTCCCAAATTAAGAGACCCAATTCCTAACTTTCTCTGAGTCACAGACAGGGAGGGTAAACTGAGGCGTATATTTCCACATTCAGTTTCCTGTTCTTAAAATAAGATATTTATGGTAGGTGCTTCTGTTTAGATGGTGAATTCTAACCTGATTTCCACTTCAATAATATTACTAAACACATATCTAATTAACTGATAATAACAAATTAGATTTATTTTATCATATGTAATAGTAAGGATTCCTTCTTAGAACATTTAAATAACTTATTTTTAAAGGACAAGTGCATGAAAATAGCTAACTAATTAATAGGTATCCTATGATTAGGAATTACAGTAGTCAATAAACACTTGAAATGCTATTCAACCTTTGTAATAGCTTGAGAAATTAAAAACTAAATTCCAAGGCCACACCACTTCAAACGCATCACTTCTTTAAAGTTGGTAAGTCTAAGCAGCTGGAAGATGTTGGGAGATACTCCCACATCACGCTCCTAATTCTCCCAAAGCAATCAAAGATATCACAGGAGCCCCAGAGGATATTTATAGGCAAAAAAAAAAAGCAAATTTTAAGTTTACATAGAAAATAATTGTTTTCATTATGACATTTCCATACATATACATCATTGTACAACCCTCATATCTGGACCTAACCTCTTTTTCCCTGGTTGCCCCTCTCCACTTCCATTAGTTCCCTGAATTCCTCAAAATAGTACTCCTGATTGTAAGTCAGGTTGGTAGATAGATACACACACACACACACACACACACACACACACACACACACACACACAAATCTGGATCCCATTTATGAGAAAGAATATGCGACCACTGTCTTTTTTTCCCCTATCCCTCTGTTATTCCGTGCCCCTTTTTTATTATGCCCGTCTTCCCTCACATAGTGCCCCTTCCACTATTTGTGTGTGTGTGTGTGTGTGTGTGTGTGTGTGTGAGTGTGTTTTAAATTCTAGCAGAATGGTAGCATGTAGATTTTTAAGATTTCAAGGTTACTCTGGTTTACACGGTGAGTTCCAGGCCACTCAGGGCTCTGTGGTGAGTGTCTGTAACTTAAAATCTACATTCTTCATCTGAGAAAATACTTGCAGTAATTTTCCAAGTTGGGCTTATTTGTTATAACACATTCACAGCTTCATGATTTTTCCTTCAAATGTCATAATTTCAGTTTCTTGACATCTGAACCATACACCCATCATGGATGCCCTACATTTACTCTATGACTTCTTTGTTTATGATTAGGGAGGCTGGTTCTCTGCCTTGGCTAATGAATGCAAACACGCATCTGCATTGCGCTTACACATCTTCGATCCCTTTGGAACACACCTAGGAATGGCATAGTTGGATCATAGGGTGCTTACACTGTTAGTTTTGGCCTCTGCACTGGCTGTGCCAATTTACATGCCTAACAGTAGTTGGCACTCTCTTCCCGTTACTCCCACATCCTTGTCAGCATTTGTTGTCTTTCGTTTGGTCGACAGCCATTTTGACTGGGCTGAGATGGGATCTCTATGTATGTTCAGTTTGCATTTCCTTGATGGCTAAGACTGTTAAACATTTTTTCACATATTCATTGAATATTTGCTTTTTTTTTTCTAGTGGAAGATTTTATCAAACCTGTGTCAATTCTTTAAGAGTAGATTGAGAATTTTCTAAAGAATAAGGAAACTGTGTTTTCGCTGCCTTGAAAAAACTCACTGAACTGTTTAAAACTGAACTCAAAATGCTCAGGTTTAGAAAAAAAGAAGAGTATTTTTGGAAGTCGCAAACTGTAACCATTGCACTGCCAAATGTTTTCAGGAGATTAGGAGCTAAAATCTAAAAGATAAGAACATAGGTAATTATATTTGGAAAAGAGGCTGTATATGTAAGTATGGAGGAAGCTATTAAAGGGATTATTTTAATTTTTAATCAATATTATTTAGCTTTAATACTTATGATGAATAATTTTATAATGAACCATAAATTATAAAATTTCAGTGAGAACATTAGAATATTAATAATTTTAGGAAAATGTAATAAGAATTCTCCCAAAATGTACTTGGACAATATAGTTTGTAATTTTTTTTTTATTTGTCAATGGAAGTGTAAAATCATGATTGATAAGATCGTATAGAAATTAGATCAAAAGATGAAATATCCTCGTTTCATTTCCGAATATGGGTACCTCGGGAAACTAAAAATTATGTACTTATACATGATATTTAGCCTTTACATATTATGCTTAGAAGCTGCCCATAGCCACTTTATTTCACTAATAATGTTCTGAGTACACACAGAAGTATCAGCAAACTTCCTATAAGTATTTCCAGGCAAAGATAAGGCGCTCCTCCTTCTATTGTTTGGTATAGATCACAGGAGGTGTTATGGCTGATAATGGTATGTGGCTCTCAGAGTCCACAATCTTATAATTGTATGAGCTCACCCACTATTGCCGCAAAGTGGTACTATGAGTCTTTTGCCTTTCTGTTTTGTTCTCCACCATAATTATAATCAGAACCCAGGGCAAAGATAAAAGGATATCATCAACATTTGTAAATATATTTGTCCAGTAAATATAATACAAGAAAAAAGTAAAAATTTTAAAAATTACAATTTTATTTTTAAATATTGTTTTTTTGAGATTGTATTTTTATTACATTGAAATGAAAGTTTATCAATGAAAAGAAAGACATTAGTGTTTATAGATAATTTTGATTGTATGAGCAAAGAGAATTGACTAAGTGATATATTATAAAATGTGTAAACATACAAGATAGAAACAAATTAATTTCCTTTACACTCAAAATAAGCCAATGATAGAACTTCCCAAAAGGAGCTTATTTACAAGAGTAACTTAAATATGGGAAGTGAAACACAGGATTTTCTAGCATGCAGAAGACGTGTAGTATTATTATTTTTCTAGACATAAACATTTTAAAGCATCTTGAATAAATGTAGATTCCTGAATTGGAATAGTATTGACATAAGTGATTTCATTTATGTCATCATGGTCATTTATTGAGTGCCTACCCCAAGGCACACAATAAATTAGAACCCACAGGTGTGCGGGGAGGCTTCCTAATGGGAGTTTCCAAACAGACAACGTGTTTCTCACATGTAAGTGGAAGGGAACACGAGATGCTCACTCTGCCAGTGAGACAACAGCCATTATTAAGTGGGTGTGGGTGTGGAATGGATGAGATAGTTATAAAACAAAAATTTGTTGTGCATTGATGTTTGACAATACTGGATATTGGAAAAATTCATGGTAAGGAAACACTGTTGCTTTAAGAGTGGAAATTCATACAACTGACTGATAAAGCAGTTTGATGATACTTAGCCAAGCGGAAGACAGGGCCACCTCACCTGTTTCACTTTTTCTCAACACCTTCTCGGTGTCAGGCTGTAAAAAGTTCACTTCGACTGTCCTTTCACCAGAAAAAAAAATACAGAAAAACAAGAGACTAATCATGTAATAACATATAATTCATGAGTAAAAATTGTTGAATGAATTGTATGCGTGGACATTTCTTGAAGCACCTGAAGCTTGAAAGATAACCAGAGGAGAAGATACAACAATTGCAACATTTGTTTAACTTTAATTCTTTTAAATTATGTTTTGCATATTTAAGATACAACAATGTGTATAAAGGTGTTAATACCAGAAATGGGCTTATCCATCAATTTTTAAGAGAGGTCTCTCTCTCTCTCTCTCTCCTCTCTCTCTCAAAGGACAGAGGAAGACAGACAAGTGCCAAGAGACCTTCAAACACAGTTGTAGGGTGAGTGAGGGGACTCAGTGGGCAAAGGGATTTGCTGCCAAGCTCGGGAACCTGGTGGTAAAAGGAGAGAACCCATTCTCAAGTTGTCCTCTGCCTTCTCTGAGATACACCCCCCCAAGCAAATAAATAGATCAACACAGTTGTCATTTTTGTTTATTAATGTTATATATGTTTAATGATGATACTAATATTCAAGGAGCTGGGTGCTGGAGAGATTGCTGAACAGTTCAGAATATTTGCTGTTCTTGCAGGGTATCCAGATTCAATTCTCAGCATCCATATGGGGGTCAAAACCATCCGTAACTGCAGTTTCAGGAGATCTGATGCTATGGCCTCCACAGGTAACTTCAGGCTTTGGTACACACTACACATACACACGCACACAATTAAAAATATATAGGTTCCTAATATGGATTTGGCTTTATTTATCGCTGCTTGAAATCTTTGATAAGTTATATTCTTATGGTATACACTATTTAAGAAATAAGTCTTAAGAGTTAAAGTTTCTCCCCAAAATACAATCTTCAATATTTTGAAAAACATTGATAAAAATGAAACTCTTAGCTAAACTGCAATGAAAAATGAAGTAATGTGTTCTTGTTAATGAGCAATCACTTCACAAAAGCGTCAATATTATGTTTCTGATCTTTATAAAATATTACATGACAATAGCCACATGTGCTATAGAATGTATGGTAGAATTCTAGTTTTGCAATTAAAAATGCCCATATGGAAAATATGGTGGAAGGCTATAAGAAAGTTAAGATGTCTGTTAGAATCACTATTAATTATTTCACATACATTTAATTTAAAATTGTCTACGGTTTGTCAAAATGAATGTGTCTGCTAACAATCCATATTTCAGGGTTGGTGTAAAGGAGTGAGAAGTAACACGAGAACATGCTGAACTCCAAGGTTCAGTATAGGGCTGAAGCTGCATGCTCACATGAGCATTTAAAGAATCTGAAGTAGAACCCTATATTTGAGAGGACCTTCATCATACGGCATAACCTGACCCCCTCTGTGCCTGGAGTGTTAATGTTCCTCTTCATTTTGTCAGGTGGTAACATCCCTCAAGGACAAAGTATGACTGGGGCCAAGGGATGGTCCCTAGAACAGGAGCTGGGGGTAAACTAGAGTGCCTGATCACACCTCTTTCTGCTAGTTGCATCTCCCAGAAGAGGAATAACTCCAATAAAAGCAAAGACCGTACCAGTAAATACGTAAGGCTTCCATTTGATGAAATTCTTTCATAGATTTAGCTTCACTTGATTATTATTTAGTGAGTTTGTGGATATAGTGGCTAAATTTCTCATGAACATGTCGCTATCAGATATCTTCCTGGGCACTTTCCAAGTGTCAGCCCATTTAAGACTGATCTGTTGTTAACTATTGCATTACAGTGCAAGAGGTGGTGCCTAGGGAAGAGAAATAATGACATCCATCCCACAAAGCCACGGGACAGCTGAACCAGGCTTCAAAACTAAAGCAACAAGTGTGGTCACAGTGTCACCACTTCACGAATTTGTGCTTCCATACTTTCTAGAGAGAGGGTATTCCAAGAAAGGCTCTGTGTGGTGGGCTTCGAAATGACACAGGAGGCTCTGGCCTCTTGATGCCACAGTGCATGTGAACTTGCTCATAGTGGAACTCAAAAGAGAAGAATGAGGAGATAAACCCGGTATGTGATGGGCACACCGACCTCAAACCCTCATGGTCTCTTTAACTTATGAAGATACCTTGTTTGATTGTTATCTGTTGGTGGACCTCAAAGCTGTGTGGAGGTGGTAAGAACAGAAAACAGAACTGAGATAGGTCATGGATTCCAACAATGAGGGTTATCATTTTAGAGCCACAAGTCAGTTAAATGGTTATTAGTTATTAGTACAAATTAAAAAATTAGAGAAAATAAGTCACAGTATGAGCTTTCCCAAGGATAGCAAACAAAGTGCTGTTCCTGCAAGGACTGAAACTCAGTTATTGGCCAAATCCTTCAGTATAAACAGATAAGCAGTGTCAAATGAGAGGTTGGTAGCAATTCCCCTGCTTTCAAGGATGACACTTAAATGAAAGAACATTGATCTCAATGGTAAGAAAATGCTCTGAGCCTCTCATAAAAGATGTTTTTCTATGTGTGTAAAAGGAACTGTGGATAATATTAAAGACCTTTAAGTTTGAACTAAAAACAAAGGGAAAAAAGGAAAGGCCCCGTGAGAATAAATTTTTAAGCTACATGGAAAAAGTACTGCCATCTGGAGTGTTGCCTAGTCATCTACTCTTATTCTCATAAAACTCCAAAAGATTGTATCTGAGCAAGTAGTTGCCTATGCTGATTTGGTTGGATAAAGGTGAAAGAGTAGAGGGAGAAGAGTAGTGCAAGGAGGAATTCTTGGTTTCTTGCAAAGTTGGTGTCCAAATGATGTTCTCCTGTTTAGAGAAAAGAAGTAGGACTGAAAACAAAATCTGTTGTGGAGCATGAGACCCGCTATATGAATTCTTGTGTATGTATAGGTGCATGTCATGTGTTGTTTACATATATGTAACAGTTCGTGTGTTTGCCATATATGTGTGAGCATGAGTAAAGTTTTGGGAACAGAGGTACAAGGCCAACAGTGGCAGTCTTCCTCAATTGCCCTTGAGACAGGGCTTACAAGGTAGAGCAGGAAGACCTGGGGCTCACATAGATCCATCTGGCTTTATCTACCAGGGTAGTGACATTTTTGAGAATTCTGAAATTTTTGTTTCTTTAAAAAACACAGATATGTTATAAGAATGAGCTTTCATTTTAATTCCAGGTTAGGAATATGGGGCCGCTTCACACTGTCCTGAGCATCTGACTGTGATTTGCCTCGTGCTTTAGCAGAAGCATGGCCTTACTAGCTGCAGATAATTTCTGGGATTCTGTGATGGTTGGAATTCCGGGAACTTTTCAGAGGGCACATAAACTTGAGGCCCTGAGAGGTGTGTTAGGTGGTTATTGGTCACTTAGGGAGGTTCTTAGTGGTTTGTTAGTAGCCATGGTCAAAGAAAA
Source organism: Psammomys obesus (assembly GCF_907164565.1). Classification (NCBI taxonomy): domain Eukaryota; kingdom Metazoa; phylum Chordata; class Mammalia; order Rodentia; family Muridae; genus Psammomys; species Psammomys obesus. Next base: position 9,451,607 of record NW_026596046.1, read on the forward strand.
AACAAAAGGTAAGATATTAGATTCCCCCCCTTTTTTTTTTCTCTCTCTCTCTCTCTCTTCCTCTCTGTCCTTGTTTCTTTCCTATCTAGAGTAAGGTGGTGAAACTGGGGAGGAGGAAAATAAAGGGTGTGGAAAAAGAACCCAAAAAGTAGCAAAGACCACAACTATACAACAGTACTGGAAATAAAGGCCTGCTGTACCACACCTGGTTACATTTTAGTTTTTGAGATGGAGTTTCTAAATGAACTTGGAATTCACTGATAGAGCAAAACCGGTTGGCTAGAAAGCCCCGGTGATCCACCTGTCTGTAATTCTTCTGTCTGCACTTCCCCAGTCTTGGGATTCCAGCGACCTGCTACCCCACCTCGCTGGGAATCAAACATGGTGCCTAATAGGTGGGTGGCAAACACTTCACTAGCTGAGCTGTCTTCAGCCCCACTATAAGAATTCTCCATAATGACATATATTGTCTGTTCTGTTGATAAGTTAATTGAAGGCTAGAGTCATATCAATGTCCTGAGAAAAGAGTAAATGGCACTCTGCCTCCCCAGCATGTGGCATGACACATGCCTCATTGAAGAAGTGGGAAGCACATACATATTTCCTAGCCTTCAAAAGATTCCTGGATTTGTTTCTCATTGCTCTGTCCTAGAGGTATACCATCACAAGGTTCTAATGCCCACCTTAATCAGCATTAAGCTCATCCACCTTTTCCTTGCAAAACAGAGAAATAAACAAATAGAAACATTTGTTCTTATGATAAGTCTACACATTCTTGACAAACATTCTCAAATGATTCTTCAAGTTTTGATTTCCTTCTCTGAAGAACAAATAATCTTATGTTCTTTTATCTTTCCTCCAAGGTCCCATTTTCCTGTGCTTTAATCATTTTTATTGTTTCCATCTGTGCCTACTCTAATTTTTCCTATCCCTTTTAAGATGTGTCTGTAAATTAGACACAGTACTTCCCAAATTGGAATAGGTCTGAAACACCTATCAATCTGTTATGGAATTCCTATCACCATTTGAAGAAAGCACCGTATGGAAAGCGATGATAGGGAGAAGAGGAATGACAGAGAATTTCAGGTCCAGAAAATGTTCTAAGTGCAGGCATTTGCCCTAGAGAGAACGAGAAAGACATAATTAAAATGTTAGTGCAGAAATTACACTTAAAAAAAAAACATAAAATTTCTATGAACCGATTATACTTGCAAATGTATACCTGCATGTATATATGCAAAGACAGGGGCCCACCATATAGAAGACCCTTTTCTTTTACTCTGGTAGGTTTCTGCAGTTTGTTTATCACTTTTAGCAGAACTATGTTTGTAACATGTGAAACATAACTTTAAAAGATATATCTGGAGAATAAAGAAGCCAATCCTAGGGATACCTAATATTGCAATCACATCTAACAATAAGGTAGGAAAAGCTTCAATATATGTTTATGTATCTATGCACACACATATGTATTGATCTGTTCTAGCTGAATGTATTTTTATAAATCCAATGGAGTTCATCTTCTGTTGCTCTTCATGGTTATAATGAATGGACAGAGAAAACATTTTGTTCTCTGGAATTCCTTGCCTGTTTTTCAAAGTGGAGGTGATAATTTAAAAAAAAATAAAAAAAAAGAATAAAAGGAAAAGAAAATAGGCTCAGAGTAATAGAACATCAGGGCTGGAAGTATCCTAATACATCATCTAGTCTACAACTCTAATTTCACAGATGACAAGTTAAGGGCTCCAAAGAAGGACTGAGTTTTTCGTGGTAATATATCAATAGTGGAAGGCAGACTACAGATATTCTGTGTTCAAAGGCACTTGAAGATATTAGCATGCATGACCCAGGCACAACGGAGTCTCATTCAGTAAGAGAGTGAGGAGCATGTAGTTGCTTTCTTGGCAGAGACCATAGTTCCTATCAATTTATATTTTTCACAAGCATAATAAATGATGAATATCTGATCTTCTACGTAGAAACAAAAACAGAGCATCCCACAGGCCAACTGAAAATTGTGATTTACGAGTCAACCAGGTGAGTCAGCAGGTGAAGGCACCTGTCATTCAGACCTGACGGCTTGAATTTGATCTGCAGGACCTACCTAAAGCTGGAAAGAGAGAACCTGCTCTATGCATTTGTTTTCTGACCCCTACAAGTATGCTGTTGCTTGTGTGTGTGCAGGCACACATACACCACACACACACATGCACTGAATAAAATTAAAAAATTAAACTGTGATTTAATAAAATTCATGGGGTTTTGAGTAAATTAAGATGACAAAATTTTGTTGCAGTTTACTGAATTTTCTTTATATTCTTTATGCAACACACACATGGTTATTTTAAGCAATGTATTTTCATTTAATACAATCTTTAAAAATTCATTGATTACATTGTAGCCTATGGCTCAAAAGTCTTGAAACTCCCTGAAGGGCTGATGCCCACCTCATCTTTCATCTTGAATCTGCAGTAGAGCTCTTGTGTAGTTCCCAAGATTAGTTGAAAACTCAAGTCCTATTCTTACAACCATTCCTGAATGACTAAGAACAATCCCGTGTGTCTACTGTCAAAGAAGATGTGATTCCCTGAAGGAAGGCTTGAATGGGAAACTGTAAGGACTCCCAAATCAAGGGCTTTCAGCTGGCTTAATATAATTTTTACCCTGTATGTATCTTCATCTGTCTGTCTGTCTTTTTGTTTGCCTGCCTGCCTACTTGCTCCAGGGCCCCTCCACAGCACCACAGGCTTCACCATGACAAAAGATGATACCATAGCCCCTGTTGTGCTCTGAACTTTTTCCTTCCAAATTTCTGGCATTGTCCATGTGGTTTTATTAAGGTTTATCTGTCTTAAATAAGAGATGAGGTCACAATGTCCCTTCCCTTGTGAATGTGAGGATCTGATGAAGTGTGTTTCTCCCTCTCTGTTCTGCTTGCCTCCCACCTCAAGCTGAAACCATCAATGACCCTGTTCTTTGTTCTTATATCACTGTGGCTTCAGCTATCTTCATTTCCTACTTGTTTCTCTGACCACATGGGATAACAAGGACCAGGGTGATTCTCCCCTTTGAAAAGCCTAGATTGGAGAAATGGTAAACAACAATGAGTGTGATTTAAAAACAATATCACCTTTTCACATTAAATCAGTTGAGGACGGTGCTTTTTTTGCTTTAAAGACCCCAAACCCATTCTTGTTTGTTGATGCTTCCATGGTTTTTCTGCCCACCACCCATCATTAGACAATCTCCGTGCCCTGGGCAATGTGCTGAACAAGTCTTCAACGCAGTCTTCATTGTACCTGTGAGGAAACAGGTTCAGAGGATTTAAACAACAGGCTTTTCATCACCCATCAGGTAAGAAAGAAAAACGGAGTTTAAGTGGAGCACCATCCTGTTAAAAATGCTCAATTTTGTCCATGGAAAGAACAGACAATTTCCCAACTACAAAATCCTGTTAGTGTGGGATGATGTGGCTAAGGGAGTGTTAAAAACTGATGGAAAGTCTTCCAAATATTCCTTCACATTTTTTAAAAAAAAGTGTCCGTAATCATAAACATTAAAATTTCCAAGGTATTTTGTGGGCACAAATTCACTTTAGTGGGAGACTTTAGTTTATTTCTTCTCTGATTATGGTCTTAAAATGGATGCTCCCAGAATAAAAGATGAGACATCGCTAGTGAAATTATACTATTTATTCTGATTTCGATGAGCACATTTTCTTGAGAGGGGGGGATTAATTACAGAAATCAAGCAAACCTCACTTAGACGGAATGTTAAACCCACCAAATGAAGTTTTTGGTGTTGTATGACCAGACAGTAGGCTGTAATTAGGACCTGATTTGGCCCTGACTGACATCTTTGATATTTTTGTCAACTTTGGCGACAACAAGTGCTGAAACGTTGTTCACACTTGTTCACACTGCTGGTAATAGCAGCCGTTAGAGGCAAGGCACCCGTGGCTTGCTTTGACGTGGAGGTCAGGCTGCTGTCAAAGGGCATGGCTCTTCCAGAGAAACTGTGCTTTATTTAGGAGTTTATTTTTTACTGCATTCACCGGACTCATTCTTGGCAATTTAAATATCTTCATACTCATTGGGTAGTTACTATAAAACTACATTTTATGATGCAAGTAGCTATAAACTCCAGATGCTTGGGGCGGCTCACACCTGTAACACCAGCATTCGAGAAGTCAGGGCAGGAAAGAGGGCTACCCTGAATCTGAAGTGGGCCAGAGCCACATGGTGAGACACCATCTAAAGAAACAACACTACACAAAACAAAACAAGAAAGAAAAAGAAAACAATATGAGTTTCAATAGATTATGCAACTCCTTCTTTCCTTCCTTCCTTCCTTCCTTCCTTCCTTCCTTCCTTCCTTCCTTCCTTCCTTCTTTCTTTCTTTCTTTCTTTCTTTCTTTCTTTCTTTCTTTCTTTCTTTCTTTTTCTGCTTCTTCTTTTTCTCTCTGTCAGCACAATGGCAAAGAGCCCAAGACCATGCCTAGTTCATCCCAGGATCTTACTATAAAGTTGGTGGATAAAAAAAGGCATCTAGGCTGGGTTCTGCCCAGCATGAATTGTTATCCCCTGCAAAGCGTCTTTGGCATCCCTGTTTCCTTCCACTCTTAGGATAGTAATGTGCTAAAAGAATCTTAGAAAACATGTTTTCCAAATAAATATTTAGACATATTGAAGTTATTTGCGTCCTTTTAAGTTTTCAAAAGAACACACGAAAATAAAAATGGGCCTTTGAAGTCTGCAGAGTGCTCCTAACAGATGGGAACCTGTGGCTCTCCATTAGGAGATAGCAGTTCCTCTGTTCTGCTGTGTTCTGAAGGATAGTATCTCAGCTGCCGACGTCTCCAGGTTTGGGTCCAAGGATTAAAATAAATGTCCTCAGCTGAAGGATGAATGAGCCCACTTGAAAAGTGTGCATCTTTAATATTTTTTAATTTGGTCCACCTATGTCATTCAAATGGCTTCTCCAGCTCATGTGATGAAACAAACAAACAACATCAAAAGCAATTTCGTAAGGTACAGTAAAGAATTTTATATAGAAGAAAACTTTACTCATCATTCTGTTCTTCTCCTCTCCTTCCCCCCTCTCCTCTTTTCCTCTCCTGCCCCTTCTCCTTCCCTCCTCTTCCCCACCTCTCCCTCTGCTTCTCTTCTCTCAGTTTCTTTCCTACATTTCCTCTCTGTCTCCCACCTTCTCCTGTCTCTGTTTCCCTGTCTCTTTTTATTCTCACACTACAAACTCTAAAGCTCTATTACTAAAAAGAAAAGAGACAAAAGGCCTGATACCGCTCTTCCACTAAAAAGATAAAGATGTAAAAGGATTCAAGCACCACTGAATTGTTTAAGAGATTAAACAAACCCGTATACGCCAATAATTTCATAATATAAGAATGCATAGGTACATAAGCATAAAACTTTAATTCTTGCACCTGATTTCCAGTCAATGGAATTTGCTGGTACATTTGTCTACAGCTTGGTGTTTTGAAGTAATGTTCTATGGTACCAGTACCTTATTGTACGTAAACATGTCTCAATATGGTTGGTTTTAAAAAAAACATACGGACTGTCAAATGACTCAGCAAGGATGAGAATTTGTCACCAATCCTGAGTTCAAGTCCCAGAACCCACTTGGTGGAAGAAGAAAACTGATGTCTAAAATATGTTCTCTGCTTTCTTCATGCTCATATCTGTACTCCCCACACAGTATATAAGTAAGCAGATAGATGATACATAGATAGATTATATGTATATATATATACATATAATCTATACAGATTATATATATTATATATATTATATTATATATATATTATATATATATAATCTATACAGAGATAGATAGACAGACAGACGATGAATCGATAGTGTTGCAACAAGAATACTTGAAACAAAGTTTTTGAAATATTGCCATGAATTTTTGTATGTGTTGGTCTCCAGTGAAAAGTATCTTTCAAGGTATGGTTTGTGATACTTGAACGCCATGGTTTTCCATCAAAATTTTGTTTTAGTTCTTCAGGCTTACAGGATCCCAGCCTCCTTGCTAGCCCCACTGACACTTTGGCTCGAGCTCGCTTTCTCGCTGGTGCAGCCTGTTCTTAAAGACGAACATGGCAGAAATAGTGAGTGGATTGTGATTTGGCTGCAGAGCAGAGGGCCCCATTAACACTCCTGAACATACAAACGTAGAATTCAGACTCATGTTCTGAAAGCTGTTATCTGAGTTTGCTTTTGTTTTTGTTTCTTTTTTCTTTCTTTCTTTCCTTTCTTCTTCTTCTTCCTTTTTTTTGAACACAGAGCTTCTTACTTTTAAAACGATAGAAAATTTGAGAGCAGGTTTTATTCCAAACAATTAAATGAAGCTTACAATCCTGTAAGTGTTCTTGTTTGGGTGGATAGAGAAAATCATAGCCAAACCCGTGATGCGGTGGGGTCTGTGCTTTTAAGCACAGTTTTTGTTATTTTTATAGTAGCCCATTGGTGATAGATTGTCCCTAATACACTCTATTATTGTAAACAGACTCCTTTTATGTAGTCTGAAAAGCATTCTTATTTTTAAAAGTGGAAAACACACATTTTTGTAACAAATGAGCAGTGCCTGCTGTCTTCTCTTTTCACAGGTATCGCGGTTTTCTGTAGAGCCATAGAATACGAAAATGAGTTTATTAAGTTTACTTAGAAATGATTTGAAGATAGCCCTGTGAGCTGCTTGAGCTCTGTCAACATTTTCTTGAAAGATACCTGAGATTATTCCATGTTTACTTTTTTAAGTATAGTATTTGTAAGTGAAAGTGCTTGGGAACATTTTATTACATTTTAAATGTAATTCCTGATCCCCAGATGCTGTCCATATAAATCTGAACAAACCGAAGACATCGCTATCTATATTAGATCAACAAATCCTCCCAGTCCCTGGACTAGTGTTAGGAGGAAGCAACGAAAGTGAAATTCCTGGGTAATAAAACTTCTCTGTCTTGACAAGTGTGATGTGAGGACATTGTCCACCTATGATGATGACACTTTTCAAAGCAGGTTGCTTTGCACGATGTATGTCCTCCTGCAAGCTCTATTTTTAAAGTGCCTGGCATGTAAATAATATACCACTCTAACAACTGTTTTAATGGTCACTGTTTTTAAGGCCTTCTTCTTGAGAAATTTAAAACAATAAAATGCAGAAAATCCTATTTTTTTTTCAAAAGGGCCTTTTACTTTTTTCTTTTCTTTCTTTATTTATTTGGGGAGGGGTTATTCCCATTTCTCAATGGCAGTCTCAATGGGAATTGGCAGGCTCATACATCAAACTTCATTTGTGCCAAATAATTTTCCTAAGAGGCTCATGAAATTAGGTGTCCTGATGTAGGCTATTGCTATTGACTTCTCAAATTATTGTATTACACTTTTATTCTGGAAACAAAATAAATATAATATTTTCAGGGCTGGAAGACACAAATTTGACTCTTCCCATTGTCCGTAAAGACACTGATACCACATCTCCTGGTTGTTCAGGAAAAATACTTCTACAACTGCAAGCTTCAACACCCTGAAATGTCATGGTCTTGGCCCCCAACAATCAAAGGTCTGTGTGCGTATTCCCATGGAACACGTGTTACTCATTGTGGTTTTGACATATTACTGCTGAAATCACACAGGGAAGTAATATGTTACTTGTAATTTTGCCTAGATAACTGTGGTTTGTTTGCATTCTATGGTAGAGAAATCCCTTGTCAACTCAACTTGGCCAGCAGAAGTGTTTGAGATGACGGTGTTAGGCAAAAATTTAAAATTTCTCAACCTATATAAATATAGAGCATTAAGTTCAATATGCTTAAAATGAGTAGAAAACGACGACGCTGGTTAAAACTTCATGTATGCCTCATATACACATATATGTATTCATACACACACACACACACACACACACACTGAGAGAATGAAGAAGGCAAATTCGTAGTATTATTATCCACCAGTGGCCATAAGTTTCAGCGGTGTAGATCTCTCAGTATAGCTGATTACTTTTTATGCTTTAAATATAACACACTGAACTTTTTGGGGGTGTGGAGGTAATTTATTACTGTCCAGGAGTGTTTGATTTAATTAGTTTTGTTATTCATTTGTGTAGAGGATTTATCTATTATGTCAGTAAGGACTACGACCTATTATGCTTTCAGGATTTAGATTTACATATTTATACTTGTTCCTGTTTGTGTACAGGAGTATAGGAGTGTGGTTTGTGTGTATGTATGTGTGCATATACAAGGGGGATCTTGAGTATCTTGCCCTATTATTCTCTGTGTTATTCTTGAGCTGGGAAGGCTGAGAGAGATGGAGCCCTGGAATTCACAGGCTAGCTAGTCTATCCAACTTGATGAAGTCCGTCTCAACAACCAAGGTTGATGGCTCCTGAGAAACAACCTCATAGTCAGGTGTGTTGGCACATGTCATTAATCCCAGTAGTCAGGGAGGCAGAAGTAGTCACATTGCTGTGAGTTTGAGGCCATCCTGTTCTCTCATCGTGAGAGTAAGGCCAGCCTGGTCTACAAAGTGAGTCCAGGACAGTCAAGGCTACACAGAGAAACCTTGTCTCATAATAGAGAGCTAGGTGAGAAAGGTGGGAGAGAGAGAGAGAGAGAGAGAGAGAGAGAGAGAGAGAGAGAGAGAACACAAAAACTAACAAAAACAAACAAAACATCATCCCACACACTAGACACAAAACGTATGTAAGTCAAATTCAGTAGTGTGTAGAAAGGAGAGTGAATAGTGTCTGATCAGGTTTTATCCCTGAAAGGTAAAGCTGATCTCATACTCTAAAGTCAACCAATGCAATTTCAACACACCTGCATAATAGAAAATAGAAAAACTAACCACTCATATTGAACAGCTGGGGATGCACTTCTCATGCATGATGGCTACTCTTTCAGGGAAAAAGAAAACACTTTCTGTAACTTGTAATAGAGAAAGGTGTTATTCAGATAAAATAACATAAAAAATTAATAAGCCTACTTGGTCATGACGCATGATATCTTTCATGTGTTCTTGGATTCAGTTTTTGAGTATTTTATTGAGTATTTTTGCATCAACATTCATGAGAGAGTTGGTCTGAGATTCTCTTTCTCTGTTGGGTCTTTGTGTGGTTTAGTTATCAAGGTGACTGTGGCCTCATAGAATGAGTTTGGTAATGTTCCTTCTGTTTCTATTTTGTGGAATAGTTTGAAGAGTATTAGAATTAGCTCATCTTTGAAGTCTTTGAAGGTCTGGTAGAATTCTGTGATGAAACCATCTGGCCCTGGGCTTTGCTTTTTTTTTTTTTTTTTTTTTAAACCTGGTATTGATTCAACCTTGGTAAATGGAATCTATCAAGAAAATTGTCCATTTCATTTACATTTTCAAATTTTGTAGAGTATATGCTTTTGCAGTTATACCTAATGATTCTTTGGATTTCCTCCATGTCTGTCATTATGTCCCACTTTTCAATTCTGATTTTGTTAATTTGGATGGTGACTCTCTGTCTTTTAGTTAGCTTGGCTCATTTATTGTATGGGGCAATTGTCTTGAATGTTCCCATTGCTAGATCTTGTCCTTCAAGGCAGAAATTTCAAGAGCATTTATCCATGCAGGACTGAAGGGATGAGACCCAGAGAATGAATATCAGGAAGAAAATTTTAAAAATCTGTCATGTATGGGTTGGATAATTATTTGCTTGCTAGGGGAAAAATCCCTGTCCTGTGAAAAGGGAAACCACGGAGCAGAGACAGGGTGGTATTGGTGACACTCTCGGAGGGCAGAACTTTAGCCTAGATCAAGGTGTAAGAGTGGAACCAAAGTCAAACAAGGTACCTGAGTTACTTGCTTCCTTTTATTGGTTTCTGGTTCTAGCGCAGAGAAAAGATACTCTAGTGTCAAATACTTTAACACCTTCTGATAGCATGGCACAGTAGCTCTACTTTTGAACTGAGCAAAAGCCCTCAGGCATTTATTTGTAAGACTCTGAATCCTGTTAGCATGTTTTGTGTGCCTGTGTGGTAGATATTGAATCCAGAGCCTTGTACATGTTAAACAGACTCTCTACCTCTGCGTGATATCTTTAGACCTTCATATTTTTATTTTAAATTGCATTTTAACAAATAAACATAAAAAGAGTTTTTAAAAAATTAACAAAATGAACTGTAATTAATATAAAAAATAAAAATTTAATTAAAAATTAACAAAATGCTTTTGGATTACATGCCTAAGTGTTAGAAACAACAGAAACATCTTTCTTTCTAAAGCTTTTTCTGGAGGTTGTAGTTATTTTCATGAGACAAGTGAGAAGGTAAAGACCAGAGAAGCTTCAGCACAGCCTTCTGCCATCTCAGGGGACACTGTTGCATCCAGGAGAACTCTAGATATCTGTAAAAATCTGAAGGAAAAAAAGGAAAAACCATGATCTCAGCAACAACTCAGAAGAAAAGACACATGTAAATTTCAATTGTATTTCAATTTTATAGCAAAACACATCTAAAAGCAGAAAATATAGGAACAGCGTGTTTTCTGTATCATCAGAAACAGCAAATATTTGAGAAAAAAAAATCAACAACCTTTGTAAAATATGTGTCCTGACTGCTGATGAGAGGAATTAAAGAGAATACTCCTAAGGAATCTATTCTAGCAATGGATTGAAAGACCTGATATTGTTAAGAGGCCAATTATACCCCAGTAAACTGATCTATAAAGTCAAGACAATACCATCAAAACCTTAGAATTGTGATTCATAGAAATTGACAAGCCGATTGCAGAACATAAATACACATGCAAAGGCAGGGGGTAGCCAATGTTTGTCAAAAGACAATGTGGGACAATTGCTGTACCCGATTCAAAGATTTCTAAAGCCACAGCAATCAAAACATTTGATTTCCTCTTAAAGAAGACATGAAGATAACCCTAACCCAATGGAATATGTACACCCAGGTACAGGGATGGCAGGCTGTTGGGTTTGATCGATTTCAGTGAAGGACGGGGATTTTTTTTTTTTTTTTAGATAACTATTTTTGGAACAATTGATTAATTATATGAGAAACAAGCTTAATCTCTTTGTGGAACTGTACACAAAAACCAACTTCACATAGTGCTACAGTGAACGAGCAAACGCAGAGCTTCCTAGAAGAAAGTGTTGACTTCCCAGTGTGGATGGGAGAAGTCTCCCAAGGACCTTCCCCTAGATGAAAAGCTGCCGTCAATTAATGTCTGCAAAGAGTGATGAGCCCTCTGGTACATTATCCAGTACCCAGTGATCATCCCTAAGCACTTATGTATATGAACAACACTAAATGGACACAGCAGACTATCCTATGTTTGCATAACATACGTTATGTATAATCTATATCATTATGTTATTTATAATTATATATAATCATTTGTTATATATACATACTTAATAATAATCATTGAAAAAGTCATGGAGTTGAGAGGGAGTGTGGAGACATGTAACAAGTTAGAGCAGGGAGATGCTTCAGTAGAAATGAAAGAATATAGTACTTGAGTATGACATTCTCAAGAAATAATAAATGTTCAAAAGTATAATATTCTTACAACAGTTTTGTAAAAGATTTTCTCAAAAGACTCAGTAAGTGCTAACCATAAAATCAATGAATATGGAACTTCTCAAAATTCATCACTTCTGCTCCTCAAATGACAATATATTCTAGAAACACCCTCCTTGCCATCCGTGCCAAAATAAAATTCCTACAAATCGATGAAGAAGAGTAAGATCTCAGTTGATATGGTCAAAGGATATTACAAACACTTAGTGAAGAATATGCGATGGGAAGACACTTAGCAAATGTAAACTTAAACATAACGAGATACAATATGAGAGGTTCAAAGCAAACGCAGGCTGAGTACGTTAGACGGAACTACAGAACACATCAGACACGTAGAACACACCTTGCGGCAGGTCTGTCAAATGATAGAACCCTGGAGAGAGATTGGACACTTTGGTATGGCCGTGGGTGATGAGCAACCCTGTCACCATCCTCTCTGATCCATAGCCCAGACAAAGTCATTGCAAACGTTCGTGTCATCCCTTCTCACAGTCCCCAGCAGGAGAAAACCCAGTGACCCTTCAAAGCAAAAATAAGTATTCCACTTATGCCACACTCATACGGTCAATACCGAAAAGTGGAAAGGAACGGAGCAACAAGGATGACACCCCTAAACAGTGCATCATGCTTAACAAACCAAAAGCAAAACGATGGAGACTATATGAGGCCAGTGATGGTCCATCTCCATTGTCATTTTGAGGAGCTGAGAGATACGTAGGTGATTGGTGAAGTGTCTCTGTGCTGACATTTCCAGAGATAATTAGATCACAAGGGTTCTGGCCTAGTGAACAGATCCATTTCTTTATGGGTTAATAACAGGATGGCATTATTAGGAAGTCAAGACAAACGGGGGAGAAGGCCAAAGTTCTAGAAGGGGGATCAATCGGCACATGGTTTGGATTCCATGTTGCCCTGGCTCGTTTCTCCCTCTCTGTGTCCTGCCCATGGTGACATGAGCTGCTCTGCTCCACCATGCCACTCTAACTGACAGACGGCACCTCTTTAGCTGTGATCCCAATAAATTCTTCCTCTTCTTAAAAATCAGTTCTCACCAGTACTTTGTTTACCACGATGTATGTGAAATCAGTATCATGCTATCTATATTGAATTGTAGAAGAGGCCATACCGAACGTTAGTGGTGGAAGTATAGACAGTTGAGAGTTAAGATCCTGGAAGGTTGCTGGATGACAGCAATGCTCCTTATCTTAGTTTGTGTGATGGTTCCTAGGGTATATACAAATGGACTAAATCATTAAACTGAACCTGTGAGTTTTGTGCATTGTATTGAGTGTAAACATGATCTCAATTAAAAGCACAATTATTTTTAGCACTGGTGAATTCTTTTATTTTCGTTTATGTGTAAGGATGTTTATTGATGTGCTTGTACACCACGTGTGCATAAATGCCAGTGTGCATGTGTGCATCCGCAGAGGTCAGAAGGGGACTTAGATCATCTGGAACTAGAGCTACATGTAGTTGTGATATGTCCATCATGGGTTCTGGAAAGCATGACTGAAGGGTGAGGGGCAGTATAAAGGGGTGACATCAAATAAAGTAAGAGGGGGGAAATCAAGATACAGTCTAACAGCTAAGGAGAAAAGAGAGCTGGCAAAATTAGATTGTAAACTCAGTATTTACCTCTAGATCTTCCCGAATGATGTATACAAAGCGGTGTATCCATATGCACACATATATGTATGTATATGGAATTATAGAAACAAATGGTGTAATGTGAATCAGAGTTGCCCAGTGGTTTATTAGTGATGTTGACCTGGCTTTTCTGTAGTATGCTGCAATGAAATCAAGTTTTGTTAGTACCTAGAAGGTACCCAATGCCACAGCAGGCCTCAGCAGTCTCCCTGTGGAAGACTCAGCAATTGGGAACTCACCAAGGATATTGTCAGGCACCGTTAACAATCTAGGGGTAGAGCTCTGGATATGGCTAAGAAGTTCTGGATGCATGCTGCTCTTGTAAAGGACCTGCCTTTCCAGTGCTGTCTTCAGGAGACTCAGAACTGTGCGTTACTCCAGGTCCAGGGATCTCTGCCCTCTTCTGGCCTTTGACAGAGGATCTGCATTCATGTGTACACACCTACACAAATGCACATGATTAAAAATAATGAAATAAATCTTAGAAAAATTAATTTTGGTCTGAACGTAAAAATAAAACACATAACTATAGATTCAATTTTGAACATTTATTTTTATACATATGTATGTATGATTGTGTCAGAGTCTACTTCATTTACATGTGCATGCTATATCCACATATTTGGTGGATAATGTGAGTCATTACTTGGTTAAGATGGATGCCAAATCTTGCATATTTATTAAATAACTATTTAACTTTTAAATTTTGTTCCCTTAATAGGCTTCTAGTATTAAGGCGTTACTGATAACGAGGTAATATGATATAATCACAGCTAAGTAAACAGTAAAAACAGTTGGATAAAAGCTTAAAATGCCATTTGCTTTAACGATCTTTATCAGTCCCTACAAGATAAAGATGGGTGACACACTGGAGGGCCAGGTATGTATGTGAGGTGACTCTAATCTCTCCTTGGTGGCTCCGCTTCTCGTCGTCTCCTTAGCTAATCCAGCCACAGTTCAAGAGCCTATCCTGAATCTGAGTGGAAAGCTGGTTCTCAGGGTTGGTGTTAGGGCCTTACTGAGGCTTGAAGAAAATCAGGATGATATTGATGATTAATTTCTAAAGAAAAAGTTTCCTGTGCAAACTTCAAAGTCTCCCAGTGGCCCCAGAGCCAGAGAAAGATCCTGAAAATGGGATCAAATGAAAGCTGGTAGGTAGAAGTTCAAACACACAGTAGCTATTATTTCTAATTTTAAAATGAATAAGATGTCAGTGGTATGGCCTTATTTCATGGGCTGCTCGGGGGATTCTCCTGTACAGGTCATAAAAACAGTTTAAGGGCTTTCAGTTATGGGTCATCTGCAACCTCTATCCTTTAATGGGGAGGGGTATTATTAATGACTTAGCCCAGGCTAATTGTCCCTCAGGCTTCAGGATTAGTTCTACTGTGACCATCTGGAGCAGCCACCCTGTCACTTACCCTGGGGACTTCTGGCTGCTGAGACCCCATTGGCTTGCAGTTCTCGCCTTGGCCTTGGGCTTCAGTGCCCTCCACCTCTTCACTCCGTCTGCCACGAATCCCAGAATCACACTAGCCGTGTGATCAGTCTCCCTCAGGAGAACAGGTCTAAAGCATCCACACTTAGCGAAGAGTGGGCTGGGCAAGCCTTGAGGAGCTTGAACGTTAGAACTTCCTCATCTAGCCTACTTTGCTTTCCCAACTACAGAAAACTCTTTGACGATAGTGTGCCTGTAAATTTGGGAAGACACTTAAAAGTAGATACTGAGATATAATTTGCTCATATTTAAGAGGGTGGAGTTGTGTTCTCGGGTTCACTCTGTTGTAATTCCCAGGAGCCAATGGGGTGCAGCCTCTGAACTGCGTATGTCCCCTCCTTTCCGTTTGCAGTTTGTGATTTTAGCAGGAGGCACACATTATCAATAAATGCAGATGATTCACATAAACTGTAATTTAATCTGATCTATACTACAGAAAGGCAGGGGAAAAGCTTAGTTTCTCAACAAATGGCTGCAGCATGGCTCAGGTTTGTGAGAAAGAAGCAGTGGATGGAAGCACGCCTTTCTCAGTCAGGGAAAGGGAGGTATGCAGACAGCTTTACTGCGAGTGATAAGAGCAAACTGGTGGAGATGCCACCATGAACAAACCTTATAGGAGAAGCTGTCCTTGCTACGTTCTTAATATGAATTAGTGAAGCCATATTTCAAGTATCAGTGAGATCTTGAAATTGGTGAATAAGGAAGAAAAATGGAAGAGTTTTGGGAGTTTGTCCATGTGATTGTCACATAGACAACATGTGACATTCACTGTGTGTGGCAGGGAAGGGAAAACTGAGTCACTAAGTAGGAGGATTTGTGCAGTCTTTCGCTTCAGACCTGCAGAAGCACCTGCTACATGAATTATATGGGCTGGAATTCTGTTTTAGCAAAAATAAAGCTATCCTAGCTGGGAGCTAGGTTTGTTAGGAAAAGATTTGTGTGTGTTTGGTGTGTGTGTGTGTGTGTGTGTGTGTGTGTGTGTGTGCACTCACGCATGCGCATGGGTATTTAGCACCCTAGGCTTGAACAAATAGAAAGGGGACAGGTTGTGGAAGAATTTCAGTTTGGGGGTGATGTAAAGATCAAAGACTTTTGTGTGATGTATATAGCATGGCCTGCCTTTAGTGACAAATGGGCAGTGTTAATTTTTTTTTAACTCTATTTCCATTCTGTATAGCCACTGATTAATTGATGATGTATGACCAAGAAAGAGTCTTATTGTCTAAGGAAACTGATAAAAAGGGAGCGATCATCTCCTTAAGGATGAGCGGCAGGGACAAAATAACTTGCCTGTAATGTGGATTTATTAACAGCCTTTTGCTGATTTTTCAGTAAAATACTCTTCATGTAACCTTGACTTTATTAGGGAGTCCTTAAGGTGCATTTGGAAGACAGATAATGAGTTTGGGGAATAGCCTTATCTGCATCAAGCTAATCTTTAACAGCTTGGAAAGGAATCCGCATAAAGTTTTCCAATTTGAGTGACAGACGCATGTTAAAGATGAAACTGCTCAGAACGTCCTTTTACTGTGAAGCCTTTACGGTACAGGGCAACATTTTTATAAGCATGCTTCACGGAGCAGAGAACGCATAAAACAAATAAGAAACATAGAAAGCCATAGAGCGTTAATACTATTCTTGAGGGTCAAATGAATTGCTAGTTGAGAGAAGAAAGAATTCTACTGTCCGAGGCCTCTGAGTGGCACTTTGTATCTGGGTTAATGAGAGCAAGTCAGACGTACCCAGGGGGAAAAAGTGTTTCATTCACATTGGCTGTCTCCTTTAAAAGGAGGGACAATCTGAACGGGGGGATTTTGAGTGGCATGTCATTGTCGAGGCTGCACATGCCACATTGTCAGGGCTTCTATGGAAAGAAATGGCCAGGAACCTTTCTGACCCTCCGCAAGTGTGGGACCCTGTGTGTCTGTGTGGGTGTGCGACAGAAGGCTGGAAGCAGGAAAAAAAAGAGGAATGAAAAGGAAACTAATTGAGAAGTATCTTTCTAACTAGACAGCTCATATACCCATGTGCAGATGCCCAAATTGAGATTTCTCAGTTAGTGTAAATGCAAGCACCCTTCTTTAGCCTAGGACTAGACATGCTCAGAGAGGCTAATTTCCTTCTGCTCCCAGGCCAGCGACATCACTTTCCCAAGCTGGCCCGCTTCTTCGTTGAAAGCCGTAAACGCATGCATTTTTAATGTTTTTGTGTCTGATAACCTGGCTTCATTGTTTTTGTTGTTGCTTGTTTTTACTTATTTTTTTCTTTTTTTGTTGATTTGTTTCTTTCCCCCCTCCCCTTCCATTTGGACTCCAACCACTTCTTTCTTTCTCCAAAGCTCAGAAAAAACTGAACCCGCCTAAAATATCATTAGCCTCGAGTGTACGGATGATTTTCAAATTATGAAATTTGCACAGATTTACTTATTGTTTATTTATTTGAATAATTCACTTTTACCATCGTAAGGCCTTCCAAAAATATTCCCAGTTAACCCCGCCCCCTTTTGGCATTTATCCAATTCTATCTAACGCTGTAATAAAATTATTTCCTCATCCGAATGAGGACTAACTAGACAACTGGCAAAGGGGGGAAGAGCCACCAGGGATCCGTCTGCAGTGAAGAAGCCGGCAAGAATCTGTAAAGAAAGCGAGAAGCCTAGCACTCCTGGGAAATTTCCATGGTGGTTGAGAAAGCCAGGATTTAGGATTTGAATGAGCTTTTCTCCCCCACTTTAAGAAGCAAGTGATAATTCATCTGCAAACACACCTTTCTTTGCTGTTGTCAATAGAAAAGTTGTTTTGCTAATGGCTATCTCTCTGCAAGTCCTTGACCTGCTTGTAAACACGTTTCTGCAGGAAAACCCTGGGCCATGGCCTCAGGACTTTGCGTCAACAACAAGAGATAAAGTGACCACAACTTAACCTGTTCTGGCCTGGAGTGCCCTCTGCCGCCCCTTGGCCAAAGGAGGGCCTAATCTCTCTGCTGAGGGAACACATGGCTGGGAGGGCTGGGCTTGACCCCACCTGACCCCTGCGGCTGTCTGCTGCTTTATATTTTTAAAAAGTTTATCTAGCGCTGCCAGAGAGCCATTTCCAACTCACTGTCCATTAACAACGAAGGGAGGGGTGGCTGTATGGAATAGCAAAATATAGATCTATACGTCTGTGATTCTAAGGGAAGTGGTCTGAAAGAGGATGGAATTTCTTGAATCATCTGGAGAAATTCCATTTCTTTCTACCCTTGGAGTTTTTGTATTGAAATTAAGAGAGCTTTTAAAAGAATGGAACATTAAAGCCACCGAGGGGTACTTCAGATGAGTTGATTCATGTTCTGGTTTAGTCAAATGAAGATGTCTTTAAAATACAAAGTATAAAATTCACATTGAATATTGGAGATGAAAATTTTGTGTTCAGTTATATTCGGTTCCTCAGTTTACCTGCCTCTGTATCCACTCTCAAGACAAGTATTATCCATGAAAGTTCTCATTCAACTCACTCATCTCTCATTTCATCTTCCCCTCCCTCCCTACTTCTATCATTTCTTTTCTTTTTTTCTTTCCTTTCCTTCTTCCCTATCTCCTCTTTAAAGTTAACTTTAAAAAACAATTCATCCTGTGTTCATCCCGGAGTGTTTTGTTTCTACTGAGAGGCCCTCTGCTACAACTATCTGGAAGTTTCTATGGCCAGGTCTGAAACACAGACTCTTCAAATGCCAGATTTTCACACTTGCAGCTCAGACATCCAGAACGATAATCTACATCTAACATCTGTGAGGAGAGCTCAAATGGAAGTAACTTAAAGTGAGTTCTAAATGACATTAGGGCAGAAAATCTGACACAGGAACAATATGTTCCTTCCTGGTGATCTATACTCACCATTAAAGATGTCACAACCACTGTATACAAACAAGTGAGAGCTGTTCCTTCTGTCTAATTCCCTTCTCCTGTAAGTCTCTCTGTAACTCTACAACATGCCTGCTTCTGCCTCCTAAGCAACTGTTCCGTGTAGCAGTCTTACCTTCTTCAGGTTACACAAATGTAGCTGCATTTATTGTTTTTTTCTTACTCTGGTTTCTTTGATCTTTATGTATGTGTAGTTCCAACTCGTTCAATTTAATTGCTTAATAGTATTTCAGTCTATTGTCATTTCACAGCATATTTATCTTCTTCACGATTGGTTTAATTTTAAATGGCTTCCAGCTGAGGTTTATGTATGTAAAGAGATATTCAGACAATATTTATGTAGATTATTGTTGGCCAAGAAATATCCAATTTCATTATAATATTTTATCTTTATTTATAAACTTTCTAATGATGAGTATTTAGTCTCTAAGAGTAGGAACAGCATTCTCTAAGTTAATATTAGTTTTTATAGCTAGGCTTTTGAGCTCTGTATGGATTTTTATTTGAAATAAAAACATTTTTAGTACATCCTTTTATCAGTGGAAAGAATAAATTATTTATTAATTAATTATTAACAAATAATACCTAACAGTTACTACTACTTTTTTTTGGTTTTGTTGGTTTTTTGTTGTTGTTGTTTTCATTTTGAACAGGGTATTTTTCTATGTAGTCCTGGTTTTCTTGGAACTCATTATGTAAAACAGGCTGGCCTCAAATTCACAGAGATTCTCCTGTCTCTGCCTCACAGGTGCTGGGATTAAAGGCATGCACTACCATGTCAGCTTCTGTTATACTTCTAAGGGACAGTTGTTATTATTATTATTATTATTATTATTATTATTATGGATATATCCTTCTGATGGGCATGTATTTCTTCTTAACATTTCAGACATATATTTTCTTACATTAGGCTTTGTTAATAATCAAAAAACTTCATGATTCTAGTGGGGATTCGGGCTTATTTGAACTTTCCACATTCTGGCTATCTTTAATTGACTGATGTAAAAACTTTTGAGTGTATGTGTCCAGTTGAACATTCATCCCTTCCAGCTCTGTGAGCTTTGACTCATCAAGTGCTGAAGGGCCTCAGAGATTGGTAGTGGACTTTGTGAATGAGTGATTTTTAAATAACAGCTCTGGTGTTACATAAAGTAACTCACAGAGATACTTTCAAAGGGGCTACCCTTTCATAAAGTGTGGATCACGTGGACTCACTTTTGAGCAGTCTGAAGGATGGCGATCATTATTCTCTGCGTGTATTGCAGAATGATGTCCAATTGTGGTGAACGCAGTCCAGGAAAAGTTATTTAGCCCTAAACTCATTGATAGTCTGCATATATTTATAAGAAATACTGCTTACCTGAATGTAAGTGAAATGTAGGAACTCCATTTACATTTGGGAATTGTTTGATTATAAAGAAAGAGATTGTATGGACGTAAAGGAGGAAGGTAGCTTATGAGAAATGGTAATAAAACCCAAGAAAGACACTTCGTGTTCCTACTGCAGCTGGAGACTGGAAAATCACAAATCAAGATGAACTTGCTGCTTCTGTAGGTCCCTAAGACCATTAGCAGGATTTTCTTCCTTCATCTTTCTCTCGTGTTTTTGGTGGAGACAGAGCCTCACCTTAGGCAAGCATATGGCTAGTTAGTACCACTGGGTGCCTGCTCTGGAAGATTTCCCACATCAATTAACAGAAGCTTATCAGAATCTCTTCTTGGCTTTCAACGGTTATAATCCATACCTCAATAAATGCAATGACCACCAGGCAGAAGTGGTCATGCTCTTGGACCACACCACAAAGAGAAAGTCCCTGAGAATAAGCCTGAAGTTGTGTATTACCATTCCCTGGATCAAAAGTGTGAATGCTAACATATGTAAAAACCTGTGTTGGTAAAGAAATCAACCACACTTGAGTTTAAGGCAGTGGTTAGATACCCTTTTTCAAAGATTCATCTTTTTCTTTATCTGAGGCATCACTGCCCCATGTTTGACCTCTTTCCTTTTCTCCCTCTAGACCCTCTGCTCCAAGCCACCAGCGGCCATATTTTTATCAGAGAGCCTTGTCTCAGCAACATTATTTCAGAGCTGGCCCAGTGCCTAAATTTTTTTCTCTCTTCATCATGGTGGATTCTGTTAGAGAAATAACTTTAATTCTCACTTGTCTCTTTCCTCTCATTAACTCGGCCACATTCCAGGAATAGCAAGAGATGGATTCTCCATTGTCCTGAATGAGCCACTTCAGGAAGAGGATCAAGAGAGTAGAGGCTGAATGGGAGCTGTCACCTTGTCAACTCCATGTGAAGCAAGGAGTTACCTGGCTCACTGATCCCTAGAACTCACATTAAATAAAAGCCATCATCTAAAAACTAGATTAGGTGCAGCCAGTAGAACTTCTACAGATGAGGTAGGCACAGCAGGGGTTTTGTGAGGCTGCTTCATGGGAAATATGGTTCTTCTGTGATGACACAGTTCCGTTTCCCCAAGGCCCAAAACACAGGACCTTGCTAAGGTCTAAGATCCAAGTTTTTGACAATCTTCTTGAAGATTATGGTCTACTGGGAGCTTCGCAGGTCAGCATCATAAAGAGTTGGCACTTGCATTGAATCTCACCACTTTTCCAAAAATTCCCAGTGTTGACAACCTTTCTGTGCATTTCAGAGGCCTAGTTACAGTCTCAAGTGGGGTACAAAGGGTTGTTCTTAACTCGCTTACTTTGTGATGCTTGGAATCTGCATAGTGGAATATTTAGGGCATCTGTCTTAGATACATGAACACAATCCGTGCTTTTATTTTGGCTTATAAATCAATTCATAAATTAATTTATATTTAGGAAGCAAATGAATAACTTAAAATATTATACTCAGTTATATTATGCATATATTAAATTATGAAACCTATTGGGATCTCCTATGTTGTTCTAAGTTTTATTATTGCATGTCATTCTGAACAAATGAGGTTTTATATGGTGCTTGTTGTTGCCTTGCATCATTTTTTTTTGTGCAGTGTTTCTTCTCCCTGTCCCACGCCTTCAAAATGCTCATTAATAATGTCTACTAATGATTTCTCAATCTATTTCTCATTTCCCTGTCTTTAATATAGAGCCTGTGGTAATTCAATTTTTTAATCTTTCAATTTGATATTGCATATCAGATTTCATGATCAGATATGTATTTCATTTCTTTGAATCCTGGGTTTCTGGGTTACTGGAAAAATTATGGAATCCGGAAGTTCCTGAGCTGATAATAGGGGCTTCTTATCCTGTCCTTTCTTAAAAACTTTTCTTAAAGCTTGAAAACATAAACACACATACACAATTTTTTTTTAATTGGAAAGAAATTAAATTGGTGCCATGAACTGCCCTGAACAATGCTAGTCAGCCAATATTAATGCCCAATAATTCCATTCTCTTCAGTCCTTCAACGTGAGAGGCTTCTGCTGAGTTGACTGTCATGATACTCAGTGAAGCACTTACCTGCTTTTAGTTCTTTTTTTAATTTTATTTTTTATTGTTATTTATTACAATGTATTCACTTTGTATCCCAGTTGAAGCCCCCTCTCATTTCCTCCCAGCCTACTCTCCTCCTCCTCTCCCTATGCCCCTCCCCTAGTCCACAGATAGGGGAGATTCTCCTCCCCTTCTATCTGACCCTAGCCTATCAGGTCTCATCAGGACTGGCTGTTTTGTCTGTGGCCCGGCAAAGCTCCCCCCCCCCCCGGGGGTAGGGAGGTGATCAAAGAGCCTGCCACCACTGAGTCCATATCAGAGACAACCCCTGCTCCCCTTACTAGGAACCCACTTTGAGACTGAGTCTCTATGGGCTATATTTGCGCAGGCGTATTAGGTCCTCTCTATGCTAGGTTCTTGGTTGGAGCATCGGCATCAGCAGGACCCCTGGGCCCAGGTTTTATAGCACTGTTGGTCTCCTTGTGGAGCTCCTGTCTCTTCCAGGTCTTTCTATCTTCCCCTTCTTTCATAAGATTCCCTGCACTCTGCCCATAGTTTAGTTATGAATCAGCATCTGCTTTGATACCGTGATCAGTAGGGTCTTTCACAGGCCCTCTGTGGTAGGCTCCTGTCCTATTCTCTGTCTTCTCCCACTTCAGATGTCTGTCTCGTTTGTCCTTCTGAATGAAGAATAAGCATCTTCCCGAGGGTCCTCCTGTTGCTTAGCTTCTTTAGAACCGTAGATTTTAGTATGTTTATCCTCTGTTATATGTCTAATATCCACTTATAAGTGAGTATATACCATATGTGTCTTTCTGCTTCCCTCAGGATGAACTTTTCTAGATCCATCCATTTGCCCACAAATTTCATTTCCTTTTTTTTTTTAATATATATATAAATGAGTAGTACTCCATTGTGTAAATGTACCACTATTTCTGTATCTATTCCTCTATTGAGGGCATCTAGGTTGTTTCCAGATTCTGGCTATTACAAATACATTTGCATGGTTGAGCAAATGTCCTTGTTGTGTATTTGAGCATATTTTGGATATATGCCTAGGAGTGGTATAGCTGGATCTTGAGGAAGCACTATTCCTAATTGTCTGAGAAAGCGCCAGATTGATTTCCAGAGTGGTTGTACAAGTTTACATTCCCACCAGCAGTGGAGAAGGGTTCCCCTTTCTCCACAACCTCTCCAGCATGTGTTGTCACTTGAGTTTTTGATCTTAGCCATTCTGAGGGTTGTAAGGTAAAATCTCAGGGTCATTTGGATTTGCATTTCCCTGATGGCTAAGGACATTGAGCATTTCTTCAAGTGTTTCTCTGCCATTCGATATTCCTCTATTGAGAATTCTCTGTTCAGTTCTGTACTCCATTTTTTAAATTGGATTACTTGATTTGTTGGTTTTTAACTTCTTGAGTTCTTTATATATTCTGGATGTTAGCCCTCTGTCAGATATAGGGCTGGTAAAGATCCTTTCCTAGTCTGTAGGCAGTCTTTTTGTTCTGACGACAGTGTTCTTTGCTTTACAGAAGCTTTTCAGTTTCACAAGTTCCCATTTATTGATTGTTGATCTTAGAGCCTGTACTGTTGGTGTTCTGTTCAGGAAGTTGTCTCCTGTGCTAGTAAGTTCCAAAAACCCAGAATTGCTAAAAATAATCCTATACAATAAAAGATCTTCTCAAGATATCTCCATCCCTGATCTCAAGCTATACTATAGAGCAACTGTAATAAGAACTGCATAGTACTGGCATAGAGACACAGTGGTGGATCAATGGAATTGAATAGAAGATCCAGAAATAAACCCATACATCTACAGATACTTGATTTTTGACAAAGGAGGCAAAACTATACAATGGAAAAAAGATAGCTTCTTCAACAACTGGTGCTGGTCTAACTAGATGTTTACAAGTAGAAAAAGGCAAATAGATCCGTATTTATCACCCTGAATGAAACTAAAGTCCAAGTAGATCAAAGACCTCAACATAAAACTGCACACACTAAAACTGTTAGAAGAAAAAGTGGGGAAGAGCCTGCTGTTAGTTTTTAATGCTGAATCCTTGGGCCCCTTTGAGCTCTCAAGGAGCTGAGAGTATTGCCTGATATGTTCCTTTAAAGTTCTCTCTATTTGAGCTTGCTATGTGATTTTTTACTCTTGATTCAATTCTCATCTGTAGAGTATTTAAAACTATTTCTCCCACTCTTCCCTATTTAGCAGCCCTCCAGATTCCCCTAGCCATGTATATTGCCATTGTAGCCATTGGTATATCTTCTGCTGATCCTTATCTGGATGTTGGTAATGTTTTCCTTTTTATTGCCTTCCTTATGTCTCCTTAGTACATAATTTTATAGCTTAAAGTCTTTTACCGGTGCCACCTCCCTCATGATTTGCACAATTTCTAAAATGTCTCTTACAACTACCAATTTGCTGCCTCCTACTATTCTCCAAATGTCCATACCTCAGCCATTCACAAAGAACATTCCTGGGTCTTTAAGATTGCTTCTTGTAGTATGCAGTTGTTCTGTTTTTGAACTTTAATGTTTTATTCTATTAAGATCATATCCATGTTTCAAATGTGATTAAAAAGACAAACACATTTTAGGGTGTGTGTACTTTATCATAATTGCACATATTTTTCCCATTCTAGGAGCCAAGATAAAAGTATGAGTAGCCTGATATGTTCCCACAAGATCGACTTGAGTAGCTGTCCATCTTATACAGCGCATTGCAAGTGTTCCCAGAACAGTCTTGTGTTCTGCCTCAGACTTTCTGTATGTTTGCACATCTCTGTTTCAGAAGAATACAGGCTGTCTGACTTTCATGGTGTCTAGAGAAAGACTGATGAGATGAGTCCTGCAGATCTGAACTTAGAGCCACAGATAGACAGAAGAGATGCTGAAATCTTCAAAATACAGAAGGACTGAAAAAAAATGTGTAGGTAGAAGAGACAGAAAAGAGTGATAGACCTGCAGCAAACGCATTGATGGACAAGGACCCAGATAGGAGAGCACATCCCTGTAGTAGCATTTCCTTAAAATGTTCTATCCAGTTTTGCTTACAGATGGAACAAAAGATGAAAAGGTGACCTTCATACCACCTGGTGTCCCAAAGCAATGAGTATCAAGTGTCAGTTACATGAGTAGGAATCTTACTTGAATGAATAGCAAAGCCCAGATTTAGATCTGCCCATAAGGATATCAAAACAATAAAATGACTGTTATAAGAAGTCCTTGTGTTCTGTTTTGTTTTGAACTTGAAGAAGGAATCACATTTGAGAAAATGCTTTCATCAGACTGGCCTGTAGGCAAATGTATGGAGACAATTTACTTATTAATGATTAATACAGGAGAGTCCAGACCACTATAAATAGTACAGACCCTGGCCAAGTGAGTTATATAAGAAAGTAGGCTGAACAGGCCATAAGACGCAATCCAGCGAGTAGTATTCCTCCAGCGCTTCTGCTTGAGTCTCTGCCTCAAGCTCCTGTCCTGCCTTCTCTCAGTGATGGAGCGTGACCTATAGAAACAAACCTTTTCCTCCTCAAGTTGCGCTTGGTCATGATGTTTTATCCCAATAACAGAAGCATAAGACAACTTATTTTACACAGGTGGCAGTGGGAATAAATACAATTTAGGAATTCCTGTCAAATTCTTCCAGCACAAACAGGTTTAAAATTGCACATTCTAGATCTGTGAGTGGTGGTACATGTCTGTAACCCCAGCACTCAGGGAGGCAGAGGCAGGTGGATCTCTGAGTTAGAGGTAAGTGTGGTCTACAAAGCAAGTTCATAACAGACTAGGCTACACGGAGAAACCCTGTGTCAAAAAAACAAAAAAATGCACACACAGATGCAGATACATAGATTGTGTCATTAAGGCATATGACATAGAGATGGTTTGGCATTTGAAGGAAGAGATGGCTGTCAAGTGTGTGTCAAAGGCTAAAACATTTTTCTTTTTTCTTTAGGAGGGAAATTCAACTTAAATTCAGAATGAGTGGGATATGAAGAGGAACATCACAGTTATGACCTCTACACAGAACAAAGCACTCTATTAACACATCTACATACACACACTCTCAGATGTTTCTGTTTTGTGATGTAGGCAGTAACACCCACACTCTTGTGCAATTATTGACAAGGTGACCCCTTCCTCTCTGTGTTGATTAACTTTCTTTGATAGTCAGACATCATAGCAAAGCATGTCATGAATATTTGGTAGACATGTTAAAACAAAATACGATTCATATGACTGCTTACATGTGAATTTCTTTATTTGTCAGAAAAAAAAATGGTTCAACCCAACAACAAAATAAAAGTAACTCCATTTTTAGCCATGGTGATTGACTAAAGATGTAATTTCTTTCCTTAATCAGCTACAACCAGGCCATCTTTTCAGAGAAACATAAAGAAAATGGAGATTAGCTCTTTTTAAAGCAACTATCAGTAACACTCAGTGAGTATAGTTATTGGTATTGTCAAAGGAGGTGACCCTCTTTTAGAAACTGAAACCATTGAGAAAAGCACCTATCATTTAGTATGGATCCTTTATAGACTTCTAGGTGTCACACTAATGATAGATCCGTGGTCTTCCCACAGGCTCTTCTCTATGTGAAGGGGTTGAGTCCATTGCTTGTTCATAAAAGCAAGCTTTTCCTCTACTTTTAATTTGTTAAAAGTTTCCCAAGCTCTGTCAAGCCCCAAGTTCTCTTAGAGGAGAAATATTAAACATGATTGGGCAGCCAGAACACAAAATATCTGGCCATCAATGGTACTGCTAGTATGATAGTTAAATCTATGTATCAGTTTGACTAGGATGGTGACTAGATCTTGATTACATATCGTTTTAGGATGCATCTGTGAGAGTGACGTTTTAGTTCAATAAGAGGTCACCCTCTCTAATGGGGGTGGCTTCCACCAACCCAAGTTTGTCTAGGTCTCCAGTCTGGCCATGTTTGAACTTTTTAGCTTCCTTAACCATGCCAACAATTCCTTAGAACAAATCTCCAGAGACTGCAATCTACTACATAGGAAAGGTGAAACCTTTGCATTATAGAGCCACATGCACGAGTGTCCCAAGATTTTTCTATAGTTATAAGAAAAGACTATTTAAACAAACCATAAAAACAATCTCTACCCTCAGCCATTGCCATCATTCTGCAAAGTAAAAGATCTATAGGCAAAAGACTCTGACTAGAAACAGTTTTAAGATGACTGTAAGGACTGTGTTCTATTGAGTCTTCTTCACACATCTTCATATGTATGTTGATATATGTATATGCATACATGCCATCGTGTTTTAATGAAAGATAAGTCATAATTATAAAAGTGCAAACATGCCATATGATAATATGAGAAGAGCAAACATATCATTAGTCCTTCATCCATTGGATTATGTGGACTTTTCATGACTCATGGTCAAAGGTCAAACATGGAGGCTTTTATGAATATGTTTTTTTTTAATTTCAGAGAGTAACATAAAAAAGACAATATTTTTGTGATTGGTCCCAAGGCAAAGGACTGATAAGTTATATAAAAGCTTCCAGATATGCATTTGACCTGGCTTCTAATTAATGTAAGAAAAGAGATGATGAACTTCGGAAATTGTGATGAATCGATGATCTTTTCTCCTTTGAGAAAATAATCGCATTGCCCTTGAACTCCAGGAGGCTTCACATTGAACATTTTATCCTCCTAAGTTCCTTAGCAGCAAGGAAACTAAAGGTACTCACTGTGGAATGGTTCACATCAGCTATAAATGATAACGGACTATAAACATTCACCTATGACTAAAGCACACACCATGGGCAAGTTCATTTTATGAGTTTGTTTGTTTGTTTGTTTGTTACAAGGTATTGCATTTCCATTATTGAGAAGTCCTACATAAGGCATTTTAACTCCCTAGACTACCAGGAAGAGGGGAGATTAATTCAGAGTGCTCCCTAGATGACACTTCCACGTAAAATGCTGGAAGTGGGACCAGGGCTACTTTGGTTAAAACAAGGGGGTTACAAACATAAAATAGAATGAAAATGTCTATTTAAATGTGTGTTTATTTATCATACTAAATTAACACAATCCATTCACCAAAGTGCCCCACTGTCCGCCGTTTCATGTGTGTCTTAAAACTGCTACAAAAATATATTAGATGATAGATACATAAATGCCAAATCTGGGTGGCTCCCTCTTATTTGCCCAACTGCTCACACTCTGTTATCATCTGGATACTTTTTTTTTAAATAGGCTGTTCATCAGGTCTGTACACTGCAGAGGAAGGCTTTGACTTAGCAATGCTCACCTTAAAGAGAGGCAAATTCTTTGCATAGTCTGAAGACAGCACACGAATTACCTCTTTCTCTCCCACCTACCCTTAAGAAAAGAATAAAATGTAATGGACAAAGGGTGAGGGTAGAAGAGGAAAGAACAGGGATGTGAAAGACAGCAGGCTTGGGGAAAGGGTATTTCCTGTGTGATAGACATGAGTGTCTGAGCTCACAGATAACACAGGTGATGCTCCCTTCCTGGATGGAGATTAGCCACATTTGCTTCAAACAAGTGTCATACTATTACTATGTACCAAGACTAAAACTTCCCCCAAATTTTTAAGTTAAAAAATGAACTGGAAACACACTTTGAAGTTCAGTTGCATAATAGAAATACCTTGTAGGGCATGGGGGCACACATCTTTAACACGAACACCGAGAGAGGCAGAGGCAGGTGGATATTTGTGAGTTTGAGGCCTGCCTGGTCTACAAAGTGAGTCCAGGACAACCAACACTACTCAGAGAAACCCTGTCTCAGAAAAAAAATACCTTGTAGGGAGAAGAACTTGTTAATATCATTTATGAGATCTTCTAACTTCTCCAGCCTACTTTCCTTAGTGCATCTTCCATATGTACTATCTTTATCACTCATTTTCATTTAGTTAATATTTATAGGACTGACAAGTTCATCCATTCAAAGTAAATATGAAGCTTAGATATTTGTTAAACTTTTAACTTAATGGAAGCTTCTAGTTACACAAATTCATGGGCAGTTACCAATTGTATTGTTGGCCAATGTAATGTGAAAACAGGCTCTACTCTAAGAATTATGTTAAAAACTGAGGGTACAAAGATACATACTCCTAGTAGTGATCTCAAGAACTTTGCTGTCTAAGGATATGGGCTAGAGGTCAAGTAAATATTAAGGCTAACATGGGAGCTGGGAAGGGGAGGCTCAAGAGAGTTGTGGGAAGGCATTGTATGGAATGTCTGATAGGAAAGATCTCTAGGAAACTAGATAGTGGGTGCTGTGTTTATGGGGAGGAGTCAGTCTAAAGTCAGCTTTAGTAAGTCCCTGCTATATAGTAACCATGGGCACCTACATAAGTGAGGTTTTAAGAAACTAGTAAATCTACACCTTGTGAAATACTAGAAATTATTTCAAGGTGGATCAATTGATTTATGACTTCTGTGATATGTCCTGTCCCTGATGTTCTACAGATTGTCCATCACTTCACTTTAATCTCACTTCTTATTGTCAATCTTAATTAGTAATTTTATCAAGGGCATTTGCTCAACCATGTTGGTATCAGCTTTTTTTGTAATAGCCAGAATCTGGAAACAACCTACATGTCCCTTAGTTGAGGAATGGATATAGAAATTGTGGTACATTTACAATGTGGAATACTACTCAACAATTGAAAATGAGGAAATCATGAAATTTGCAGGCAAATGGATGGGGCTAGAAAAGATCATCCTGAGTGAGGTATCCCAGAAGCAGAAAGACACACATGGTATATACTCACTTATAAGTGGATATTAGACATAAAATATAGGATAAACATAGTAAAATTTGTACACCTAAAGAAGCTAAGCAAGAAGGAGGACTCTGAGTAAGATGCTCAATCTTCATTCAGAAAGGCAAAGGAGATATACATCGGAAGAAGGTGAAAATAAGGAACAAGACAGGAGCCTAACACAGTAGACTTCTGAAAGACTCTACTCAGCAGGGTATTAAAGCAGATGCTGAGGTTCATAGCCAGTTTGGGCAGAGTGCAGGGAATTTTATGAACGAAGGGGGAGATAGAAAGACCTGGAAAGGAGCTCCACAAGGAGAACAACAGAACAAAAAAATCTGGGTTAGGGGTCTTTTCTAAGACTGACACCCAGCCAAGGACCATTCAAGGAGATGACCTAGACCCCTGCACAGAGATAGTCTGTGGCAGCTCAATCTCCAAATGGCCTCCCTTTAAGGGGAACAGAGGCTGTGTCTGACATGAACTCAGTGGTTGGCTCTTTGATCACCTCCCTGTGAGGGGTAGCAACCTTACCAGGCCACAGAGGAAGACTCTGAAAGACAGTCCTGATGAGACCTGATAGGCTAGGGTCAGATGGAAGGAGAGGAGGTCTTCCACTATCAGTGGACTGGGGAAGAGGCATGGGAGGAGATGAGTAAAAAAGGGAGGGCGGGATTGGAAGGGGACGAGGGTGGGGGCTACAGCTGGGATACAAAGTGAGTAAATTGTAATAAATAACAAATTATATTAAAATTTGGTAAAAAAAGAATTTTATCAAGTCACCTAAAAATAAACTTATTCCTCATCAATAGTAATTTTTCAAAAAATAATGATGCATATTCATACTTGAGAGGAATGGTTATGTACCTTATGTTAGTCAGAATAGATTGAGATAATATGCAGTAACAACAAAGCCCATAATTTCAACACTATAACATTTTTCACATTTTCGTTATGCATTCATTTTGGATTTGTGATGTGCTACAAACTCTTTCCTTTGGCACCAGCACAGTACATTAGTCTCCCTCAAGGACATTGTTGGTCATCAAAGACTAGAGTAATTCAGAATCTCACAATTCTGAAAACATCAATATTGGAGCCTAGTTCATTGGGCAAAACAATCCATATAGCCATGCACTGGGCATGTGCAATTCTTAATCCTGAAGATGAGAAGGAGCAGTTTTGCATGACCAGCAAAGTTACAGAAAATGAATTGTCATCTACTTTAGTGTCCTCAGAGGTAGGTCGTTTGAGGGTATCTGCTTCCTTACTGTCTGAAAGAAAAGCATTTAGTGCCTCGAAAATGTAATTCCTTTATTTGGGTAGGCCAGTAGATAACAGTCATTTAGAGAAGAAAATAAAAGCAAAAAAGTCACTTTCATTTTAGGAAGAAACAATGAGAGTCTCTAAAATTTAACTGAAATTATTATAAAGATGGATGCTAAATGTACCATTTAGTAATAGGGACATCTTTAAACTTTGTTAATGCTGAAGAAATTGTCCAAAAGAATGTCTTTTATGTGGCGTTTCATAAAAACTCAACAGCTTAGATTATAGGTCATCAGACTAAACCCATGAAGCAAAATCCAGGCCATTTTTGTTATCAATGCTGTTGGGATGCAGCCCGGACCATTTGTTTAGTGGCTACCCACAGCTACTTTCATATCACAGTGTCTCAATGAATTGTTGCAATAGCCCTGTTTGCAAAGTGTTTATTATCTGAACTTTAGGGGAGATGTTTGTTAACCCATCATGTAGGTTAAAACATGCTATGATTATTTGAGTCAACTAATCTATTCATTCATTAAAGAAATATGTTTGTAGTTGTCATTATGTGTCTAATTCTGTTCATACTGCTGACGTATGAAATGAGTGAAATGGAGTCTTTCCCTAATGCAAATTATAGCCTAGTGGAGAAAACAGACATTAAACAAATTGTCCTTTAAATAAATCTAAAATTTCATACTAAGTAATGTGAGGCAAAGAGTAAGGGCTGACAACCACACAGAATGGAGAAAATTAATTTAGATTGAGAGAAAAAAAAAACTTGGATCTCCTTTGAGTCTATGTTTCTACAGCTGAGATTTAAAAATCCATGCAAATTAAATGATGAGACCAAAATATGCAAAGTTCCTGGGGGAAATAAAGCATGGGTACTACTTACAAGAAAATAAAATACATTCAGGGGCCTTATTAGGTCCGTTATGGTATGCAGTCTAAGGATAACTCAGATAAAGAAAACTAAATGGTTATAGCATAGGACTAGGAGATAATATAAATGAGACTTGTTAATAGAGAAGAAAGAGATGATAGAAAGAGTATCTGCATTTCTGATTTGCCCACTTGATGTAAGATCCATGGCGTAAGAACAAGATAAGAACTGGGTGTAGAAAAACGGTTTGAACGAAGACCCCCACACATTTAATATCATTGCAAATATCCTATGAAGATATTTTATAGGTTTTAGATCTCACAGAGGAACATATACTTTGTGTAACTGGCACAGGTGATACTATGTTCAAAGAAAACATATAGCATAAA
Organism: Psammomys obesus; assembly: GCF_907164565.1. Classification (NCBI taxonomy): domain Eukaryota; kingdom Metazoa; phylum Chordata; class Mammalia; order Rodentia; family Muridae; genus Psammomys; species Psammomys obesus. The sequence goes on from NW_026596046.1 coordinate 9,484,012, forward strand.
GCAAAGGATCTTGGGATTGAGGTGGTGATCTTTAGACACTCAACAGGTGAACTGAAGGAGACAAATATGCCCATAGGAAGCTAGAATGCTATTTTATCCAAGAAAGTGCGCACATGAAGGAGGAAGTTGCTAGTTGTGTCATTAGGGCATTGATCAAGAGACTCATGGGAATGAATAAAGTCAGTCTCTTCAGATCTGTTGCTTTGATGGCAAATGCAACAGTGGTCACCAGTGGGTTTCAATGGCAACATCTGAAGTTAGTCCCTTCAGAGGGAACAGGTTCTATTGAAAGGAAACAGTGCTTTCTGCAGAGTATACCAATTCCTTCTTGCTCGTGTCTGTCTCTGGCAATACCTGGAGAATAATTTGTTTCTAGAGGTTTATGGGAAGAGGCTTAAATTTGCAACATTTTAAACTTGCAATTGGCATTGCCATTTAATTTTGCTCTCCTAAGATATTTTATGTTATAATAATATTTTCACTTAGTAATATTGAAGAAATAAAATTGTCTTGCAGGGCTGTTGAGAAGCTGCAGTAGGTAAAAAAGTCCTTGCCAAGAAAGTTTGAAAACCCAAGTTTAATCCCTAAAATTCAGGGTCCTTCTTTGGTCTCCACACATTCAAGGGCAAGTGTGCACCAACATTTGCACACGCACATCACACACAAATACATATACACACACATACATATACACACACATACTTACAATAATAGTAAATAAAATAAATAATGCAAATAAAGTTTCTTACATGCACAAGAGGCAGTTAGAGCAAGCCCAAAAATTTGAGATAATCCTTAGATGAAATTAATTCACACAAAATGAGAAAAAAGAAATTCATATAAGGCTCACTGTCGGTGGTGACTAATGCAGCGTTGTCCCTGAAGAACTTTAGGATCTCCAATATGACGGTGGACTCTTTACTGAAGGTGTCTTAGATGTTTTTGCAAATTTTACCTAATTTAAAGTCCAAGGGCAACTTAAGCGAACACTTGGAACTGATAGAAAATGATATGATTGTTTTTGCTGTGACATATGTAAGCACAGGAAATTGAAAGGCAGACATAAAGATTGCCTTTTGTGACAGTAGTAGCGAGCTAAAATTCTTTGTGAAAGTGAATGTGCGCTGTGAAAATTCCAGGGAGATTCTACAAAAGAATGGCCAAGATGAAAGATTTAAAAACTTAAGCTGATGATTCTTGTTTATTTTCACATAGAGTTGCTTCAAGAATTAACTTGCTTTAAAAGACGTAGCAGAAAGCCACCTGTGGATTTTATTTTATTTTTTAACTCTACTCTTTTTTGAGGTACGTAGGCCTCTACCTCCCTTCCACCAACCCCTCAAACTTAAGTAGGAAGGAGAAAAGTTTGGTGGGGAGAGGGGGCTCAGACCTCTTTACTTCTCTAAGCTAGTTAGGGTTTCCTTTAGGGCTCTACACCAATCTCCATCAACTGCAGATGCAGCTAGCAGACTCCTCCATGCTGCTGCGCCCTGAAGTATTTTTCTCTGTCTGCTCCAAACCGTCACACCGTCTCTGGTCTCTCCAAACTGCTCCATGCCATACACCAACACCGAACACCATACTGAATGCCACACGGTCTCTTTCTTAGCCTCATATTTATACTCTCAGAGTCTTAGATCATGCCCCTCTCTGTGATGTACGTGAAAGGTGGTTACCAGTTGGCAAAGGTCATATCCTGCATGCAACAATTAACACGTGTGGACAAACTATAATCCAACTAAAATCCCGCACTTGGGATTAAAACAAAAGCATATTTACTTAACATACAAAGAAACCTAACCTTCCATTACAAAAATATGATAGCAGTGCTATTTTAAATGCTTTCTTCCCCTCCACCCCCAATGGTTTTGTAAGTCCTTACTTGACTAACCTTGTTGAAATCCACTTCTGCTGAGAAACTTGTTGTCACAATTGGGATGGTTTGTAGTATAGCAATCAGAGATAAGAAGAAATGTGACAGCTGGGGAGATGATTCAGGGGTTAACAGCACTTGCTGCTCTTACACAGGACCCAAATTTATTTCCCAGCACCCATATACGACGGTACATAACCACCTGTAACTTTAGTACTAGGTTATTTGATGCCCTCTTCTGGCCTTGGGGGCAACTACAAGAGTATGGTACACACACATATACTCAAGACAGATATACATGCACTTAAGTACATAGTATTTTTTTCCAAAAGGGAATGTGAAAGGGATCTTTAATTTTAGGGAGTCCCTGTTTATATTCTTTAACAGTGCCCCACATTCTGATTGCGTATCATCTCCTGCTGTAACATGGGAGTGAGTATTCCTTAGTACTTCCTTCTACCTCTGCTCTCATGCTCCAAGACACTTGGTTCCATCTCTTCACTCTAGCATTCTGACAGATTACGGCTTCTTGCTGTTGCTAGGGCAAAAAGCAAAGCCATTAACTTGACCAGTAAGGCTTTTTCTGTGTAAGTGGAACTCACTCTTGTCTCCCTCTCGTCTCTTTTATGACACACTCTTCCCAGTGTTCTCTACTTGACTTGTTTCATTGTGTGAATCTGGCTTTGCACAGATTTTTTTTTCTCCCTCTTTCCGGAATGTCCTCATATTCTTCATAATATCTTAAACCTGCAACCATATAACGTAACCTGATACAAGTCCTGTTGCAGATGGAGCTGAAGGGTTGGGAATGAAGAAATTGTCATGGATTATCTAATTAGACCCAATAAAATCAACGGGTTGATTCGGAGATGGAGGATGGGAGTTCAAAATGGGAGTCAAAGGAAGGGAAGCTGCAAGTTCAGTTTGGGGAGGAGATGAGGTATGTGTAGACAACACAGATACTAGTTTTGAGGAAGAATGGAGGAGCTAAGAGGCTACACAGCCCAAAAGGCCTCTAAACACTTGAAAAAGCAAGACAGTGCATTGTGTCTTAAAGTTTCAGGATGATGTCAACTCTGTTGACATCTCGATTTTAGTTCATTAAGCCTCATTTCAAATGCTCAGCCTTCCAAACTATAAGATATCAGTGCAATTTAAGTTGCTAAATTTGACAATGTGCTGTTGCAACCACTTACACAAATTACATTTCCCGTCCTCACCCAAACAGCTCTCTGTTCCTCTATCATCTTTTCAGGATGGTCTTATTAGGTATTTCTCATCAGTTCAGATTCTGCTTCCTGTTATAGTCAAGCCACCTGGACTGACCCTGTGAATCTGAGGAATAGCTTGGCTCTTAACTGCTCCCCTGTTGCTTGTTAACTATACTGGGGACAAACCATGGCCAGCCCAAGGAATGGGTGAATGAATATTGTAGTGTTAATAGTGGTGACTATCTCTGGTACTGAAATAAATAAAAGCCAAGAAAAGAAATGGAGGGATGTGGTTTATATTTTGTTTTGTTTAGTTTTGTATTTTTTTAAAAAAGATTAGTGTGTGTGTGTGTGTGTGTGTGTGTGTGTGTGTGTGTGTGTGTGTGTGTATTTTGGTGTCAAAGAACAATGTTGGGTGTTACTCTTCAGGTATTATTTAATTTTTTAAACATTTGGATGATGCCCGTGGAAGCCAGAAGACAGAGTTGGATGTCGTAGAGCTGGGCTTATATGGGTGCTTGTGAGCCACTTGATGTGGTGTTGGCAACTGAACTCAGGTTTTCTGCAAGAACAGTTTATGTGCTTTTAACCACTGAGGATCCCTCAGAGATTTAGTTCCATCCTTTTGGGAGGTTGTTTAACACTTTGCCTTGAGCAACAGTCACAAGATATGATAGTGTCTCTGGCAAGACAGACACCTCCCTCTCATCCTGATAAAAGACAGGAAGGCTTGAAAATAGTGGGCACAGAGCAGCAGGATTTATCCACACATGCCCTGAACTGTAGTTATGTGGGACATTCTGCTTGGATGCTTTCAAGCCATTGTCCAAACTCAAAATACTGATGTTTACCTTGTTCTTCAAAATGTAAGCAGCTCAATAACATTGAGAAAGGCAGAATAAAACGAAAAACATCACGAAATCAGATAATTTAGTGACACTAAATCCTCTCTAGATAATTTCATCAGGAAACACATTTAAAAAAAAATCCGAGAATCTGGAAGCATGGAGAAGCAAGCACGGTAAGTCGAATCTGAGGGCGGCAGCCAGGGCCAGGCGGTGGAAGGACACCGTGCCTGTCTCCATGAACACAGATGTCAGAGCGCGTTGCCTCCACATAAATCGCCTGCACTATCTGCTGTCCCCTGGACACCGTTGCTGGCACAGCACCGTTACTGGCACAGCGCCTCCCTCTCCCCTGGGAAGCTAGCAGGTACTTCCGCTGCCATCTGCTGCCACTGACATCTATGGTCCTCTGCTTCCCTTGTGAACATTATTGGCTCTCCGTTTAAGTTCAGTGATGCCATTGGCTGGCTCCATGACCTGGGGCCTAACCCAGACAAAACTGGGAAAAACGAATTGTCTCTACAGTGTCTGCAGAGAAAGGGGGATGTTATCCCCCTAAGGTGTTGAACCTGGGGAGAGAGGACAAGAAGAGTTGATTGTGAAATTTTAAAAATAATGAAAAGCCAGTGTACATTCAAGCAGCCTCTATTTTGAGTGAGTGTAAAGAGGGAAATTTTATCACTTTAGAGTATGAGAGCTTTGTTGTCAGCTTAGTTAAATAATAATTAATTAATTCTTGGGACCTCCAAGCAACTCATGAAACCTTTATTTGCAATCAGAGTGCCAAAATGGACCCTGGTTCTCAAGGTATACTATGTATTATTCGTTAATAGAAGTTATGTTCATCTTTTGGTTAAAAAGATAATGCAATGGGAAACCCCATGGTTTGAGACTTGGCTTTTTTGTTTGTTTGTTTATTTGTTTTGTGTATGTGTGTTTTTCATGGAGGGGGTTTGTGTTGCCTTGGTCACACTGGCCTTGCCAGGAGTGAGTTTTTGTTAGTGTATGCAAACAAGATCCCCAGTGATTTTCAATTTCACCTGGGATTTCTCTCTTTGAAGCAACATATAAAAGAGATCTATAGAGTTTCCTAATCAATGTAGGTTTGTTATTGCTTACCCAAGTGTTTAATAAGCCCGTCCCAGTCCTGAGTGTAGCTAGAAATACTCCATTGACTGTAACAGAGCTGTTCTTTTCTGGCCAAAGTGGCCATATAAACTATAATTAAGTACTAATTATGGCTCTACTGGTCAGATAGGAGGAGGCAGTGTGTATTATACAATCTGCAGAACAATGCATCAGAGAAGGATTTTGTTGTTGGAAAATACAGAAAAATCGAATTAAATCCTGGGGATGCAACAAGGTGACATTACAGTTTTTCTCCTCTCCTTCCACTGTCGCCTGATTTCTGTGCTGTAACTGGTGTTCTTATAAATTATTATTCTGCTGGATGTATCATTTACTTTTTCACTGCTGTGCTAAAACAACATGGTCATGGCAACCTGGAAGAGAAAGAGTTTATTTGAGCTTTTGGTTCCTGAGGGAAAAAGGTCCATGATGGCAGGGTACAGGCCTGGTGAATCACAGACAGGGAGCAGCGAGGCTAAGCTGAAAACCATGTGAATCCATAAATTCTACGAGCTTGTTTGCTGTGGCATCCTTCCTCCAGCAAGGCCACACCTCTTAATCCTCGCTGAGCAGCACCAAGAACCAGGGGACAATAATCTCCTAAATAAAATTAACATTCTCCTCATATTTAGTGAATTTTTGGTACTCTAACTTACGGAAGATACTGAAATAATATAATGTGCGACTTTGAAGTTCTTGCTGTTTCAGAAATGCAACGTTTTAAAGCAGGTTCAGTAGAAACTAAGCTTTGAGCATTAAAGTGTAAAGCACTTTAACTTGCTTTGCAAGCTTGAGGAGCTGATTTGATCTGCCGAATTCATGCAAAAGAGCCAAGAATGGTGACTATGTGCCTATCATCTTATATGCTGAGAAGCTGGAGTGAGAAGCTGGAGTACATGAGCGGGGCTAGCTCAACAGACTAGCTAGTTACTTGCTGAGCCTTAGGCCCCAAGGTTGTCCTTTGACATCCAAGTACACACACACACACACACACACACACACACACACACACACCACAGACACACACACTACACTTACTCACACACATACCACACACACATACCATCTAAACATGCATAAACACACACACCACACCATACACCACACACACTTAAACTTTCTTTAACTTTAATTTTCTTTAACTTAGATACTTTCATGTACACACACACTGCTTCACATACATGCACACACCACACATACATACACACACTGCCTTATACACACACACATACTCACAAGCACGCAATCAAAAAGTAAGTTTAAAATTCAGTCTCTGAATTACAGGCATTACTAAGCTGTGCAACACCCATTCCTGTTAAGAGTGTTGGGTGAAGAAAATATAAATTGAGGAGAGAAGAGATACTGAGTTGGACACCCCCCCCCAACACACACACAAGCACGTGCTTACACGTGTCTACAGTCACACACAAGGAAGCCACCTGCATGCCAATGCACCCAGCTATCAAATCTCCCTCTGATCTCACCCTGCTGCCTGTCAGAGAGAGTGTCCCGGCCACGGCTGTGCACATACTTTACGGGAGCTTAGCATAGAGAGGACGTATTTAACAGTTTATAACTGTCTCGGTGACAGCAAGTTCTAATTTAAAACTCCTGTGTAATACTTGTTAGGATGTTTTTATATCAAAAGGCCAGCCAAGGTCTTCCATGAAAAATTTCTAAACAGTGAAAGAAACTAATCCTTTTTACTGATGTTTGGCTTCTCCTCTGCGGTAGGCGATCTTGGTTTCATATTTTATATTCATGGTTTGTTAGTGAAAGGTACTCCCTCAAAGACCTCACAGAGAAAGAAAAGGAAACCACCGCACACAGAACAATGAAGTGGAAGGCACACAGGACAACGAAAAATCCTGCTGAAATTCTAAAATGCCTTGAAAAAGTATCACTTGTTCTCTCGAGGGACTTCCTGCTACTAGGCTGTTTGATAGGACTGAGGAGGCTGTTGGCACTGGGTCACTTTTCAAATTTGCATCCTTCGTGAAATAAATTACATGATATGCAATTGCCTAGTTCTAGTTCGCAGGGGAAATGACCACCTTCCCATTGCTCCTTCACCTGGAAAGAATTCAAGACCTATTACAATTCCCTTGGGGTGGGGCCAGAGGTGAGAGTGAGCTGCCTATCATAGTTAGCCAGTGCTCACTTGTGTAGATATCTTTTGCTGGTGCTGGCCTGCAAGGAAGTAAGAAATATGGTAGTCTCCTCCAGTAGTGTCTTCATTCCCTGTCTCTCACTAAATAGGTAGACGTGTGTCGCCTATGCGGAAACACAAGTAAATGTGGATCCATGAGCAAATGTGAAAATGTGTGAACTATATGGCTCTCTTTGGACTGACTCACACAGAGAGTGCCTTGGGTACTTTGTGATTGTTGTACGCTATTGCAAATTCTGACATGCACTTATGAAATTACTATGTGTAAGTGGCCTAAAAGATGGACAAACGTTTTCCAGAATTTTTCCTGTGCGTTCAGTCTTATCGAGTTCCTTGAGAGTCGTTAAATATTAATCATTTCTGAAAGAAACCCCTTGATCAACAGTCTCGGATCCCTCAGCAGCCATCCGTATAGACTCCTTTTAGGCCGGAAGAGACAAGTAACAATGACTAAACAGCACCCTGCACGAACTGCTCCCGCTATTGTCTGTGTGACAGGATGCATTTAGCAGTCAGGCTTGTCTCTCTGGTTCTCTTATTTATCTATTTTTGTCTTAGTGTGTTGTATGCATATTTTATAAGCTGTGTCAGGTAGTGTTTGGATAAAATTATGTATATGTGGCGGAAGAATGCCTTGAGAAAAGTAGTAAATAAATAAATAATACCTGACTTGTATGGGGCACTTTAATTTTTTTTTTTTTTTTTTTTTTTTTTTAGACAATACATTTAACATCACATTAGTTCAATGGCTGGCATGCATTGATATGGTTATCATTTTCTTTCTTTTTCAATACAATGAAAAATGGGAATAATCTTTAATACTAATGAGCTAGTGTTTAAAAGCATTATTGATTTCTTTTAGCCAAGACATTACATTTCTTTATAATTCATGCTTTACTAAGATTTATTAACAAATATGGTTAGAAAATGGATTATTTTAGATACCTATTAGGGAAGAGACGAAAGTCCCGAAGCACATGACCTTTTGAAGTTTGTGTTAGAGAGGACTACAGGTGACGATTTTTACCCCATCATGGGTAATGTTCATCTAAGGAACTAAAGAATCTTTTGGCTATCCTCATCACTGTCTGTTCTATTAAAAGGTCTTTTGTAAAAGTTGCTCTAGTGCCCTGTGGCTCTGTCTGATCCACTGCAGCTCCTTAAACTCTGGTTTCTGGTGTTGGGCAGTGGCAACTCTTCTTTACCTGAGATGCTTTCAAACTTTATCTATTGCCTGTCTCAGCTGACCATTTAATCCCTACGTAGAATCCTTTCAGATGTAACCACAAGTTAGATTTACATTTGTTCAAATAATAAACGTCAGAGATGGAAATGCCTGTCTGTGACACCTGAACGACATCAGTACATTCTCTTGACTGGAGAAAATAGAGAAGAATATACTCTAAAACTTTCCACTTGGACCAGGTTTGTGCTTTATGAAGACTAAAGACACCATATCATCCCTGACATCTCAGTAGCCACAGCCTGGAGCAACCAGATCTCTCCAAGACTAGTGACATCCAGATATGACTGTCTCACTCCCTTGCACCAGGTCAACACTGTGGTTCATTAGCCATATTCTGTACTGGTAACCCTCACCTCTACCATTCGTTCTGGACTGTGAGTCCTGCCAGGATAGAAGTGGACGCCATACCATTTTAATGACTGAGTATCTTGCCATGATACAGGCAAACTATTATTAAAGAACTAGATTTAGGATTCTCTAGCTGAGGAACAAAGGCAGATTTGAAGCTCTAGGATGCTTATAATGTTCTGGGAAGTCCCCACATATTCCACATGTGTCCTTCATTACATCTCCAGAATGGTCCTGTGGGTAGACAGTCTTCCTCCCAATTTATGTATGAAAATTCTAAGACTGGAAATTTGGCACTTTGCCTACATTCAGCTCGAGAGAGAAGAGTGGTCTGCGTGATTCAGTCTTGGGCTCTGCTCAAGAGCCACACTGCAGTGTAGAAACAGGGGGCTGAGGCAGGATTTTATACACTCATGTTCCCTCGCAGTCAATTCTACATGGATTGGTCGGGCTAATTTAGGTAAAGTATGAAACAGCTAACACTGCTCGGTTCAAAGCCAACATTGGCCTCATATTATGCCCAGGATAGAAATCTCAATCTACAAGTTCAGTTCTCCTTTGCCTTCCGGCTTCCTCTACAACCCATATTCTACCTTGCCGACCTTTCTGCCTCTAAACTTGTCTTTCACTCACAAGCCACAATGTCCCTTGCTAAAAACCAGGGTGATGTATTTTTGCCCCAAAGAAGCATTTTTCTCCCAGTCATGCCTGGTTCTTTCCTTCTCTTCTCAGCTTTCTCACCTCCTCTAAGAGAGCTTCTCTTATTTGTCTGGTAGCACCTGCTCCACTTTCCATGTCTTGACTATACAACTGCCTTGCTCCCCTTCTGAGAATTTCACCATTGCTAGGTACCACTGTATGTGGGCATTTGAGACTTTCTACGTGTCTGTCTCTGGTGTAAGAGCTCTGAAGTTCAGCAACTCTGTTCGTCTTATTTCCTTCAACATCCCACGGCCTATCTGGTATTTAAATGATTTGCAATAAACCAGATAAAAATGTAACTTCTATTCTATCATAGGCTTGTGAGCAACTATGATCTTTCTCCTTGGAGATTGAATCCAAAATGATTGTATCCCTCATTTTCATTTACTAAAGTGAGAGTGCCATGTGGGGTTCAGAATGCCATAGCCGTAGAACATTGCACATTTGAGAGAAGGCGTTAGGTGGAAGAGAAGCTCTAAAATAAATTCTTCAAGTGAATGCCAAAGGTCCAAGGTGATGTTTACATTGTTCAAGGGGAGTGGTTCTCATCTTTTTTAATGCTGTGACCCTCTAATACAGTTCTTCATGTTGTGGTGACTCCCAATCATAAAATTATTTCATTGATACCTTGTAACTGTAATTTTGGTACGGTTATGAATCATAATGTAAATATTTAGTATGACAAATATCTCCTATGTGACCCCGAGGGGGTCATAGCTTACAGGTTGAGAACTCCTGTTCAAGGGGAATAAATGTTACTTTCTGATTATGCCAAGAGTACTCTTCTCTGGGCCTAAAGTAAAAATCCATGTATAAAACTAAAAAGATTCACTCCCGGATACTGTCTAATGAATTGCAACTGTTGTATATACTTCATACCATGTAATTAATATACATTAATATATCAATTAATATATAAATATATATTAATTACAGTCTGCATGAGATAGAAGTTCTTTTCCCTAATACATGGTAATGTCAAGTGCCTTGTGGTTGAAGGGTGTGTGCCAAGTGAGACCTGCTTAGATTGATAGAAATAATATTTGCAAACAACTAAGCCAGGCCCTGCCATCTGAACAACAACAACAACAAAAATCAGAATCAAATTCAAAGCTTCCCATCTCTGTCAGAGCTCCCCACACTTCCTTCCGCAGCTTCATCTCATTCCCAGCACCTCCTCCCTAACACCAATAGACAAAGGCACACACACCACAGGGCAACCTCAGATCTGTGGAGCACAGCCAAGGATTTGAAGCTGAGGTTTCCTGTGCCAAGCACTCTCCCGCTAAGCTCCAAATACAACACCCTCTTTTGGCTTTGCTAAAGCTTCACAACAAATCTTAAACCAGATACACTCCTTTAATCCTATTGTTACTGTCTTGTGCCATGCCAAAGAAAAGACAAGATGTGCTTTTAAATTGGGGACACTAAGGAGATACAAGTAGGATACACAAAACCCACTTAGAGCTATTCCCCACAGGTTAAAGCATGATCTCTCCTAACCCAGGCTTCCTCATTTCTGGCTCCCTCTTCCTGAGATGAACCAACAAGCGGCAATCTACTCAGTTTTCTTTTGGGAAGACAATGCAGTACGGATGCTTTGTTGTTTCATTTTAATTCACAGAGAAAGCCAAAGCATGACATGGAGGCAGCACATATATTTTTTCATTTACCTTTATCATGCCCGGTTAGAACTGGCATGATTGGCACAGGAACTGCAGCTCACAGAAGCGAACTGATTTAAGATCAAGCAATTATTTATTGTAATTGGACTGCATTTTGAATCCAAATATGATGGCTCAAATATGCAAGCTTTTCCTCACTTTTTTCGATATGTGAGAATGCAAATAAATAAATAAATACGCTTGCGTATTTTTCAAATTGTGACAAAAGAAGCCAACTTTGTACATTTGTGTGAGTGTGATGGAGAGAAGAGAAAAAGAGAAGAGGCAGGAAGCTGTGAAGATGGAAGAAACGGGCAAACATGGTGCTGACATTAGACGTGCTGAGATGGCATTCACTCACTGGTTGAAGGTCAGAGGTCTCTGTTTTACCTGCTTCCTGACCTCCTCATGCAGGTTGAAAGCAGTTGAAGCAATCAAGCAGTAAACTGGTTGATAAGAAGATGCTTCTATGCTGTCCATGTTCTGTGCTGGTGGGGGAGGGAACATCCTGGTGAGCAAGACTAAGGGCCAATGAATTAGTGCTTTTTACCAGCAGGGGCTCTGCACCCATTCTTTTCTGCCATGAAATCACCAAATACACCCTCCATCTTGTCAGGGCTTTGACAGCTCTTTGTCACACGTTGACATGGAACTTCTGAGGGGAAAACTGGAACAAAATGAATAGGAAATAAAATATCAAAACACTAAGGCTGGGGAGGAAGGAGTTGATTTTCAGAATTACCTAGATTGACTAACAGGGTCCTGAACATGTGCAGAAAGTTGAGAATGTGATCAGCTTAATTGCAAGTATTATTAAATCCTTCTATCTTCCTCCAAAGAGCCTCCCAGCCTCTGCCAGTATAATTCTTCCAGGTGGCTGATGTAGCAAGTTTAGTTCACTAAGGAGCAAACATGTACCTGGTTCAAACAGACACCCTGAAAACGGGCTTATAGAATCACATCTCTCAGTTTTTAAATGAGGGCTCCTTAAGGCATAACAGCATAATAAAGCAAACTCTCCTTCCTTTATGTCTTATGAGATCAGAGACCTTAGTTATGAATCTGATCTTCATTTCTGATAGAGAGAACCCACTGTAAACACATCATGGGATCAATTTTTAGAATCTCTGCCTCCACAAATCCTTGCAATAAGCTTTCCCCTGCATAAGCGTTAAATACAGTTTGATGCCATCATTGTCTCACAACTGTTGATTCTGAATAATTTCTTGGATTGACATCTGTGCATTTCTTTATATCAAATACAGAGATGTTAAAATGACAACCTTCTGGTCAGATATTAAAATGTACAATCTCTCCTACTCTTGTAATGCTTGGTTGACGTGCAGTTACTGTCCTGAAAGCCAGTCATTGGAGTTGAAAGATAAATATTATTCCATATCTTATTGAATAAAATATATTATATCACAGGTGATGGAGACAGATTGACTCAATAAATTCTAATAGTGTATGCTGAGAAATAGTGGCAATAAAAATGCTGATGACTCGACACAGGGAGAATATTGAATGTCATTAACATGTTATTTCCTCTGTTCTGATCTCCCTGTCCTGTTCTTCATACTGTTATAATCTCTGTCAGTGGGTTTTTCTTTGGTTTATCACCCCGAGAAAAAGGATGTCTTTTTTTTCACTACCTTAACTCATCCACAACTCCACTGATTGAAGAAATGAGGTCGCAGCATAAAGTACAGAAAACTGATGTGAAGAATTTTCTTAATGAAGGTTTTTGTGTTCTATAGCTTGAGATCACCTCAATATTTTGTCCACATTCCCTTCTTCTAACTTCATTTTTTAATTAAATAAACCAGTTTGGAATAATAACTGAGAATTTTTAACTGATTAATTAATTTATTCGTTTTACATCTCAGTTGTAGACCCCTCTCTCATCTCTTCCTGGTCCCACCCTCCCTTCCCTCCCTCATCTCCTCCTACCCTATTCCTCAGGGTAAGGGTAGCCCCCCCCCCAATGAACTCACCTAAGCACATCAAAGTCTGAGAGCATCCTCTTCCATATGTGGCCTGGCAAGACAGCCCTGCCGCAGGAGAGCTATCAGAAAACAAGCAACAGAGTTCATGTTAGAGACAGCCCCTGCTCCCGTTACTAGGGGACCCATATGAAGCCTGAGATACCCATCTGCTACATCTGTGTAGAGGGCCTAGATCTAGTCTATTCACGGTCCTTGGTTTGTGCTTCTATCTCCAAAACAAGTTTATAAGTTTATTAGGAAGTTTGAACTAGTTCACAATGAGATGTTATTTTTAAAGATGTTAATTTTCTTTTACACAATAAAGTGAAATAATGGTATTTTCAAAGTTTGTGTTGATTCTTTTTTTCTGTATATTGCCTGGGAGACAATGACATACACCCCCATACTATACACACACACATACACATATGTGCATGTGCACATATCCACTCACATGTTTTATGCTGATGGAACTTAGCTTTTTAAGTCACAATACTTCCTTTAATGTAAAAGATGAGGATTATAATGGGATGGTAGCAATAGTCAAAAATGGCATCTCACATGACGAGGTTTTACAGATTTCCAAAGGGTAGGACTCAAATTTTAGTAGTTGGTCCCCACAGAAACTCGCTCCTCCCTTTGTTTTCCCCATCTTTGTTCCTAGAGGAACCAGCTCCTCCCTCTGTCTTCGTCCTCTGACCAGGACCATCATCATCCAGTCTGCAACCCAAGCAAGACATGTTCATCATCCTTGCCTCTTTCCCTGTTTGTCTTCCCCAGTAAGCCCCAAGCAGGCTTGCAGGTGGCCCCTCAGCCTTGTGTCAGATTCACCGAGGTCTCCAGACCCTAAGTGTTCTGCTAGTCTACACCGCTGGCATCTCTTCTCCTGATGTCTGCATCAATTCCTTAGCAAATCCGTATCCCAACCTGCCCCAGTCTCCCAGCCCCAGTCTCTCCCCGTGGCACAGTGTGGGACATATAATCACGCTTTGTTCTTCTGGACATTCCTTCTATGTTTCTCATCCCCAGCAGCTTCTCACTGGGGTCCACCAGAGTATTCCAAATAGTCCTTGCCTTTGAAGGCATCATTTAGACGTGTTGAAGTTTCTACTTTGAATTAATGACTAAACATTCAAAATATGACTCCCTTTAAAACTGGAGTGGTAAATTCCTGCAACTGAAGGGACTTAGATCACACTGTGCATGGACAGATTCAACTATGTGATTTAGACAGACACATCTAGTTACTTCATCCAAGATACCTGAGACAGTATAGCATGCAAGAAAAATGCTCCTTTCTTTAATTTATTTGTTTCACGTTCAAAAACTATTGATGGAAGAAATGACTAATGATTGAGGAAGCCTCAAGAATTACTGTAACATATACCTTAATAGGCAGTATAAATATAACTGTCCAGTGAGCTTCATAGAGTGGGGTAGTCATCCTATTGCAATATGTGGAACATATATAGCAAGATGAGCACAACTACTCAACCCAATGCTAGAAAGGGTGATGCAGTAACGGAACTTATCATCATGGAAGCTATTGCTAGTATAAGTAGCTGCTCACAAAGGCAAGGTGATAATGAATATCCTACCTAAAGGGTATGAGCTCCTGGCCACCGTGGCCTCCTCAGACTTTAATAACTGCACCTGTTCATTTACCATCAAAATTAGAAACACAAGAACCGCCTGGGGGTGTTGAGTTTATTCTCATCTCCATTGATGCAGCTGCTGCATCTACCCAATGATCATTGCTGAAGATCTCCAGTAGGTGATGGGGCTCCTGTCCTGATTCGTTTTTCTATTGGTGTTTCCTCTAACTGAGAATCTATGTAATACTTTCTGTCTATCTCTTCGTCCAAGTGAAAAGGTGCCCTGTGGGGGAGGAGAGGAATGTAACAGAGCTTACAGTCTTCTGGCCACCTGTTTGGTAATAGAGACACTTCAACTGTCTTCCACTCTTGCCATGCAGTGCCAATACTGAGAGGTCCAAGATGAAGCGTTGGATTGTTGGAATGCCAAAACCAACTGAGATACTGTGTCCAGAAGTTCCAGTGTTTGGAGGTTTTCTCTTGCCACCCAAGTACATGAATGCATTTGTAAAAGACCTAAGGAAATTGCTAAGAGAATATCACAATTCAGCATTATTAATTACCCATGGCAATTAATTATTACTATTAATTAATTATTAATTATCCACAGTGATTATTTCTATTGTGATTTTTCCTGAGCAGCTAATCTTTCCTTCAACTGGTTGCTTTTGACATGTAAATTTAATCATGTCTGAGAAATGGACAAGGGGTTGTGACATTTTGTTGAGGTTGGCACCCTAAACTTCTTGATTATTCCAAAAATTTATTTATATATACCTATATTGAGAAGTACCGTTGCTGTTTGCCCTTCTTCCCCTAGGAATTTCATCAGTCCCATTAGGGTCATCCCAGGACAATCATGTGCTGCCTGCAACCTCCTGAATTTCTAAAGTCCATCATCCCATTCTATCCTTCACCCTGTTTCCTCATCAGCACCTCCCATTGTGGTGCTAGTTAGCGTTACGGGATTCCTTTGTGTGTCTCAGGGTGAGGGTGCCCATCTCTTCAGTGTACTAGAGTCAACTTGGTAAGTGACATGACTTCTGTTCCTCCTTATCTAACTCAGCTATCAGGAGGTGAGGTTTTCAGTCTTATATAGAACCGTAGAAGCCCTGTTTTCTGTGCCTTTATTTCTCTTCTACATTATCTGTGTGACGGCTATTCTCAGTTGTCAACTTGACTACATCTGGAATTGGCTAAAACCCAAGTGGCTAGGCACACCTGTGAGGAATTTTTTTTTTTTTTTACTTAATTAAATCATTTGAAGTGAAAAGATTCACTTTTAATCTGGATCTTTTGAGGTAGGAAAGTGCACCTTTAATTCGAGACACGCTTTCTGCTGGCAGACTATATGAAGGACATGGAAGAAGCTTGCTTTCTTTGCTTGCTCTTGCTAGCAAGTCTATTATTTTATTGGTGTTAGAGGCTAATTCTTGAGATTCTAGTATGTACTAAAGACTAGCTGAAACATCCAGCCTTGTAGACTGAACTGCTAGATTCTTGGAACTTCCCTTGCTATAGAGTCAATGTTAGACTCTTTGGACCATAGCCTGTAAGCCAGTAAAATAAATCATATGTGAGTGTGTGTGTATTATACACACACGAACACATACTCATCCTATCGGTTTTGTTTCTCTAGAGAACCCTGACTTTTACAGTCTGTAATGACAATTTTTGTCCTATCCTTTCTACTTAAGCTCCTGTGGGTCATTGATTTCCCCAGGCTTATAAAAGACACCTTAGTGTGTGTTAAAAATCACCATCAGGGGCTCTGCCAGAATGTTGTCTCCTGAATGCCTGCAGCACTGCACTTTGGCAAGCTCTCTTTATCCAAACTCATATTTTGCTCCACTTATTTTAGTACCATTTGAATTCCTCCCTTATATAGTCTCCCAACTCTAATGGGCCATGCTGACTACATTCTGTAGCAAATCCTCTTCTTGTAAGTGCTGCAATTTTCCAGAGAGATAATATGGAAACCGTATTTATAGGCATTGGCCTGGTGGACAGAGGTCAACCAGAAAGCAGAGCCTGATGGAGACACACCCTGGTCTGCAAGGCAGGAGACTGCTTAGTCTTCATGAATGAGGGGAGCTTTAACTCTTAATGGGAAGAACTCAGCCACTTCCACCTGCTCTGAACACTACGTGGAACTAAAGAGTCAAGAATTCTGAATGCAAAACCATACATTTCCCATCCTATTCTCAGGGTCTTTCTGCATCTTTAACTTTGGTAACATTTCTGTCACAATTAAGAACCGGTACCTAGGGGCTAAGTGTCCAGGGGTTGGAAAATTGGCTGAAAGCACTTATTTTTGCAAAGGACCCATGGTCCATTCCCAGCATGCACATGCATGTGGCAAAAGACATACATGCAGGTAAAGCACTCTTACATACAAAATAAAATAAATCTTAAAAAAGGAAAAAGAACATCTTGAAAAACTCAATACTGTAAACTCCCTACTTAGATGGTTAGGTTTCAGATTAATTCCCAGACTGTTCTTCTAACTACAGATGGGAGCCTTTATTTTCAGTTGTCAAAAAGTATCTGGCTTTCACTTTGGACCTTTAATTATTCATTAATTATCTTTAGCATCTCCAAAGCTTTTATTCTCTCCAGCCACATCCACTGTTTCTATGATCACAATTTTCCTCATGCCCTCTACTTGACACATTATTTTTAAAGCATTCCTTTCCATTGGTATGTCACGGAAAGTCTTCACCAGGGTTAGAAGTTGCCTATAAACTACCTATCAAAAAAGGGCGGTAACTGTAGTCACACCCAAGAGAGCTGTGATCTAGTTCCCACATCTCAGTTCAGAGTCATCTTACTGAGAGTCTCCCGACTTCAACTTTTGCAAGTTTCTTTTATCAGGAACAGAAAGAGAGGGACATTAGCTTGTAGAAAATTCATCTGGGAGAGCCTTTGAAGTCAACAACTGAATGCCACAAGGAAACATGATAGAGCAGAGAGTGAAACTGAAGCACAGCGTCATAGAATGATGACAGTTCTCCCTGTTTCCAGTAACCATAGCTTTTATTTAATTCTCTTAGATCACTTTACCTCCTTGGACCCTTGGGTACACTGACAGGCTCTGGGTATCTTTCTGTCTCATCCAAGCTCATAAAATGATAGGAATGGGACACTGAAACAATACAGACAACAGTGGAACTTATCTCCTGAGTCACGTTCTTAATTCTGTAGTGGATGCGATCATGAACTACACAGGTTCCTCTGGCAGAAGTAAGGTTCTCATTCACCTACATACTTGGTGGCTGCATCTCCCTGTTGGTTACCTCTTCAAGAAATGGCTTTGGAGGAAGACAAGCATAGAGACAAATCTTCACCCCCTCCCAGCAAAGTAGAATAGATCCAGGAAACTGGAATGGGCATGGGTAAGCTTTTAAGTACCAAGGCATATACTTTCTAAATGCTGGCCCACTTTGGAAAACCTCCTGAAACATTTCAAATGCCGTTGTTTCCTAAGTAGGTTCTTTTCCTAGTCACTTACTTTGCTCTGTCTCTGTCTCAAGAACCTGACCCAGGATACCATCTTTGTTCTGTGGTCACTAAATTTATATTATAAACATCATTAGACATCCTATTTAAACCTCTTATTAATGTTAGCAACAGCCTCATGAAAAATAAAATATTTATTTAACTTAGAAATTATAGCATGTCAATTTTAAGGAGAATGGACAAAACATCCCAAGAGTTTAAGAGATTATGTTTCTATGAAACAAGGCTACAGTTCTAAGGAAGCTAGAAAGTTCTGTTTTATAGGATTGCTGCTGGCTATTCATCCTCATTCTTTGTGTTCCCTGCATCTCAAGTTTGCTTATTTCCCCACAACATGTCCAGTTCCTCTTAGGTGTTCTGCGAGTATTTAATCTTCTCTCTTCGTCCAGGTAAGGGAGTTAAGTGGGACAGGAGACACTCCTGTTGTAGTTCTGTCAAGGTAATTCACACTGACAGGACCATCTCTCCAACTGGTTAAAATGATGGTGTGACACTTTCACAGCCCTTTTATATTTCAAGTTTCGCCTCCTGTTTTAACAGCTGTGTCTTCACATAGCCTGACCCCAGATGACAATTTAAGAAGTGTTTCTACGATGCCAGAGACACACTAAGGCTAGTCAAATGTTCTGCCACTGCAGTATGGCACTCAAGAAAACTTTTAAAGGTGCTTAAGATGATACTTGTTTATAGAATATGGTGTATTAATTTGTATATAATGTATAAAGATTAAATCAGAAGTATTTAGGGTTTCTATGTCTGTAAACATTTGTGTTCCAAATCTCTAATTTCCTTATGAATAGTTTTAAAAATAAATTATATTGTAGGGTGCTGCGAACTCGCTTCAGTTCAGTGTGTTGCAGAGTTAAGGAACCTAATCTCCCTATGATTTGTTTTCATAACTTTTATCCAATCTTCTGCACCCTCCTAGCAACCAAGAGCTATTCTACACTTGACTTCTGCAGAGTTAAGCTTTCAGCAAGCACATGGAAGTGAGCAAATGAAGTATTTCTTTCTGTGCCCTTATTTGCACTTAACTGAAGTTCCAAACATAGAAAAAGCGTTAACACTGATAATAAAAATAAAAATAAAAATAGTAGAGATACATGGGGCAGTTATTGTGCAAACACTTCATTGTTGGTTATACATTTTATTTTTGAGTGAAGACGTTCAATTTCAGATTTTCAATGTCAGCCTAAGTTAGTGTCACTTATTTCAGAATTGGGCCAAGGTCTATTAGCCAGAAGCTTCAAGGTTTCCTTGGAGGCCTATCAATTAGCACAGGATTCGATACATAGGGATAACCATGTAAAGAATTGATTTTTACCAAGACTTAAATGTGCAAACATTGTGAATATATGGTAGACCAATGTATAGCTCTGGACTTGGTTCAGCGTTAGGCTGGCGTAGTGGATTTGAGTGAGGACTAAGTACACCCTTGGTGACCTTGAAGTGTATGCAGTAAGAAATTCTTCCCTCAACTGCTCCTTTCATAATCAATATGTCTTTGAGTAGAGCTACCTGTTGGATTTCCATAAAAGTCGGGGCTTTTAACAGACTCACTTCTAGCTTTGAACTACTTCTATTTATAGATTTTACAGTATTGGACATAGTTCTAGGGAGTGAGGCACAAGGTTGCCCAGGGGTTTTAAGAAAGGCATTTCTCAAGACGTGCCCCATATAACACTGTCAATGTTATTTGGCAGTTGCTTTCTTGAAGAACAGTATAAGAGCCTCACAAAAGATACTCTTTATAAAAAAGAAGATATGGGCAGATTATTTCTGCATAGTGACCATGTCTTCATTGGATGAATCATTATGCCCTATTTGAGCTGGACACAGGAAGCTTTTCTTATACAATTTTATTCTCTGACTATACTCTGATCACCATATTGATGAGTGGTCAAACTGGTGTATGTTCAAAGCCTAATTCCTAATATTCCAATACTTGCTTAGAAATAGACCTGTCACCCAAGGCAAGGAAGGGAAAAACTCTTGGATTGATGTTAATCTCTGGTAGAAACAACACCTATCCTATTTATATGAGGCTGTCTTATTATATATAAGAGATTTTAATTAAACAAAATAAGTGTTTAGGAATACATATAGGGGATAATCCTTGATATTGTGTCCAGAATCTGTGGACTTGACAGTATATTTAGCTTGTTTATTCTCTTGGACATTTCAATAAGTGGGTCAATGGATTCTTGTTCTATTTATTTGAATTGATGTTCAATCCGTTTTCATCTAAAAATACTCAGATTAACAATAGATTGTCTAGGTAAATCTTGCATGAGATATGTCTTCTGCTGCCTTAAATTCACCCCCTATTTAGGTCAGACTAATCTAGAAGCATGATGCTTCTGTAAGGATGTACATCAGGAAGGATTTCCTAAGCCTGCTTCTGTAAGTAAAGAATCTGCTGAGGGCAGTGATAAAACCCTAACTCCTCTAAGAGTTGACAGAGCTCTATCCATTTATCAACGATATATAAGCACTGAGCATACAATTTTAATTCCAGTGTCATGTAAGTGGACAAATAACGGTCATTACTTTTCTGCTTAGAAAAAAAAAAAGAAAAGAAAAGAAAGAAAGAAAAGAAAATCCACAAGCACATGCACACAATTAAAAGTGTAACTGGTATTCCAGTCCTATGATACTGGGAAGGGTCCTTGTAAGTGGTTAATACTGATGACCAACTTGATAAGACCTATGGTCAGATAGATAAACTTTAAACATATCTATAGGAGAGTTTTGGGATTAAGTTAATTGAAATTGGAAAGACTCACCCTAAATACAGGATGGGTTTCAGACTTAATAAAAAGGAGAGAGTGTGCTAGGTAGTAGCCTCCATTTTTCTGTCAGTAGCTGCCTCAAGCTCCTGCTGCAGTGCCTTTTCTGTCATGGTTCGTGGGCCCCTTGAACTGTGGGCCCAAATAAGCCCTTCCTTCGTTGAGTTGCTATTATCAGGTACTTCATAGCAATGATAAAAGTAATTAACACTATGTTTTGTGTCTAGATGTCCTGTCTTTTCTTAGGTAATATGTGAATGTTGGCTCTTTGCCACTGGCATGACTAAATACTGGAAGAATCATAAGAGCTAGTCTAGGAGGCAACTATTAATGGTACATTCCTCCAGGGTCACAAATCAGTAACAGCTGAGCATTCCAGAACTTCTCTTATTAGCAGTGAACAATGAGTATATAGAAATGACCAAAGTTCATCATAAAAATTGCCTATATTTTCCCTGAACCTGGTCAACTTCATAAAGTTCAACACAATCATAGTTAGATCATTTTATTTCCAGCATTTTAATGTCAGCATCACTCCTGACATTTCTGACAGAGGAATGCTTAACAGAAAGAAAACGGTCATTGAATGTTGTACCAGGTAAACTCATGGTCCTTAGAGCATTTGCTAATGATATCAACACAATGATTTCCTTATAAAGATGATGACAATAAGTCAGACATGCTTGCTCACTTCCCCAAGGCCGTAAGTAGTTTATGTGGGAACAGTTGGAACTGTGGGAATTCAGTTAAGATGACTTCTGAGTCTATGTTCTTGTTTCCTGTCCTAGATTCCAATACAAGGCAATATTTTTGTTTGGGACACGAATGAAATAAGAGGCTAGATTTGTGTTAACAAGCTATGTATATTCTTTGATTCTCTGGAAGGTTCCTGTGTTTGTATTTAATAAGCAGTATTCTTTAGTGAGTTTTACTGAAGAAGCTCCCACTTATTCAAGAGAGAGGCTTCCACTCCAGGGTGAGGTTAGTACTCAAACCTGCGACAGAGGACATCAGCAGGGTTTCCTGGCTCACATCTACTTATCCAGCAAGGGGATGCTATATGTCACTCAGGGGCATATAAGGGCTGTGCCCAGGAACATACTTAAAAGGATACAGTCTTATAGTGTAGAGGGAAGGTGACCACCTCTGGTGCCCGTGGATAATACAAGTGGCTTGTTTGAATAATGCTGTGGGCTGGCATGGTGTAAATCTCATTAGCAAGAGACCACTTGGAATTATACTTGGTTTCCTTGAAATGCAAGGTGGACAGGCCAGAAGATCTCCCTGAGAACAGAGTGAGTGAGAAGCAGACATTAAGACAATGCAAGGCCCTTCCAGCTTCTTTAGACCAAAAGGAAGCATGCAGCATGGGCTTCAGATTTAGACTTGACAAGCAGCTCTGCAGCATGCGGTGAGAAATTTAAGAAACAAAATAACAAAATGCAAAACCGGGAAAAAATGCCGTTTTGTGTGTTTGGAAAAAAAAAATGAGTGTTAAAAAGCTTTCCAACTCAAGATAAGAACTGAAAGTCTGATTGATTATTAACCATGAATTTCTCCAATGTATTAAAAACTTCGAATTGTTTTGGTTTTAGAAGATTCCTGGATTTTTTTAAGATTTACAATGGCGGGGGCGGGGGGGATGCAATGCCAGACAGCCACCTTCCAGTACCTCTCTTGAAGATCCTCCAGCAAGCATTGGCCTCTTGGCTCTGTGGATTACTCGGTGTGTGACCTTGGGCATGTGTTCCCGTTCACTCAGTCTCCACAGCTTAGCGTCCAGTGTAGATCTTACGACATCCTTCTCGGCAGATTTCGAGAAGCGTGGGTGCTAAAACAGGAATGAATGGCCTGGCTCAAAAGATTTAAAAAAAAAAAAAAAAAAACAACCAACCAACCAACCAAACAAACAAAAAACATGTCTTATCTCTC
Organism: Psammomys obesus; assembly: GCF_907164565.1. Classification (NCBI taxonomy): domain Eukaryota; kingdom Metazoa; phylum Chordata; class Mammalia; order Rodentia; family Muridae; genus Psammomys; species Psammomys obesus. The sequence continues at coordinate 9,507,019 of NW_026596046.1, forward strand.
TTCCTGATCCATGCAGCAAACTCCTTTTGCCTCGATACATTATTGAGCATTTTCTGTCTTAGCTGCTGCTCTGCAGGCTCAGTTTTAACTAACTAGATCCTCTCTCTCTTCAGGCCACTGCGATTGCCATCTTTGAATCAACCACAAAGCATCATTTCAGAAGGTAATGCACATTTGCAAATGCGCATTAACTCTCTCATGCCATCTGTGAAATTCCCAATGCCAAGGAAAAAAGAAGGCACCATAGAGGAAGAAGAATGGCAATGGGCATGTTAGGCTATGGATTCCATTCGTAATATTCAAGTCTTAGACACAGTCTAATAGTGCTAGTGGAAGTGAGTGCAAGCATTGCTAGTAGTTCATTAGCGGTGTGTCACCTGGCTACATAAATCCAAAGGGGATAAGCATGAGAAGAGCAGTGTTCTGACTTCAAATGAGCTCTGCTGCACTTTTCTACTGAAGTTAAGAAGTAATTTAGCTTCTTTATCCTTACCATGGAGCTCTTGCTTTGAGCCAGTGGTGACATGGGCTGAACTGTTCAATATCCCCTCCATGATACCCAGTGATATTTCTGGTGAGATTTTTGACACATGTGAACATAATGCATATTAGATGAAGAGCAATGTGGTATGGAAAGGACTGATGTGGCTGTGGCTGCAAGGTGATACAATATCGCTTGCTGTAGAAGATTAAGTATGCATGTAGAAAACACCAGAATCACCACTAAAAGTAGCTCACGGAGATGTCACCAAATTACCCATCAACGAATTACAACACACTTAAGATAGCAAATATTTTCAAAAGGTAAAACTTAAAAGCACATGGGATAAGAGGCCAGTAATTAAAAAGGTGAATAAGAATTCTACCACTTTAATGATTTATTGTTAATTGCTTACACAGGCCAATTTAAGAGCAGAACAAAAGCTAAATGTTTGAAATTAGGCATCATACTTCAAAATAATTTATGGATGAGGGGTGAAATTATAAGAAAAATTAGACAAAGATTTTAATGAAAGCATATCAAAATTTGTGAGTGTCAACTCAAACAATGTATAGAAATAATTTGTAGCATATGTAGTAAAAGAATAATATTCCTTTTAACATCCTGAAATAAATCAGATGAATAAAGATCTATCTAATTATGAATGCAAAAGGAAGGACTTTAGGCTGAGAGCTCTAATGTCAGCCACTAAATCAAATACACGGAGAGAAAGTATGAGCAACAGAATCGCTAAATATACTGATAAACAGGTAGGTTTGTGAGTCTTTTGCTAAGTGGACAAGTTGCCTTTTTCTAATTATATTTTACTTACTGTTGCTGCAGCCTCGAGAGAAGCTTCTCATGGCAATGGGAAGCAGTGGCTACGGAGACTCATAGGGGGTCGGAGCGCTGAGACTATCTGGCTGTTGACCGATTAGTCGTAGTTGGGACATCTATATTATGCCCCATAAGCCGCAGGGTTAGGAAACATTGCAGAAGAGAGGGAAGAAAGACGTATGCGCTGGCGGGTGCGGAGGAGCGCTCTTGAACCCTGTCTCCCAGGCTCTACACAACCCATGGCAGCTGAGAGTGGTCCACCCAATACCTGGACCAAGTTTGATCTGTCCGAGGTGCAGACTAGGACACAGCCAACAGCAGCTGAGTGAGCTGGAGCGGCTACGCACACGCCAGACACCACAGTCTTCACGGGTTATCGCCTTATTGCATTTAGATTTTGCTCCCTCTTCATATACAAATCCAAGAGGAACACGAGGAACTTAGGGATGTCATGGAAATGATTAAAAACACATTGGGTGAAAACAAAATTAAGAACTGATAGTAATTCACTTGTCTATAAAATGAAACATTTGCCATAAAGCCAGTCCCCAAATAGAAGAGTTTCTAAAAAAAAAAAAAAAAAAAAAAAAAAAAAAAAAGTGCTGGGTTTGGAATTCTAAATTTTGAATCATTCTTAAACATGCTACTGATAAAGTCATTGCCATTTGATTATTAGACTTTGGAAAGAATAGGCTTTGATAATTGCATTTTCTTTTAAACAGTGTACCTTGATACTTTTTTACTGGAGAAAAACAAATGCCACCAGTTGGGGGATGTATTGGCATTTGACAAGCAGATGTCTACCCCTGGAGCTTACTGAACTGTGAGAATGGAAGGCGTGGAAGAGAGACCTGGGTGATGCACATTTATGAAATGCTTAATTGAGTGGAGGGAGGCTCATTGGAGGCCACGTGCAGATTGCTCGAAACGCTTAATCACACTTGTACTCCGTTAACGTCCCTGTATTAGTCATCTTTCTGCCACTGTCACAAACGCTTGAGAGAAACTACAAGGAAGAAAGGCTTATTTTGGTGCCTAATTTGAGACAGACTGACACACAGAGAGAGACAGAGAGAAAGAGAGAGAGAGAGAGAGAGAGAGAGAGAGAGAGAGACTGAACTTCCCCTATCTTCTTCAAGACAATCCTCCAAAGGCTTAATTTTCTCCTACTAGTTCTCACTTTTCAAAGAAATACTTTTGTTTTTACAATTTGATTCATATATATATATATATATATATATATATATATATATATATATATTCTGATCAAACTCATACCCACATAAATATAACTATGAAGCCATCCACTGGGGCATGGGTAATTCACTAGGGGCTGTAAACCGGAAGTGAATGATGTTACCTCCGGTAGGTTTCGTGTACTAAAGGTGTCTACCATATCTCCCAATGGCACCACAGGGTAGCTACCAAGCTTTTGAAACACCGGCCTTGGGCAACACTTCCAAACCGCACCACCAGCACAGGCTAACCTCTGGCAGTCCTGGACGCTGGATGCTTGTTGGCTCCCACAGGGAACCTAACGTGCTGGTGCACTATTGTTCACGATCTCGACCCTCCACCCCCAGCTTTCGTCAGCAGCTGCGGGAGCTGCAGGCACAGCAGGTGCTTCGGGTATACATTGGGTGACGCCAAAGTGCCAGAGTTAAAAGCACAGAGCGGGTAATGGTTGTATCGTAAGGGCGGTCCCAGACTGGAGACCGTAGGTTGCAACCGTAGGTAGGTTGAGACACTTTCGTGACTCATCCTACTCAGGTGCCCAGGCCCCCTCAGCACCTTGGTTTCACTCTAACCTCACACCTAAGTCTGCAAACGCTTAAAAATATCGGTTTCAGGCCTCTGACCTCCCGAGTTTCTGGTTTAATTAAATCGGGGTGCGGCCCCCGTTGGCATGGTTTTAAAAGCTCCCCAGGTGTTTTTCATATGCAGGCGAGATGAAGTCTGCAGCTTTGGGGTTCCCTAGGTAGGGCCACACGCTGCCTTAATTTCCAGCCCTTCTCTTGTTGATGTGAACTCAACCTTCACCATTGTGGTCCTGCCTGTCCCCCACCTCCACCTCACTTCCCCACCCCAGGCCCTGGCTTCTGCTGCATCATCTCACCACCATTCGTGATAACCATGATAACCGAGGACTCCATTTCTACTGTGAGGGAGCAGTTCAGCCTCTGCCTACCAAGAGACTGCCATGGTCGGTTATCCTGACGATTAGTGCTCACTCCATCCACAGCCCTGACCTTGAACAAGGTAACAGCCTTTAACCCTACCTGCTTTCAATGCACAGTCTAAAAACAGGCGGCAGCAGCGTTGGCCTCTCAGTTCTTCCTTCAGTTTCTGTCTTTTCTGTTTACTTAGTCCCAGGCTTATAGCGATGCCTGGTGCAAGCCTACACACCATAGAAGCTGTTCCTGCTGCCTCGTTTTCTCTTTCAAAAAAAAAAAAAAAACTAATAATAAGGCAGAAAGAAAACAGGGTCAGAGATGAAGATTCCAGAACACATTTCCCCCAAGATTTTCCTTTATTATTAGACATAAATATTTAAATTTAATATATTTTATGATATGTTTTATGTAAAAATCTAATGTATTATTAGCATTCCATAAAACCTAATGCATTATAAGGATTCTATTAAACATTTAATATTTATTAATCAGAATTTAATGTAAACTATTTAATTTGACTAACTGCACTACTTATATTTCTGATGAAATTAAAAGAAAATTCCATTACCTATACAGTACGCCAAGCACTGAGCTTATGCTTTTTGAACTTTGGATTCCCAAGATGCACTTGATTCTTTGAAATTACTTCTGCCTCTGACACACGGCCTGTGCATGGTGTGTGTGTTGGGGGGAGGGGGTTGTCATTTTCTAAGGACATGAGAATGAGCAGGCATACTGTGTGTGTTTTGATATTCTTACAGTCCCCAGCACCGACTAGGAAGCAATGTTGACGCTGACTTGTGACGTTTACCAAAACGCTGAAATGAGCAGTTTCTTCCTGCTGAATCTCCATGGAGTCTGACTCAATGTGTCTGAAATCAGACTAACTGAAAACAAGAAGCTAGAAGTGTAGGGGGCAGATGGCTCATGCTCTCGGGACTCCTTTTTTTGTCTTCGTGTGGGGCATGGCAAGCCAGGCAGAAATGTATTTGCTTTACACACATATTAAATGTGACAGTTGCACAAAAGTTCCAGCGTGCTAACGGCGAACACTTGCTTGAAGTTTTGGCAATAATATCCACTCACAACGTTCTAAAAGAAAATCATCCTGGGATTGTGCAGTATGTCAGAATATAAAAGAATCTTCATGGTTTCTGGATCATGACCCATAACGTAACCACTTGCCTATGGCTTGATATAGGCTTATTTTTTCCTTACAAATTGTTTTGCTGTTATGAATAACCATGCAGTGGATGACTATGCATGCCGTATTTCACATTTGAATTAATTAATTGTTATATGTATGCGAAAATATAAGCACTGAAAATGCAGGCACCGTTCAACCTTTGAGTTTGTGCTATCAGCATAACCAAGACACCCAGATGGCTAAGAAAGGTGACATAAGAGGCATTTGAACACAGGCATGGACATTGATAGGGTTATTTTAGGGACTAGGGAGTACCACAGGGATAGAATACTGCTATCACATGTGTAAGACCCTGAGTTCAGTCTTTACTGTCCCCCCTAAAGATGAAGATAAAGGAAGTGAACAACAATGAAAAGAACATTTTCGTTGAATATTAGTGGGCTGGTTTCCTCCTTTTATGAAGAACTGAACCTTTAATTCCTACCTGTTACTTAGGGTGTTGACAGTGGAAGTAGAGGTGGAGGTAGGTCCTTTTTTACTCATAAGACTAATTAAGGCCTTTAGTGATGATTGATTTACACAGACAAATTAATGACCGAAAGAATGAGAAAGAAGGAAATGTGCAATATACAACCCTCCCTTATCTTTAGGGCCCATCTAGGATATGTCTCTATGGCTGCTTAACTTAGCCAGCTAGCCCACGAGAGCTACCTTTCCAACAGGTGTTCTTCTATCAGTTCCTCAGGAGATTAGTTTTTCCCAATAGAATGCACAACCAACTTTTTTTTTTTTTGACTAGCTTTTTCTTTTTTTTTTTTTTTTCTACAGTCATTGTCTTAGTCCATCACCAAGTCATCACGTGGGACTTCCAGAGTGCTTCAATGCCAGGGAGCCATTTTCTGAGTGTCTGGGCTACAGAATTAACATTGTGGAGTATTTATTTGGGACTGAAATATTTAATATGGACTTAATATATTTATTTTTTTGGGGGGGAAGATAGCCCATAATTTAACTACATTAAGTAAATATTCCTGATTTTCTATTTTCCCATCTCTTCTTTTAGATTGTAATCTCAGTACTCAAGCTTCATTGAGAATATCTACAAAGGCTGTTTTTCTGTGTATTTGAACCCAGAAGGATCTAGGTAAATGACCTCATTGGGAAGTTCCACATCGATATTGAGTTACCGAGGCTGGCCAGAAGAGTTGAAGAAACTTGTTTGGGTGTGGTTGTTGTTTCTGCAAATTCTAGTCCCTTCTTTTCAAAATAAAGGCTACAGTCACTTAAACTTTCTCAATCAGGCTTCTCATCTCCACAATGACATTTTTCATGCCTAGGGTTGGGGGTAGACTACTCTTTATTTTCCCTCTCCGTAGAGCATGGTCCCAGCTGTGTGGCTCCCTTCATGAATATGCATGAAATCAGATATGACATTGCCCTACTCCCATTAATAATCTTGTCATCTGACTTGAACTCCAGAAAGCTCCAGTCCGTGGCTTGCAGAACAAATGTAGCCTGAAGACAAACAAGAGGAAAAGGCCATCTTTTCATGCATCTCTTTTATTTGATTGGGATTGAGTTTTCCAACATTTGGGCATTCTTATGAGGGTAGCAAGAGGAAGGGTGGAGGGAGAGAAATGAGCAGGGCTGAGTGTGAATGGCTTGGCTTGTTGGGAGCCTGGGGCAGTGGGCGTAATGGTATGCGAAGTGACCTTGCATATAGGCACGGTGGGTAGCCCCAGCTTTTTTGTAAAAGAAGCATTTGCAGTGGAGGTTTGGGTTTCAGGCTTCCCAGTCATCAATCATCACAGCCCATTCTTCTCTTTGACAGCTCAGTACAAGGCCTGACATTTGACACCCAAGACCCCGGACTTATGCACAGACACAAGCTGAGGCCCTAAGGGAGGGGAGGAGGGGAAGAGAAAAAGCTAAACTGCTTTTTTTTTTTTTTTTTTTTTAAGATGTTGCAAACTGAGGAAGATACCAAACAAATTGTGACAGCCAAAGAAAATGATTCTACAGGAGGGAAAGCATCACAGTGAGGTCGATCTGCGACTTTAGGATGTTTTTGTGTCTTCAGGTTGCTTAAAATAACTCTGAATGGACCCTTTGTAGCAAATATCTGCTCCTGGCTGGCCACTTTCCATTTGGCCAGATTGAATCCAACCTCAGCATTCACAAATGGATAGGCGGACATGAGGGTTATCACTTGCTGGACAATGGCTCATGACATTATGACCCAAATGTCATTATATTATACTGTCATGTCAGAGAAAGGCTACCCTTAGGGTACTTTCCCTTTAGAAAATTGAAAAGAATATAAAAAGGAAGGATAATAATTCAGGTTTTGATATGAGCTCACCGGAGTTTGAGGTCAACTAATGCAAGTGTTTTAGGGATCAGCTAATGGTAATTGGTATTAAGAAGAATTAAGTAATTTATGGGTCCTAGCACTGAAAGAGTCTAAAAGGTTTACACCATGCAAGTCTCAGGATTTCATGGGTGAAGGTCCAGGTGACTCTTCCTCAAATCTGTACTTATCTAAAAATCAGTTGAACTAAGTACTCAGCTCAGCGTGAGTACAGGGTCCTTCCCCAAGTCTAAGACCTGACAGATCAATCAATTGAACATTTTAGTCTACATCAACTATATGCCCAGACTAGTTCTCTTGCCATAGAAAAATGTGATTAGTCTAAGAGATAATTCCACTTTCCACTGTCACTACAGTCTATTTCTAAAGATAAAGCATACATGAATAAGATGGTGAATAATAGGATGGCTAAAATAAAAATATTCAGATCAATCAGCCAAGTCATCTGCTGGATCATCCAGCATGTCTTTATTCTGGAAGCAGTCATAGACTCCAGAAATCATACAGTTCTTCACAGTGGAGATGAGAGAAAAATTTGGGAGTCTGCAAAGAATAATGATTCTTTTTAAGGGCACTGAATGTTATAGACATGGATATATGAAAATAAATATTAAGGTATCTTTTAGAGAAAAAAAAGCACTCAGAGTAAAAATCCAGTATCCATGATAAATGGGTTGGTAGTAAACTAAATGTGTGTTTTCCTTAATTTTTAATTCATTCCTCAAAACTCCACAGTGCACATATCTAGCATTGCAAACAAGTAATACAAACATTTATTTTAATACACTTAGCTACTTTACAGAATGTCCCATTCTATAGTTTTCCTCTACCTGTCCGATAAGATCTCTGTTATTCTATCACTAATGATTTCTGATGTTCATGGTTTTTGTAAGATCAAGGAAAGGCTTGGTCGGGTAAAAGGGCTTGCTGCACAAGCTTGACAACCTGAGTTTGACCCCTGGATTCCCCCCAAATGGAAAAGGAATGAACTGACACAGTTGGTCACCTGCATGTATATCATGCACACACTCACAATTATAATACATGTCTTTTGAGATGAGAGGTATAAGTGTTTGCATCCTTATAGGATTAGTCTATGATTGTGAGTGAGGCTGTTGTCAGTAGGTTGGGTTTCTCTTTTATGTTCTTCATGCAGATTAAATAGGCTGGACAGACATAAAAGAGAAAAAAACAAAATAAAAAACCAAACAAACAGATAAACAGAATGGTGGCTAGAGACTGAGGCAACCTCAGAGCTGTATCACAGTGGGAAACCATTTGACTATACAATACAATAAAAGTCACCCAAAACTTTATGACCAACATATATGACCATACTTGGCTTTGTTACAGCGTTATCTTCGTTAACTGAAAGTGTCATTCATTCACTGAAACAAAGAGCAAATCCTCTTGTGGGACAATGTGGACCCATGCCAGGCACTCCCCAGCTTCACTCTGTCTTACTTAGCTTGTGAATTAGCCCCACACCACAAACATTTAACACTAAGACAATCTTCCCAATCATGGCCATGAGACTCCCCTTGGAAGTGCACACTGGCCTCTTCAGGGTGCTCTTTTCACCCAATAATGAATCTGCTTCAGACACCTTACTTTTCAGAATACTTTCTCTAGTGGCGAGTGACAAGAACCTGCAAACAAGGCACAAAGGCCCCTCCGGCTGGAAGACCTCTCCTGCCACCTCACAACAAGAGTCACAGTGGTACATGACTTTCACAGCACCAAAAAGCTCTAGTACTTACAAGTACTTTTCTATGCTGTACACTGAACCACGGGCTTTCTGAAAGGCCATGAAAGGCTTTTGATGTAAATCAGACTATTCATTTAATATATATCTCTCTTTGGGGTAGGTTTTTTTATTATTATTAATTACACTTTATTCATTTTGTATCCCCCCATAAGCCCCACCCTCCTCCCCTCCCGATGCCACCCTTCCTCCCCTTTCTGCATGCATGCCCCTCCCCAAGTCCACTGATAGGGGAGGTCTTCCTCTCCTTCTTTCTGATCTTAGACTATCAGTTCTCATCAGAAGTGGCTGCAGTGTCAACTTCTGTGGCCTGGTAAGGCTGACCCCCCCCCCCTCAGGGGGTAGGTTTTTAAAATGAGGCACTCAATCCCCTACTGAAAGATGGATAACTATGAAGCAAGACTCTATCTGCCTATGGTCTTCAGCTCAGCATTGCTGCTGTTTGCTGTCTCATCTTAGTCCCTAACCTTGTTACTCTGATTTTTCACAACATTTTCACCAGGAAGAGAGTTTCCCCAATTCCTATTCATTCATTGAAAACTCCCTGCTTGAACATTTGTACAGGTTTTACTTTTCCTCATCTGCTTTTTAATTCTGTATTTGTTTGTTTGTTTGTTAGTTTTGGAAACAGGGTGACCTCTTACTCAAAGATTTATCTGCCTCTATCTTCCAAGTGTGGCACCAACACCTGGTTTTAATTTTTAAAGTTAGCTCTTCCTATTTTCTTAGATTCTTGCCATAAAACTGTGTCCTCCCAGTTCTTCAAAATAAAAATTCTTCCTGTTCAATGTTGCTTCTTTCAAGTAACTGTACTGGCTTTTTCAAAAATTTTATCATGGTTCACCCTTATCCAGAGAACTCACTTATTCTACTTTATTTTATTTCTGTATGTTTTCTTCAAGGACTCTATCCATTACCTTCAAGGATTATAAGTCAACATTGCGGGTCTCCTTTTCTCTTTTGGTGGTGAAGAACAGAATCTGACACTTTGCAAAAGTGAAATGTCTTCATCTCTGGAAAGCCTTTGATCCATAAAATAAGACTCTTGCTTAGGCATGACTTTTGAAACAGAACACTCTTCATTTTTTGCAAGAGAGCTAGAGTCCAAAGTTTGGAAATGTCACACTGTGAAGAAGATTTCTTTTAATACAATTAGGATGGAGTCATTGGGGACAACCTCAAGATAAGTTCCTGTTTAGTGTTAAAACTTAGATGTTTCCCATGATGGTAAAAAATGAGATTAGAGATTTGCAATTAGCAAAGTTGAATGCCATGATTTGGATGGGTTCAACTATGATATTAGCTAGATTTCAACTCATTTAGAGCAAAGAATATATTGTTCTGCCGAAGAATTCTGTGTCTGCTTTTCTGGCCTAGGTTTATTGTGTGTCTCACTACAAGACCTGGTATTCAAAAGAGGAGCCTGTATTTCTAATCATGTTGATATTTCCCATGTAGCTTTTTTTTTTTTCTCAGCTTCTTGGACTCTACACACAAAACTAGAAAAGGTCATCAATTATAGGATTCTTATGTAAATACTGGCCTGTTTTGTGATTCCATTCTGAGCAATGATTATATACATCTGCTCAAATAAATTAATTTTCTTGTCCCAAATGACTCATTCACTGGAACTAGAAGTTCCCATGCCAGAGCAAATAGCGAGAGGGAGAGAGGACACAGCACAATGCTGAGGATGGGAATTCTGTCATTTATCAGTACAGCACATTGTCTTTAAATGGAAATGCTCTGTGCAAATACAGGTGTGTGTTTGAATGTGTATGTGTGTATGAGAGAGAGAGACAGGCAGACAGAGACAGAAAATGACAGGGAGAGGGGGGAAGAGGGGGAGAGAGAACCATGTATCTTGTCTCCTTGTGTGTAATGCAAACATGATGGAGGTGTGAGAATGATTCAGCTGTACTTGCCTTTGAGGATTTTCCCTATATATAATGAGCTGATTTATTTCTTTATAGTCACTCCCACCTGTATTTGCATATCTCTAATACAGAAGCCCAAGACAAGTTCTCAGATTATGTTAACAGGCCATGAAGTTGCAGTGATTGTATCTGCTCTCAATGTTGTGGATCTCCACAGACACAGAGTGGATGAGGAGAGTTTTTCCAACTTTGTTCAGTGATGTTCCAGACTAAGGAGGACCTGGAAAAGCCCTCCTGTCCTGTCTGGTGCCTGGAGTCACAGCATATTTTTGAAAGTCCTTGCTTCTAAGAAAGAACATTTCTTTACTAAACTTGTAGCATGTCTCCAACAATCCCTTGAAATATATAACATTGATTGTCTATTTCAGAACTCATAGACTTATCATAATTCATGTGGTTTCAAACAACTTTCTTTCTGAAGTTGATGCTTTTTGAACAACTTCTGTCATCAACGACAGGATTTTGGTTGTTAGGGCCAATCCCTGACTCAACCACTGCAAGCTTAGACACGCCTTTGAACTTGGTGTTTTCCAATCTTGATCCTGTCTCTCCACAATATGTTTGCAATGTATGTTCTTCAAATTCAAGAGCACCTCTATTTTACAAAGAGTTCTTCCTGAGCTAAACTAAGCTGCCTTAAACAGTGAACTCATCTTACTCTCTAACTTTTATGCAAAATAGCTGCTCTTGAGTTTTGATACCATATTTGAGTGTCTTTTTCGAGTTTCGGTTTCTTTTCTTTTCTAGTCACAGTTTAAACTATTCAGGAAAAAAACAATTTAAAATTTTACTTTGCATTTGTTATATCACTGAGCAGCTAAACTTATATAGGATTGAAATCTTTAAAATTGATTCGGAATAAAATTAAGATTATTTAAATGCTTTTGCATATTACTTACTACTGACTATTATTCTTTTTGCATCACATCCATTTTTCTATCTCTTCATGATAAATATATTTATCATTGGTTGATTTGGATATTTGTGTTGATAGCCATTTAGCTGCAGTTTTAATTATGGAAATAGCAACATTCCTTAAAATAATTATTCATTTAATTGTTCTAATTCCTTGGTCCTATTTTTTTTTTCTTCTATGGAACATCTAAAGTAGAATGTGATTAATGGAGCCTGATTTTACAGTCATGATAGCACATTTCACTCCATCTTTTTTAAGGTCTAGTGCGACAGACTTGGGGCACCATTTATCATATCTAACAAGACATTTAGGCTTCAGAAACAAAATGAAGATACACCATTTCACTTACATCATTAAGGTTAAGATCAAGTTGTCATATAGCTTCATGAACAGTTTTCATCCTACAGAACAGATGGGCACTTGGGTATCTTACCCAAGATGCTGTGTTGCTTAGTCTTGCTGGTCCTCTAGTATATGCCATCCAAGCACAGAAATAATGTAAGTTGCTTTTTTGCATTGTGGTGAAGAAAGAATTGTGTCTGCTTAAGAAAGCACGGTGGATGAAAAAGCAATAGAGAGCAGCCTGGAGGTGTGAGTTCAGAGTTTCAAAATGTTCATTAAGTAGCAATCTACTACTTCTGTTGTGTAGGCCCTCTATGCCACAGTATTCTTATTGGAAACAAGTGAGCCTTATATATTCACACTGTACTAAAGCACCTATAAACCTGTGGCTTTCCACCAACATGGCAATTATTTTATGGATATTGAATTTATCAACTTATGTTTGTCATGAGTTGCTCCACTCTGTGTTATGTCACGGCTAAGCTTATATATATTTCACAAACACAGCTGCCCAGTATACAGACAGTGTGTGTGTGTGTGTGTGTGTGTGTGTGTGTGTGTTTTAAGCTACATTTCTATGTGCTGAATATGAAGGAGAGGAGCAAAGTGGGAGAGGAAGAAAGGAAAAAAAAAGCCCCTGAGCATCAAGCAAAGTATATTCCCAGTGCCTCCTCCACGAGATTAAAGGATGGCTTTCCAGGCAATGCTTCAGACTGGCTAATTTATATGGATATCAAGGATTCGAGTGGAGAATGTTTTTAAAAGGAGCTAAGGGAGAATATGATGCTCGCGGAGTCCCAGTGGTGTTGCCACATTCATTTTACCAGAGCGTTCGTTCTTTAGTACTTTCCTGGATTGACATGAGGGAGGACTCCGCATGTCATGGGAGATAACATCTCAGTGTTGCCAAAGGAGTCTATTCAGACATGCATGTTAGTGGGTTGATAACTTATTCGCTATTGCAGAGGACTCAAAGATAGACATTTTGCCTTTTATCTCCATCTCTGTGCTCCCTGCATACTAAAGAGAGCGCAGGACAGCCGGCTACATCTTAACTAAGTGATGCAGGGGAGAGGGGCTGGGGCTATAGCCTGCTGCAAGAGCTGCGAAGTTAAAGGTACAAGGTGTCACACGGCCCAATGACGAATGAATTATACATGCTTATGCCTAGCGTGGGCTGTCTGTGAGTGTTATTTGTACAGCAAAAAAATCTACTGATAATTGCATATAAAGAGATTTAAAAATTAGAATTTAAACATTTTGTCTATTTTCTGTGGGAAGTGAAGACTGAGTAATAAAGATGGCAATCTTTCCTCGAAGATAGATTAACTCCTAAATAAATATTTCCTCATTAGTTGACAAATATTTTGAGGTAAAACAAGGATAACCAAAGACAAATTCTACCAATAGCTATTATGTTTTAAAGTACAGAACATTTTAATTCCATAGGTAGTGTTTGGGCACTTAGTAGTATTTCTCTCCCTGTTCTATCAATAACTGAGAATTTATTCTTTATTTAGACAGAATAGCTTCTCCTTTATAATTACTTAGTAATGACAGCAAAGTGGGATTATTTATTAATTGCGTGTAAAATACATTTCTAATATGCAAGCTAAACTTTCCTATGAAAATGAGGGACCAATTATTTTGAGTAAGGAAACTTGCATTAATTTTGGTAAGATCTTAAAACTAAACCAAAATCAAGTATCTATTTGACTTTTTGTACTTCTTTAGAATTTATAGTATGCTAACAATATAAAACATAATAAATAATATTCAGTTGTTACAAAGATTGAAAAATTAGTGTCTTTTAAAGCAAAATATTGATGGTCAATATTCTGTTTAAAATGAAAAAAAGTTGGATGACTAGAAAATAAGGTGATGAAAACTGAATTGCAGTCTGTGATTTTTTATGATTTCTATTTTTGTCTCAGAAATTACTAAATACTTGTTAATTTAGATTCCTAAAGTCAATGTGTATTTTTATAACCACAAAATCTCAGTTCTTTCTAAAGCTCTTCAGTATATAAAAACTAGTTACTGGGGTCCATATGACTCCCAATTATACCTTAATCTCACATTCTGCTTAATATTCTACATGAACATTCTAAAGATCAAAAGATACAAATGGAAACCTTTCTCCCAGAGACATACCAGTTAGGGAAATGAATCTTGGTTGTCACAGCAAAGTTGTACCAAACAGATTATGTAGAAACATCAATCCTCAGCACGGTAGGGCCCAGATTTCTTCACATGAAATTTGTGATTTGGCTGTGGAAACAGTCTTACATATCACTACTGTGCAAAACTAAAATATAGACAAAGGACCATACAGTGTGCTCACACTCTAGAAAGCTTTTGTGAGATGTTCTTCTGTAACTTCTGAAAGCAAGCTAGCTGTCCATCTCTTGTACAACTCCCCTGCTTATTTTCTTTAAAGAATCGTTTGCGCTCTTGTCTACCTTTGGAAGGTGATGGACAGCATTAGTTTATTTTATCAACACAGAGAAACAATCTCAGAAAGTCTGAAACCGAGTAATAGAGTGAGATGTGGTTTATCTACATAGGATAAGAAAGTTTTTTTCTTTACCTTTGTGCCACATAGAGAGTAAGCCATCCTTTGATGTAAATTTTCTCTAGCCGTATGGTAAATGAGTCTGATTGGTGGTCAGGATAGGAGCAAATCTTTCATTGATAACAATTAGTTAAAAATAAATGGTAAATCTAATGCCTTTGTGCATTGGTGAGTGTGCTTACAAATATTTTTAATATTTATGGATAGACTGCTGCTGCACAGGACCTATAACATCTTTGCAGACTGAGCTGTCTTCACATCCATCTCACCTGGAAGGATTTGAACTTGGAGATTTTCTTCAGGAGCACCTGTGCCTTAGGTGTGAATCTGCTCCTTGAGAAGTAAGTTATATTGTTCAAAAGGAAGCCATTTGTTTATCATCTTCCTGACAGAGCCTGCACATCTCCCAATATACACAGTCTGTACCAGCTTTATAGGGACCCAGTGTCTAATTATAAACTTGACAAGCAGGAGTATTTGGACAGAGCTATGCAATAGCAATCTATCTACTTATGTTGATATTGAATTAAAATCTTGAATATATAGACCTCTCAAACACAAGAAAATATAATAATATCAACTCAAAAGCCTGTTAATAATCTGTATTATTTCAAATTTTCTTTGACTTTTTATAATGAAAGTTGTGGGGTTGAATTCAATACTGCCTGTATGTTTGATATTTTAGATACTTTTCTGTAGAATTAATGTTGCAACTCCATAAAATCATAACATCAGGAATGGCACACTATGCACTTCAGTTTCCTAGTTCCTTTTCCCAGAATATCAATTATATGGAAATGTCATTGATATATACATATATATATATATATATTAAGATCATATATATATCCAAGCAAATTTCAGGTTTATGGTTATGGTGTCAGGATAAAAATGGCCCGTGTTCTGGCCAACTTCACATCCAATGGATTGTGTCCATAAATTTACACATCTTTAATACCTCTGGCTATAGATTTAAATCTGACAAATGTGACACCATTGGAAGTCCATTAAAAATGTGACCACGTTAGACTCATCCATTAGATGATGCTTTACCCCTTGACAGCTTAAAGTCTCTTGTTTCAAATCTCCTTTGCCTATGCTTGAACCAAACAAACTAGTAGTACCTACAGAAACTCTCACTTTCTGTAGGTGTTTAGTGCTGTTAAATATCTCTTAATAAAACAGTGTGAAGTGTTACAATTTACCAAGACAACAGTCACATATTCCAACTGTAGTCTCTGTGCAGATGAATTCTAGATGGAAATCCTTAGCTACTGTTTTCTTATTTTTACACCCTAACCACAGTTTCCTCTCCCAGGCCCTCTCCCACATGTCTCTTCTCCCCCCTCCCCAACTCTCGTCCCCTATTTTCCTTCAGAAAAGGGCAGGCCTCCAATGGATATCATTATCCATATAATATCAAGTTGCAGTAAGACCAGGCACCTTCTTGCCTATTAAGGCTGGATGAGGCAACCAAGTAGAAGGAAAGGGTCCCCAAAGCAGGCCACACAGACAGAGACAGCCCCTGCTGTCACCATTAGGATTTCCACAAGGAGACCAGGCTAAGCAGCTGTAGCACATGAGTGGAGGGCCTATGTCAGTCCCCTGCATGCAGACTCACTTGTTGGTGGTGAAATCTCTGTGAGCACCCATGAGCCCAGGTTAGTTGAAGTTGATTCCCTGGCCTTTCTCTTTCTCTCTCTTTCTTTCTTTCTTTCTTTCTTTCTTTCTTTCTTTCTTTCTTTCTTTCTTTCTTTCTTTCT
>NW_026596046.1:9523336-9603307 GCF_907164565.1 Psammomys obesus
TCTTTCTTTCTTTCTTTCTTTCTTTCTTTCTTTCTTTCTTTCTTTCTCTCCCTCTCCTTCCTTCCTTCCTTCCTTCCTTCCTTCCTTCCTTCCTTCCTTCCTTCCTTCCTTCCTTCCTTTTCTTTCTTTTTTATTTTTTCAAGACAGGGTTTCTCTGTATAGCTGTTGTTGTCCTGGACTTCCTTTGTGGGCAAGACTAGCCTCAAACTTACAGAGGTCTGCCTGCCTCTGCCTCCCTGAGTGCTGGGATTACAGGTGTGCACCACTGTGTCCAGTGGACTCTGTAATTCTGTGGGTTTTCTCATGGTGTGCTTAACCCTCCTGGTTTCTACAGTCTTTCCTCCCCCTCTCCCAAAGGATTCCCACAAGTGCCACATAAGGTTTAACTGCCAACTTTTTAATCAGTATTTCAATTTAACTACCCTAACCTAGCAGGATGACATTCTTTCCAAAGTTTTGCCTTCTATTCTATGCCTTATTTCTGTGGAAGTTACAGAGCTACTGCCTTCACAGCTTTTTGAAAACATTTGAGTCTTCACTGGTTTCTCTCTCTGCCTTCCACTCTTCTTACAGGCCATGGTTTCACATTGAACTAGTTCTGTCTTAGTCCTTTTCATGTTCTGACCTTTTCTTTCTCATCTCCTTTCTGTCACATGTATATAAGTTGTCAATATTTATTGTAGAAACATCAGCAACTTGCCAGCTCCTCCTCCCCCTATCTCACTTGAACTTCCTAGGATTGTTGAATTAATGCCTGCCTTGGCCTTCTGCTTTAAGAATTCTTTCATCACTTCAGTGGTTCTCAAGTCCAACTTCTTCTTAATAACTACCCTTTTTTGTTTGTTTTTTAGACTGTGGACTTTTGCTCTTAACTCAAATGATCAACGGGTATATACATAGTTAATCCTTCACATGCAAGAAGAAAAACCTGGACAAGTGAAAATCGACTGCATTACTTAGACCCACTCAGAAGCTTAATGTAGAATGTGAATTTCCTTTCACAGACATAAATGTAAGTCCTCAATAATAGCGTATCACTGCTCACCTGGAGCAGAAACCTGGAATAATGGGCTGTTGGAAGTCTTGTGATGTTCTGTTAGTGAGTTGCTGTTAAGCTCAGCACATATTAGTGTAGAAGGGAAACCATGAAAAGCTACAGTCTTGGAGGATCACATACCTTTTGGAGCTTCTTTCAAGAATTCTCACCAAGTTCCCATCAATGGGATCCAAGAAGACTATTTAGATTTTTGACAGGAAAACAGGAAGAGCAAATGTTCTGATAGTGTCAAGGTCTTTAAATAGAAACCATCATTCCCGAGTTTAATTCTGCATTCATATTTCACCTGAGAAGTTCTATTTCTCCAGTCTAGTCTCATAGCTATTGTTTGTCTGAAAGCAGCTATGGTTGAAAGGGTTTCATGAAGCTGGTGAAGGCCACAGCACTGATACAGAAGTCTACTAATGACTGCTACTTAAACAGAAGATTATAGGGCATCTCTGATACTCGACACCCCAATACCAGCCAAACAGGGTTCCTAGAGAACATTGGATTATAGACTAAAGAGTTTCAAGGTTTCAAGACACAAACTCTCTTCAAAGAACTTACAAAAGCAAGGGGGAAGACAAAAATAAGAACTAGCAGAATTGAAACTAGTATTGTCCTAGCTTGTTTTCTGTTGCTGTCATAAACACCATGACCCAAAAACAATTTGGGGGAGGAAAGGTTTTCCTTTCATTTCATACTGTCCAGATGATAGTCCATCACTGAGGGACATTAGGCAATGAACTCAAGACAGGAACCCTAAGGCAGGAACTGAAGCAGATGTGGTAGAGGAATGATTCTTACTGGCTTTATTGGTATGGCTTGTTCAACCTGCTCCCTTTATAACACAGGACCACCTGCACTGCCTGCGGGTGGCTGTACTCTCCCACACCAATCAAGCAAGAAAGTTGCCTACAGATTTGCCTATAGATCAATTTAATGGAGGTATTTTCTCCATTGAGGTTCCCTCTTCCCAAGTGAATCTAGCTCGTGTCAAGTACATAAAAATTAACCACTAGAATACCAAAACTCCAACTGTGTAGAAGTTCAGTGAAATGAATAGACTTTGGGTCTATTTAATTTCAGTGTGCAAGTCTTCTTTATTTCTAAGACTTTTATAGTGAAGTGAATTTCCAAATGTCAAACTATATTGCCTACTTATTTTGAGCATTTCTTCTTAAATATTCAGGTAAGTCTTTCCACATAGAAATGCTGAATGGATGGAGAAAGCTACCGAGGAAACCAGAGAAGTTCTATACATTTCAGAGTTTGTCACAAGAAAACACACTGAGCGTAAAATGCAGCATTGCGTGAGAAAGAAGTCAACACTGGAAACAATAAAATAACAGCATAGCAACCCTAAACATATGTGCACCTGACATCAGAGTCTTGAATACAGGAGACAAATCTGATAATACGAAAGAGAATCAACAGAGCACACAGAGAGGAATCAGTGAGAGTGTACACAAGCTGAGCAGCATTATCTATCAAATGTTTGTAACTGGCATCTATAGGGTTCTCTTCACATCAGCAGAGTCCCTATTCTTCTCAGCCTCTTAGACAATATTCAGAAAGTTTGACTCTCTTTAGGGTCCTAAAATATGCTTTAACAACTGTAGGAGAAGATACATTAAAATTGTTCTCTTCTGAGTTTCACCTTCCTTTTTTATATTTACAACAAAAGTAATGAAAAAGGTCACTTGCTATTCCCCACATGTCTTATCTCTTCTAACTCACTTCTCTTACTTACTGAGTACCTCTATTAAGATAAATGAGATATAATTTGAAGTACATTATAACCTCACTTTAGACTATAAGCTCTTTGAGATACATCCTATTTCTAGCTCATTTCTTTCTCTCCATTTTCCCATTTTGACAACTAACACTGAGCAAAACAAGGTCCCAAGAAAATTTTTATACAATAGATGGACATGATTAGTATTTTAACAATAAAACAATGATACAGACCAGATTCTATTTGTTTTCAAATAATATTTATGTTAATATCTTGGGAATTTCATACAATGTTCTCTGATCACATTTACCCACTCCCAAACACCTCCCATATGTAACCCCATCTCCCTACCTACCACTTTCTCTCTCTCCTGTCCCTTTCCTTCCTCCCTCACTCCCTCTGTCCATTAAGTCCAATTTGTGTTGTCTAATTTCTCTGTACTTTGGGGTCTGCCATGTGGAGTCACATCATTAATGAAAACTCACTCTCCTGTTCTCAGGAGTTATCAAATGCCAACAGCTACTCAACTAGGGGTGCAGGCTTATACCCACATTACTTTTGATGGGACTATCTGTATTAAGGTTGCAGAGGTCTTGTATACATTGTCCCCAACACTGTTAATTCATAGTGCAACTGCCTCATTATGTCAAGGAAACATTATACATTTTTTTTTATCCTCATCTGCCATCTCTGGCTCTTGTAATCCTCTCTCCTCTGTGAAGAGCTGGAGGATTTCCATTTAGGGCTGAATATGCAACAATCTTTTATTTCCTGCAGGTTTGCTAGTTGTGGGTCTCTGTGTTAATTGTTATTGACTGAAAGAAGAAGCTTCCCTGATAAGGGTTGAGTAATGAACTGATCTATGGTTATAAAAATATGCCCTTAGTAGTTATTTTAATCCTATAGTAGCTCAGACAAATAATAGTAATAAATTCTCCCTAAGGGCCTATGACCTGCCTAGTCCTAGGTCTTTGTCTCCCCAAACCGTATCACACATAGATTTCATTTAATGGGGCAAACCTTAAATTTCTACCAGAAAGTGGTTATATATTTCCATAAAATTCATGCCAATATTGCATTGTGGGTATATCTTGCCAGACAACTCATTATTGTATCTCTCAGGATTCAAATCTACAGGAGACTGATGTTTACTTTCCTCCTCATGTAGCATGCATATCCCCTTTCAGAAACATGAGAGCTAGCCAGTAGGCATAAAGCTTCCAGGTCAGTACCAGCTTGGTTTCTCCATAATTAGGACACCAATAAGTGATTTTTGTGCAACAGGATCTTACTGTCAAGTTATTGAAGGTAACTAAGAGCAATGACAATAGCCTGTATTCCAATCAGATTTTAGATTTTTGTGAAAGGCACTAAACAGGATACCTCAGATCTGCAGTGACCTAAAGCCATTCTCAGACATATCTCCTGAAAGAGCCAACCAAGGTCTTAGAGAAGATTCAAATTTTTTTTACACAACACAAAAAATTACTTATTACAGAAACTCTTAGAATAAAATGAACAAAGGTAAAGCAATTATTTTTTCTAAAGAACAAAAGCAAAATTGAGTAAAAGCACAGCTTTTGGGATTATGGCGGGCTGAAAGATTTTTTTAAGTGCAGAGAAAACATGTGAAGAACCTAGAGATATTAAACAATAGAATCTCAGTGAACTTAAGTAAAAGAGCATGAAGACAAAGGATTAATGTATGGAGGCTAAAACCAAATCAGCTCCATTACTACATTAATTTTATATTTCACTATTTGATAATTTAGAAATAATAATTTACCTCAATTTATAATTAATTAATTTTAATTTTAAAGACATAGTTAAGTTCAACAATTTGTGCAGCATCTTAGACTTAGAAAGTCATCAAGTGTAGATACCATGCATCATAAGATGAGGTGTCTGCATTCTTTGTGTGGTAAGGTGTTGGAAGCTTTAGTTAAGGACTGGGTTATAAAAATCATTTCCCACATCATCACTTACTGGTTCTACTTTTTTTTCCCATCATCAGTGGGAATACCAAGTTGTTATATTTATAAACTAGATTCTTTTTAAAATTCAGTCACTTCTAGCATTTACCGTGCTAGAAGGCACTTTTCATGCCACTAGATAAGAAAGGCGATCATAAATTATCCAGCTACAAACTTTGATCTACAAAAGTAACCCATCTGCCTTCAGCACATACTGCTGCAGTAGTGGCATAAATACTTTGGTAACAACCAACCGTTTTTTTTTTTTTTTTTTTTTTTTTTTTAATTGGATTTAAAGCTCACTCTATGAGATGGTACTCTTATGTGACTTTGCTGTAGTGGTCAAGAACCCAAGGACCAAGGGACCTAGCTGAAAATCTAGTAATATTATACTCCTAAAAAAAGAAACCCGGGCAGTAAGGTGACTCCTAATGACATATTACTCTATCCATCAATCAATGCATCTGTCAGCCCTCATGAAAGAAGCTTCTTCTTGACATAGTAATTAACACAGACCCACTGTTTGCTGGAAAGGTAAAATTAGTTTTATCTAGTGGCATGAAACTGGGTATATCAACCCCCCTCCATTGTGGCCCTGTATCCTGGAGTAGTCAACACAAAACAAGCTCTATGCTCTTGGGGGACACTTTTTGTTTTGTTTTGTTTTGCCTTATCAGATTTTTGTTGTTGTTTGATTCTTTTATTTTGTTTTTTTTTTATTTAAATCTTTTATTTATTTTTTATTAATTACACTTTATTCATTTTGTATCCCCCCATAAGCCCCTCCCTCCTCCCCTGCCAATCCCACCCGCCCTCCCCTTTCTGCATGCATGCCACTCCCCAAGTCCACTGATAGGGGAGGTCCTCCTCTCCTTCTTTCTGATCTTAGTCTATCAGTTCTCATCAAAAGTGGCTGCATTGTCCTCTACTGTGGCCTGGTAAGGCTGCTCCCCCCCAGGGGGAAGTGATCAAAGAGCAGGCCAATCAGATTATGTCAGAGGCAGTCCCTCTTCCCATTACTATGTAACCCACTTGGACACTGAACTGCCATGGGCTACACCTGTGCAGGGGTTCCAGGTCATCTCCACAAATAGTCCTTGGTTGGAGTAGGAGTCTCTGGGAAGTTCCCTGTGTTCAAATTATCTTGTTCTGTTGCTCTGCTTGTGGAGTTCCCGTTCCCTCCAGCTCTTACTATTTCCCACTTCTTACATAAAATTCCATTCACTCTGCCCATCAGTTGGCCATCAGGCTCAGCATCTGCTTTGACAGTCTATACTGCAGAAGCTTTCAGAGGCCCTCTGTGGCAGGTTTCAAGGTGGTTTCCTGTTTTCTTCTGGCTTTCAGAGGCCCTCTGTAGCGGGTTCCGAGGTTGTTTCCTATTTTCGTTTTCTTCTGATGTACATCCTCTTTGCCTTTCAGGATGGGGATTGAACATTTTAGTTAGGGTCCTCTCTTTTGCTTAGTTTGTTTAGATGTACAGCTTTTAGTGGGTTTATTCTATATTGTATGTTTATATGAGTGAGTATATACCGTGAGTGTCTTTTTGCTTCTGGGTCAACTCACTCAGGATGATCCTTTCCAGGTCCCACCATTTACCTGCAAATTTCATGATTTCCTTATTTTTCATTGCTGAGTAATACTCCATTGTATAGATGTACCACAGTTTCTGCATCCATTCTTCAGTTGAGGGGCATCTGGGTTGTTTCCAGCTTCTGGCTATTACAAATAAAGCTGCTACAAACATGGTTGAACAAATGTCCTTGTTGTGTACTTGCGCCTCTTTTGGGTATATGCCTAGGAGTGGTATGGCTGGATCTTGAGGAAGCGCTATTCCTAGTTGTCTGAGAAAGCGCCAGATTGATTTCCAGAGTGGTTGTACCAGTTTACATTCCCACCAGCAGTGGAGAAGCGTTCCCCTTTCTCCACAACCTCTCCAGCATGTGTTGTCCCTTGAGATTTTCATCTTGGCCATTCTGATGGGTGTAAGGTGAAATCTCAGGGTTGTTTTGATTTGCATTTCCCTAATGGCTAATGAGGTTGAGCATTTCTTTAAGTGCTTCTCTGCCATTCGATATTCCTCTGCAGAGAATTCTCTCTTTAGCTCTGTTCCCCATTTTTTAAGTGGATTACTTGGTTTGTTGCTTTTCAGCTTGTTTAGTTCTTTATATATATTGGATATGAGTCCTCTGTCAGATAGAGGGTTGGTGATGATTCTTTCCCAATCTGTAGGCAGTCGCTTTGTTTTGATGACGGTGTCCTTTGCTTTACAGAAGCTTTTCAATTTCATGAGGTCCCATTTATTGATTGTTGCTCTTAGAGCCTGTGCTGTTGGTGTTCTGTTCAGGAAGTTTTCTCCTGTACCAATGAGTTCTAGGGTATTCCCCACTTTTTTTTCTAGCCGATTTAATGTGTCTGGTTTTATGTTGAGGTCTTTGATCCACTTGGACTTCAGTTTTGTGCAGGGTGATAAGTATGGATCTATTTTCATTTTTCTACATGTAGACATCCAGTTGGACCAGCACCATTTGTTGAAGATGCTATCATTTTTCCATTGTATGGTTTTGGCATCTTTGTCAAAAATCAGGTGTCCGTAAGTGTGTGGGTTTATTTCTGGGTCTTCTGTTCGATTCCATTGATCCACCATTCTGTTTCTATGCCAGTACCATGCAGTTTTTATAACTGTTGCTCTATAGTACAGCTTGAGATCAGGGATGGAGATACCTCCAGAAGATCTTTTATTGTAGAGGATTGTTTTAGCAATTCTCGGTTTCTTGTTATTCCATACAAAGTTGAGAATTTTTCTTTCCAGGTCTGTAAAGAATTGTGTTGGCAATTTGATGGGAATTGCATTAAATCTGTAGATTGCTTTTGGTAAGATGGCCATTTTTACTATGTTAATCCTGCCAAGCCATGAGCATGGGAGATCTTTCCATCTTCTCATATCTTCCTCTAATTCTTTCTTCAGAGACTTGAAATTTTTTTCATACAAGTCTTTGACTTCCTTGGTTAGGGTTACGCCAAGGTACTTTATGTCATTTGTGGCTATTGTGAATGGTGTTGTTTCTCTAATTTCTTTCTCAGCCCTTTTGTCTTTTGTATACAGGAGTGCTACTGATTTTTTTGAGTTAATTTTATATCCGGCCACTTTGCTGAAGGTGTTTATCAGCTGTAGGAGTTCCCTGGTAGAGTTTTTGGGGTCACTCATATATACTATCATATCATCTGCAAATAGTGATAATTTGACTTCTTCCTTTCCCATCTGTATCCCCTTGATCTCCTTCGACTGTCTTATTGCTCTAGCAAGGACTTCCAGCACTATGTTGAAGAGATATGGAGACAGTGGGCAGCCTTGTCTTGTCCCTGATTTCAGTGGGATTGCTTTAAGTTTCTCTCCGTTCAGTTTGATGTTGGCTATAGGCTTGCTGTATATCGCCTTTACTATGTTTAGATATGTGCCTTGTATCCCTGAACTCTCCAGTACTTTAAACATGAATGGATGTTGGATTTTGTCAAATGCTTTTTCAGCATCTAGGGAGATTATCATGTGGTTTTTTTCTTTCAGTTTGTTAATATGGTGGATCACATTGATGGATTTCCGTATATTGAACCACCCCTGCATACCTGGGATGAAGCCTACTTGGTCATAGTGGATAATATCTTTGATGTGTTCTTGGATCCAGTTTGCAAGTATTTTGTTAAGTATTTTTGCATCAATGTTCATAAGGGAGATTGGCCTGAAATTCTCTTTCTTTGTTGAGTCTTTGTGAGGTTTAGGTACCAAGGTGATTGTGGCTTCATAGAATGAGTTTGGTAATGTTCCTTCTGTTTCTATTTTGTGGAATAGTTTGAAGAGAATTGGAGTTAGCTCTTCTTTGAAGGTCTGGTAGAATTCTGCACTGAAGCCATCTGGTCCTGGGCTTTTTTTGGATGGGAGACTTTTGATGACTGCTTCTATTTCTTTGGGGGATATAGGACTATTTAGTTGATTTACGTGGTCCTGATTCAGCTTTGGTGAGTCAAATCGATCAAGAAAATTGTCCATTTCATTTAGATTTTCAAATTTTGTGGCATATAGACTTTTGAAGTAAGTCCTAATGATTGTTTGGATTTCCTCAGTGTCTGTAGTTATGTCCCCCTTTTCATTTCTGATTTTGTTGATTTGGGTGGTGTCTCTCTGCCTTTTAGTTAGCTTGGCTAAGGGTTTGTCTATCTTGTTGATTTTCTCAAAGAACCAGCTCTTGGTTTCATTGATTCTTTGAATTGTTTTATTTGTTTCTAATTGATTGATTTCAGCCCTGAGTTTGATTATTTCCAGCCGTCTACTCCTTTTTGGTGTGTCTGCTTCTTCTTTTTCTAGGGTTTTTAAGTGGGCCATTAAGTTGCTTGAATGAGCTGTCTCGAATTTCTTCTTGAAGGCACTTAGTGCTATGAACTTTCCTCTTAGCACTGCTTTCATTGTGTCCCACAAGTTAGGGTATGTTGTGTCTTCATTTTCATTGAGTTCTAGAAAGGCTTTAATTTCTTTCTTTATTTCTTCCCTGACCCAGCTGTCATTTAGTAACAAGTTGTTCAGTTTCCATGAGTGTGTAGGCTTTTTGCTATTTCTGTTGTTGTTGAAGTCCAGCTTTATTCCATGGTGATCAGACAGGATACAAGGGATTATTTCAGTCTTCTTGTATGTGTTGAGGCTTGCTTTGTGACCAACTATATGGTCTATTTTGGAGAAGGTTCCATGAGGTGCTGAGAAGAAGGTAAATTCTTTTGTGTTTGGGTGTAAAGTTCTGTAGATGTCTGTGAGGTCCATTTGATTCATGACCTCTGTCAGAGATATTGTTTCTTTGTTTAATTTCTGTTTTGTTGACCTGTCCTTTGTTGAGAGTGGGGTGTTGAAGTCTCCCACTATTAATGTGTGGGGATCTATATGTGGTTTAAATTTTATCAATGTTTCTTTTACAAATGTGGGTGCTCTTGTATTTGGGGCATAGATGTTCAGGATTGTGATGTCTTCCTGGTGGAATTTTCCCTTGATGAGTATGAAGTGTCCTTCCTCATCTCTTTTTATTATTTTTGGTTGAAAGTCTATTTTATCAGATATTAGAATGGCTACTCCTGCTTGTTTCTTGGGTCCATTTGCTTGGAAAGTCATCTTCCAACCTTTTACCCTCAGGTAATGTCTATCTTTGTGTCTTAGGTGTGTTTCTTGTATGCAACAGATTGCTGGGTTTTGTTTACGTATCCATTCTGTTAATCTGTGTCTTTTTACTGGAGAGTTGAGTCCATTGATGTTGAGAGAGATTAATGACCAGTGGCTGTTAGATCCTTTGATTTTGATGTTGGCTGTGTTCATAAGTTTGTGTGCTTGGTTGCTTTTTGTTTTGCTGTAGTAAGGTTAATTATTTCCTGTGTTTTCTTGACAGAAGCTAATTTTCTTGGGTTGTATTTTCCCTTCCAGTGTCTTCTGTAATGCTGGATTTGTGTGTAGGTATTGTTGAAATTTGTTTTTGTCATTGAATATCTTGTTTTCTCCGTCTATGAGGACTGAGAGTTTTGCAGGGTATAGTAGCCTGGGTTGACATCTGTGTTCTCTTAGGGTCTGCATGATATCTGTCCAGGCCCTTCTGGCTTTCATAGTTTCTGTTGAAAAGTCAGGTGTGATTCTAATGGGTTTGCCATTATATGTTACTTGGCCTTTTTCCCTTGCAGCTTTTAGTATTTTTTCTTTGTTCTGTATACTTCCTGTTTTGATTATTATGTGGCGGGAGGATTTTCTTTTCTGGTCAAATTTGTTGGGTGTTCTGTAGGCCTCATGTATCCTTATTGGCTTCTCCTTTAACTTGGGGAAATTTTCTTCAATGATTTTGTTGAAAATATTTTCTGGGCCTTGGAGAAGGGAGTCTTCTTTTTCCTCTATTCCTATTATTCTCAAATTTTGTCTTTTCATATTGTCTTGGATTTCTTGGACGGTCTGTGTCAGGAATTTTTTGGATTTCACATTTTCTTTGACAGATACATCGATTTCTTCCATTGTATCTTCTACACCTGAGATTCTTTCTTCCATTTCTTGTATTCTGTTGGTTATGCTTACCTCTGTAGTTCCTGTTTTCTTCCCTAAATTCTTCCTCTCCATTATTTCCTCCATTTGTGTTTTCTTTAATTTTTCTAGTTCTATCTTCAGGTCTTGAGTTGTTTTGTTTACTTCCTTCACCTGTCTGCTTGTATTTTCCTCTTTTTCTTTTAGTTCCTTCAACTCTGTCTCTTTGATTTCTTTCAGTGATTTAATTATTTCTTCTCTGAAGGCCACAAGCTGTTTGGCTGCATATTCCCGTATTTCTTCACGGATGGCCCTAATTTGCTTGTCTTTATCTTCCTCCATTTCTTTACGGATAGCCATGATCTGTTTGGTTTTATCTTCCTCTAATTCTTTACGTATTTTATTTGTCTCCTCTATTATCCTCTTCATCAACATAGATGTAAGGTCCTCTTCTTGATTTTCTATTATGCTGCATTGTTCAGGGCTGTTCGCCCCTGGATGGCTGGGTTCTGGAGATGCCATATTGCTCTGTCTTTTGTTGGTTGAGCCTTTACGCTGACCTCTACCCATTGGGCTGATTTAGGTTTTGGCTGTTAGTTTCTGTGCTTCCTGGAGTCCTGAGGTAGGGAGTATCCCCTTGGCCGGAAGATGATTTTTCCTGAAGGAGTCCTTCTCTGATTTTTGGTTATGGTCACTGTATGGCCAGTGTTTCTCCGGAGATGCCACTGCTCACCTCAGGTTTATAGCCCTGAGTAGTAGCTGTGGTCTATGTTAGGCAGGGGGGGATCTCCTCTTACCCATAAAATTTCTCAAGACAGCTGCCCCACTGCTGGGTTTCTTGTTATAAATTTAGTGTGCTGCTGCTCACTAAATTTCCATGTACAGTCCTCTTGAAGAAACTGCTGATTCCCTAGCTATGGGGTTTTCTCCCAACAGGGAAACTCAGTCTGTTATCCTGGGGCGCACAGCTCTGTCTGAGAAAGTGGGAGGTGCACTCAGCAAGTCTCTGGGCCAAAGGCTGATTGCTCTGCTCTGGACCTGGAGAATGTGCACCTAGGTTGATTTGGCACCTGGGGGCACTGTTCTGGTCTGGAGGCTGGGTGCCTCACTCTGGACCAGAAGCTGTGTGTCTCTGTCTGGGATGGCGGCTACAGGCACTGCTCTGGTCCAGACGCTGTGGGTGCAGCCCCCCTGAAGGATCAGGGATTCCTACAGTTTTGGCAGTCCAGCCAGGGACAACTGGCCGATCCCTGGCACAGTATCTGAGGGCTGCTGTAATGGCTCTTCGACTCCTGCAGGTCCGAGGATGCAGCTGTGTGTCCCAGTGCCCCAGGGGAACGCAACAATGGCGGCAGAGCACAGCACTTCTGCCTGCACTAGAGTCTGCGTGAGTCCAGGAAGTGTTTTGGTGCTGGGTGTCCTAAGCGTTAGAGCTGCTGACCCCCTCCGCTGGGGGTTTCCTCCTGCCAGAGACACGCAGTCTGGTGCCCTGGTGCCCTGGTGCCCACAGTTCTATCTGAGGCGGCGAATCACGCGCGCAGGCAGGGCTCTGTGCAGGCAGGCGCCTTTGTCCCTCCCGGCTCTGGGTCCGGGCTGGCTCCTGGGGCACCCGCGGAACCCGAGTCTTTTCCAGGGGATGTCTGGGTAACCTGGGGTCGGTCCCAATTGTTTCCTGCTCCGTGGGGTTATCTCTCGACTGGGAGATCCAGTCTATGGTGTTGTGGGCCCACAGTTCAGTCTGGGACCGTGACCAGATCGCGCTGGCGGGTAGCTCTGGGCTGGCGACCAAGCGCCTGGCGGAACGGGGATCTCTTCCGCGGTTTTGCCGGGTGAGTTAAAGCTGATCGAATCCCCCACCGTGGGGTATCCTCTCACCTGAGAAACACAACCACTTGTGTTTTATGGCCGCGAGTTCTGATTGCTGGTCACTGTGCCAATCCTGCTGTGCTGCTCCTCAGAATGAGAGTCCTCCCGGCGCTGCCATCTTGCCCCGCCTCTATTTTGTTTTTTTTTGAGAGAGAGAAAGAACATGGATTTGGGTGCTCATGGGAGTGCAGCGTATCTGGGAGGAGTCGGAGAAATGAGAAGATATGATCAAAATGTATTGTATAAAAAGCATTTTTTAATAAAGTTTCACTTGTTAGGCCATCCTTTCAGATACACTTCCATCAAAGTATTAGCAAAACACTATTTAAATTTGATATATTAATTATTGTTTTTGCCTTGAACAATTCTTTAGTAGCCCTTCAAAAAATACTATGCTTAAGCAGGCAGCATTGGATAAAGAATTCTTAGGGGAGCAGGGAAGGGTAACAGAACCCATGTGATGTGAAATGATAAATGAGGTAACATGGGATGAAAGGATCAACTAAAACAAATATGTTTTAAAATGCTACAATAAAGCCTAATACTTTATATGTGAATTTAAATAAAAAGCAGACATTTTAGAATAATATTTAGGATTAATATAGTAAAAATGGCCATCTTACCAAAAGCAATCTACAGATTCAATGCACTTCCCATAAAAATACCAACATATTCTATACAGACCTTGAAAGAAAAAAAATCTCAACTTCATATGGAAAAACAAGAAACGCAGAATTGCTAAAACAATCCTCTACAATAAAAGATCTTCTGGAGGTATCACCATCCCTGATCTCAAACAATACTAAAAACTGCAAGCTACTGGCATAGAAACTGACTAGTGGATCAATGGAATCGAACAGAAGACCCTGAAATTAACCCACACACTTATGGACACCTAATCTTTGACAAAGATGCCAAAACCAAACAATGGAAAAAAGATAGCGTCTTCAACAAATGGTTCTGGTATAACTGGATGTTTACATGTAGAAAAATGCAAATAGATCCTTACTTATCACCCTGCACAAAACTAAAGTCCAAGTAGATCAAAGACCTCAATATAAAACCAGATACACTAAGCCTGTGAGAAGAAAAAGTGGGGAAGAACCTTGAACTCATTGGCATAGGAGACAACTTCCTGGACAGAACACCAACAGCACAGGCCCTAAGATCAAAAATCAATAAATGGGGCCTCATGAAACTGAAAAGCTTCTGTAAAGCAAAGGACACTGTCATCAGAACAAAACGACAGCCTACAGATTGGGAAAGAATCTTCACCAACCCTATATCTGACAGAGGGCTAATATCCAGTATATATAAAGAACTAAAGAAGTTAAACAGCACCAAACCAGGTAATCCAATTAAAAAATGGGGTTCAGAGCTAAACAGAGA
Source organism: Psammomys obesus (assembly GCF_907164565.1). Lineage (NCBI taxonomy): Eukaryota > Metazoa > Chordata > Mammalia > Rodentia > Muridae > Psammomys > Psammomys obesus. The sequence continues at coordinate 9,537,373 of NW_026596046.1, forward strand.
ATTCTCAATAAAGGAATATAGAATGGCCAAAAAACACTTAAAGAAATGCTCAGTGTCCTTAGTCATCAGGGAAATGCAAATCAAAACGACACTGAGATTTCACCTTACACCCATCAGAATGGCCAAGATGAAAAACTCAAGTGACAGCACATGCTGGAGAGTATGTGGAGAAAGGGGAACCCTCCTCCACTGCTGGTGGGAATGTAAACTTGTACAACCACTCTGGAAATCAGACTAGCACTTTCTCGAACAATTAGGAATAGCACTTCCTCAAGATCCAGCTATACCACTCCTAGGCATATATCCAAAAGTTGCTCAAGTATACGATAAGGACATTTGCTCAACCATGTTTGTAGCAGTCTTATTTGTAATAGCCAGAAGCTGGAAACAACCCCGATGCCCCTCAACTGAGGAATGGATACAGAAATTGTGTTACATCTACACAACGGGATATTACTCAGCAATTAAAAAAAAAAAACAAACAAACAAGGAAATCATGAAATTTGTGGGTAAAGTGGAAACTGGAAAAGATCATCCAGAAGCAGAAAGACACAGAGGGTATATACTCACACATAAGTGGATATTAGACATATAATATGGGATAAACCTACTAAAATCTGTACACCTAAAGAAATTAATCAAGAAGGAGGACTCTGGCTAAAATTCTCAATCCCCATTCAGAAAAACAAAGAGGATGGACATCAGAGGTGGGAGAAAACAGGGAACAGAACAGGAACCTGCCACAGAAAGCCTCTGAAAGGCTCTACCCTGCAGCATATCAAAGCAGATGCTGAGACTTATGGCCAACCTTTGGGCAGAGTGCAGGGAATATTATGAAAGAAGGGTGAAATTGTAAGACCTGGAGAGGAAAGGAGTTCCACAAGGAGAGCAACAGAACTAAAAAATCTGGGTACAGGGGTCTTCCCTGAGACTGATACTGCAAGCAAGGACCATGCATGGAGATAACCTCTGCACAGATGTAGCCCATGGCAGTTCAGTGTCCAAGTGTGTTCCATAGTAATGGGATCAGGGACTGTCTCTGACATGAAATGATTTGCCTGCTCTTTGATCACCTTCCCCTGAGGGTGGAACAGCCTTACCAGTCCACAGAGGAAGACAATGAAGCCAATCCTGATGAGACCTGATAGACTAGGATCAGTAGGAAAGAGACGAGAACCTCCCCTATTATGGACTTGGGGAGGGGCACTCGTGGAGAAGGGGGTGGGAGGGTAGGATTAGGAGGGGAGAAGGGAGGGAGCTACAGGGGGGGATACAAAGTGAATAAAATGTAATTAATAAAAATTAAAATTAAAAAATATTTTAAAATGCTACAATGAAGCCTAATACTTTGTAGTGAATTTAAATAAAAAAAAACAGACATTTTAGAATAATATTTAGATTTTGTTTTAATAATAATGAATAAATCACAAACTTCATCTTCTGGGCTAATGCTCCTATTTTAAATGAATTGTGCTAGAATTTTATAAAACCCAAATCATGGATGCTACTTTCCCTTAAGGCTACCTACAAACTTACAGAATAAGTGTGGATTCAAATGAATTAGTGTAAATGAACAGATATATTGTATTAAGAAGTGTTTAAGAATAAAGGCATTCCTCTAAGATTAAGAGTTAGGTCAACATAGGTTGGCTAAATGGCTCAATAGGTAAGGTATCAAACTTGATAACTTAAGTTCAATTCTAGGAACCCACAAAGTAGGAGGCCAGAACCAACTAGCTCAAGTTGTCCTCTGTCCTGTACATACCCTCTGATACAATAAGTAAAAAAAAAATGGAAAAACAGAATTATATCAGTAAGTACATCAAGACCCCATGTCAGTCTCTATTAAAGCTCTTAAAGTCTATCTACAATAATTGCCACGTGATATATATGTGTGGTGCTAACTGAACACAATTGTTGACAGGCTTCCATTTCCACGTTCAGATACTGCTCTGTGAACTACCATGAGCAGTAATTCCCTGAAACATCCAAGACTGCAAGTGTAATTTTTGCTATGTCTTATCATTTTTCCAATTTTACTCTTTATTTCCTGTGTACATGTCACACACAGGTGATCTGCGCATATACATGTGCTTCAAATCCGGAAGAGGATGTCAGGTGTCCTGCTCTATTACATTCTGCCTTATTCACTGCAAAAGCATCTATTGCTGAACCTACGAGAAGGCTGGCAGCCAGCAAGCCTCAGGGATCCTCTTGTCTTTACTCCTGTAAACTCAGGGTTCTGGTACATGCTCACACACATCTGGCCTTCTCAGTGACTCTAAGGGTTTCTAACTCAGGTCCTCATGCTTATGCAAGTGTTTTTTCCAAAGCTTTCTCCCAGCCCAGAAAGTGAACTCTGAATGGTTCTGTCAAATGGGTGGAGTCCTGGGTTCATGTTTCTTAAAAAGATATGCATAGTCCATGCTTAACCAACCCAAGTGAATAAGAAACACTAACAACATAGGGTAAAGAATCCTACAGATGATGAGCTGAGTGTTCGCTAGTGGAGTGGAGAATTTATTTACCCACTCTCTCTCCTGAGAGAATGTAAGTATTGCATATTTTCAAAGGAAAATATAAAATGATGAAGGTTTTTTAACGCAAAACTCTAGTTTTTATAACTCTCCTAATTATACATTTAGTCTTCTAAATAGGTCACCAAACTAGCCTTTCTTTTAGTAAAAGATTCTTTTCCCTTAAAAAAAAAAAATCAGCATAATCACTAGGAACTTGAAACATTAATTATTTGCATTTTAAATTGCAATTGGAAAGAGAAAGTAAAGTTAATTTCAGAAAGCATAGCTACCAAAAAGGAACTAGCATGGAAATCACAGTTTCATTTGAGCCGATTCTATATTATTAATTTTAAATATCTTAAACTCTAGAGGACACCCCCACCCCCACTCCCATACCAAGATATCTTATAATCTCCTGGAATTTAACGAATGAGCAGATTCAGAAGTCTATGGGAAGTGTTTCATCCACATCTCTCCACAGCAAGAATCAAATGCTGAGTTGTTACGGGCATGTAAACAGATTGATGGGGCCACTCGTTTCAAAAACGAGAGCTTTATCTGTGAATAGCAAATACAGACATGCATGGTGCCTAAAAGCAAGGCTACGAGAAGGATAAGACCACAGGTTTGGTTATGAGCCTTAGTATCTGCTTTGATACACTGCTAGGTAGAGTCTTTCAGGTGCCCTCTGCGGCAGGCTCCTGTCCTATTACTTGTTTTCTCCTACGTCCAATGCACCTCCCATTTGTCTTTCTAAGTGAGGATTCATCATCTTACCCCGGGTCCTCTTTCTTGTTTATCTTCTTTAGGTGTATAGATTACATTATGTTTATCATACCTTATAGTACTATATGAGTGAGTATATACCATGTGTGTTTTTCTCCTTCTGGGATACCTCACTCAGAATGATCTAACCAAACCTTCGGCAGAGTGCAGGGAAACATATGAAAGAAGGAAAGTTAGTCTGATGGGGAAAGGATAGGAGCTCCACAAGGGCCAAATATATCTAGGCACTGGGGTCTTTTCTGAGACTGACATTCTACCAAGGACCATGTATGGATATAACCTAGAACCTCTGCACAGATGAAGCCCGTGGTAGCTCAATAACCAACTGGTTTCCCATAGTAAGGGAACAGAGACTATTTCTGACAGGAACTCAATGCCAGGCTCTTTGACCTCCCCACCCCCCAAGGGAGGAGCAGTCCTGCAGGCCACAGAGAAGGACTTTGTAGCCAGTTCTGAAGATACCTGATAAAACAGGGTCAGATGAAAGGGGAGGAGGTCCTCCCCAATCAGTGGACTTGGAAAGGGGCAGGGAGGAGATGAGGGAGGGACGGAGGGTTTGAGAGGGAATGAGGGAGCAGATACAGCTGGGATACAGAGTTAATAAAATGTAACTAATAATAAATAAAAATAAAAATAAAGAAGGATAGGACCACCATCAGCACTGCACTGGGAATGGAACCTAAACAGCCCACACAGTACCTACAGAATGTGTTCTTCCAGCACGTTGGCTAGTCAAATCCAGGCTTTCTTCCAGGTGTTAAAACATCTTCTTGAATTGTGACTGTCAAACTCTAGTTAACTTGTTAGAAATTCCTGTCATGATCCAGTAGGTCTGCAGGAAGGCCCAAGCATTTGTAATTCTCACATGGGCTAGGGGACGCATGTCCCTTCTGAGGACTATACTTTCAGTTGTCAAGAGTTCAGGACTAGTACGGAGCCTTCAAGAGGCCCAGAAGTACATATAATGCCATCTTCTTTACACTAAATATTATTTGGAGATATTTTGGTGTATAATGAAGTTCGCAATTAATTTCTCTTCGGTTTTGATTGCTTTTTGCTACTCTGCAGAGGAAATCTGTTTGCTGTGGGAATTCAAGGTGTGATGTCAATCCTGGCTGTCAACCAGAGAGATCTAGAAAATTTGCAGAACGTGCTGTGATTGTGTGTGTTGTGTCCAGAAGCAACGGGAAATTAGATCATAGAATTGAACAGCGCTGATCTTGGGGTGTGAGAAGGGAGAAGTTGGGGGTAGGTGGGAAAGAGAAAATGAGACAAACAGCAGAAGAAAGAGGAAGAAATCTAGTATTGCTTACATTATCAGAGGGTGTATGTTTCTCTTCTTGCACCACCTACAGTCAACAGGCTCCAGATTCGTCAAGTTCTAGAGGAATCTCATCATCAATGATCCTGATGACTCCAACAGCTTCAGCATCGACCTGGCTCAGCATCAGCCCTCCCTCTTATTCTCAGGGTTCTGGCTTCTTGAACGGAACAGAACTGGTTTCTGAAGGTATTCAATGGGACTACCTGATCTCTGATGATGTAAGCCAGTCTGACAGATACCTTATTACACTACATTCCGTCAGTGTCTTTCACTGGAGAACCTCAAGGAAAATGATTCTGACAAGAGAATGATCATTTCTTTCCAGGTTGGGTTTTATTTTATCTGTCTTTGTTTATTCAGCATCACTTTCCATTCTATGCAGCAAACACAAGAACCTAGAGGGAGTAGATACTTACTGATTTCAGAGTCGGCACCTTTCTATATACAATATGAAAGAGACAGAAACAGAGAAAAGATTTTCCCTAGTTTAATGGAGAAAAGCAATGTTAAATTGTGTGGCTACTGGAATGTCGAAGGAAATCCATAGACTATGTGAAGAGAGATGTAGTCTAATAGTTACAGGGAACCACAGAGAAGGGAATCATCCTTGTGGAAGAGCAGCTGTAATAGTGTATGGCTCACAGTTAAAAGTGCTGAGAAGGACTTCAGTGGATACCCAGGATTGTTGGTGACACTGGCAGGGAAATCCACATAGTTCTCTTTGTGAAGGTCTAACTGCCTTTACCTAGTTTAAGACATATGGTGCTGATAGAAGGGCAGGGAAGAGAGTTGTGAACACTGAGCAGGAGCAGCCTTCTGAATTTGTGTTAAGCAGGCTTACTCATTTATATTTCATCTGGACAGTGTAGGGACACCAGTGAATTTCAGACAGGGTAGTCACATGCATTTCCTCCATAGGTCCCTTATCTACCTTCACATCGAAGTTGCAGAGGAAAAATCCCTTCTACAATATATGTATCTGGTTAATAACTTTTCATTCATTTGTCAGAGTCTCCCATACACCTATGTTTGTGCCTGTGTACAAATGTATGTGTATACATGAACATATGACCATATGTGGAGGCTAGATGTTGAGTCAGGTGTTTTCCTCAATTACGATTTGTCTTACTATTTGAGAGAGGCTCTCTTACCACTGAACTTGGAGCTTACTAATTTAGTTAGACTGGCTGGGCAGCGAGTCCCAAGGGTCTTTTGTCTCTGACTCCATCTAAGCATGCACAACCAGGACTGCCATTTATGGTAGTTTGGGGGATCAAACACATGTCTTCATGTTCATGTGAGCCATCTCCCCAGCAAATTCCTACCCTATATCTACTTACAAAAATAAGTTTGAGCTAAACTTTCTACTTTTTGCCTCCATGGTTAGAATTATTTTTTTAAATTACAAAAAAATAATTTCACTATCATTACTTTTCTATTTTTTGTTTGTGCACATTTCAGTAAACACACACACACACACACACACACACACACACACACACACACCAAACAAACAACAACTAAAAACCAAATGCTGTTAACCTTTATGGAAGTCATTGAAACCCTGTGCTAAGTGCTAAACTTCTACCCCTGGCTTCTTATGACCCTGTTTCTCCTAATAGACTAGGATCAGAAGGAAGGAAAAGAAGACCTCCCCTATCAGTGGACGTGGGGAGGGACATGCTTGGAGAAGGGGAAAGAAGGGAGGTATTGGGAGGGGAGGAGGGAGCGAGCTACAGGGGGGATACAAAGTGAATAAAGTGCAATTAATAAAAAATTTTTAAAAATAATTAATTAATTATTTTAAAAAGACCCTGTTTCTCTCAAGTTATTATTCACAGGTCATTTCTTTAGATCAAATAATAAACATTCTGAAAATACTTTCTAAATTTTATTAATTTGTAAAGAATAAAAAATGACTTAAAAGATAACAAATTGTATTATTACAAATTGCTCATGCTAATTATAAAGATGCAAGAAATTGATCCTACAAATAACACACTAGGGTTAAGCCTGCATGAACTGGACCTAGGCACCATACCAAGATGTAGCAGATGGGCAGCTTAGGCTTCAAGTGGGTCCTCTAGTAAGGGACGTGGGTACTGAATCAAACAAGGTCTCACTCTTGCCAGCTTTTAGAACATTTTCCCCTGGAGGAACTGCCTTAACAGGCCACAGGGGAAGAGGACACATTCAGTCCTGATGCAACTCGATAAGCTGGAGTGGATGGGAAAGGGAGCTCCTCTTTTCTGAGGAAAAAGGGACAGGGGATGGGGAGGAAGAGAGGGTGGGGCTGGGAGGGAAGGAGGAAAGGGGCTACAAGGATGTAAAGTGAATAAAATAAATAAATGAGAAACAATTGTGAGAGAAATATTTGACAAAGGAACAGCTAAGAGTTTTTCAAAATTAATAAAGTCTATAATCTGTGTATTAAAGAATCTTAGAAGAACCAAAAAGCTATAAATACAGGATGAAAAAAAGAAACATCAAAGAGAATTGACATTTCATAGTTAAGTTGAGGAAATCAAAACCAATACGAAAGTTGCCATATAGACATAAAATAACCATTAAGTAAGAAATGTATAAGCATTACAGCAGACATCTCAACATATATTAATGCTAGAGAAAAGGCAATGGAGCAATATATTTGTCATATTGAAAATTATATAGTCTCATAATAAGTAATCACATGTGTAATCATACATAGGGAAAAGGTTGCTAACTCTTGTAATAATATCTTTCAGAGGAGAAGGCAAAATAAATACTTTTAGATAAAAGTCTAAGAATGTATAAATAATGAGAACAACTGAGAAAATAGAATAGAATTATAAAAAAAATTTAATCCAAACGAAGAAGAAGAAGGAGGAGGAGGAGGAGGAAGTGGAGGAGGAAGAGGAGGAGGAGGAAGTGGAGGAGGAGGAGGAAGTGGAGGAGGAGGAGGAGGAGGAGGAGGAGATGAAGAAGAAGAAGAAGAAGAAGAAGAAGAAGAAGAAGAGGAGGAGGAGGAGGAGGAGGAGGAGGAGGAGGAGGAGGAGGAGGAGGAGGAGGGGGAGGAGGAAGGATTTTAAAAAAGTCTAAATAGGAAAAAAATAAACCCTAAACTAGTGAAATGGAAAAATAAAATTCAATTCCACCAGTAATTGTACTGGATATTAATGATTCACATGTTCTAAATTTGAATGAAGACAGTGTAATGTCAAGTCAAGTTTGTAAATATTAAGACAATTCTCTACCAGGATGATGAGATACATGTTTTATAGGATTAGATGACTCTTATTTTATTTATTTATTTATTTTATTTTTTTGAGACAGGGTTTTTCTATGTAGTCCTGGCTGTCCTGGACACTCTTCGTAGACTAGACTGGCCTCAAAATCACAGCAATCCGCCTGCCTCTGCCTTCCTAATGCTGGGATTAAAGGGCTGCACCACCATACCCAGTGAGCAATTTTTTTTTTTTTTTACTAAAATGCTCTGCATTATGCATATACATTTTTAACATTTTTACCATATTGTAGTCTCTTTGAGCTTTGTTCCATGTTTCTTTTACTATTTCATCTGCAAATCCTGAAATTTCACCATTCTATATTGAGGATATTCTTCATAAAGTTATAAAACATAGTTTGAAATTTATGTAACACAAAATTCCCTTTGTTTGCCCTAAATTCTACATGTGACTAAAGGTGAGATAGCTTCCACCACTACCACACCTCAGTTCAGAACTGCTCATGCTGGGCTTCCTCTCACCGCTCATCTCCTGCAGTCATCTGATTCCCTCTTTCCCGTTGTCCCTTAATGGGGTGTTCTCCATCTTAAAATTCCAAGTGGTTATACACCATACAAATCCAGTCATACGGTAGCACTTGAGATCAACTTATGTTGTCGCAAGTATTAATATTTCAATTATTTTTAGTACTAAGTGAAGTTTCTTTTCCTGGACACAGCATAGTTTATTCCCAAATTTAGGGGCTTGCTGGGGAGGGGGTAGGTTTCTTGATTAAGGGCCCTATAAATAAATCTAAAACCACTTCACAAATATTTTCAAGCATGTTGTTTGTTTATCAACCTTGACTAAATACTTAGTCGCTGGGTGCAGCAAATTTATATTAATCATTTTAAATTTATTACTAACTTCATACGATAAGCAATTATTCAATTTATTGGTTTGAATGAGGAATATATTTAGTATGAGTCTGTTGATCTCATGTTGATCTAATGATGCTTTAACTTTTGTTGTTTGAATTGAACTAAAAACTTGCCCATTTTTTTAGATTTTCTAACTTAATAGAATATAAATTTTAAAATCAATTCAATAGCACTTACAACATTATGAATTTCATTGGTGTCTATTGTACTGTTCCCTTGTTCAGTTCTGATTCTGTCAGGGACCTGTAGATCTTTTCCATCTTCTCAAATATATTGAGCTCATCGATTCATTTGATGGCTTGCATCATTTCCCTTTTCTGTTTCATTATTTTCTGCTGTAATTTTGAAAAAAAAATTTTAACATCCATGAGCCTGAGTTAACTTTGTTTTCATTTTTCCCAAGTCATATAGTGCATCATCAAGGCATTTGTTTATGGTCTTTCTGATTTTTTAAGTGCAGGTGCTTAGAACTGAACACTTTCCCCTTAGGGCTGCTTTTAATGTGTCACATTGATTTCAGTGTTTTAATTTTCACTTAATTCCAGGAAAGTTAAAAATTTTTCTTTCTTTACCTTCTTTCTTGACCCATTCTTTAGTGATGAGCTATTTATGTTTTTAATTAATTAAATAATTCCCTTTACACCTGGATGGTAGTCCCTCCCTTTTCTCTTCCTACCATCCTATTTAATCTCCATCTGTTTGTGCAGTTACTAGAGATTCATTTGCTTTTGATTTTTAAGCTTTCATATACAATATAAGGAGTTTCTTCAGTTTTTTGAATTGGTTCAGATTCATTTGGTCACTATGTGGTCTATTTTTAGAAAGCTCCCATTAGCTGCTAAGTAGAATCTATACATATGATGTTTTAGTGATATGTTTTGTAGGTACAAGTTTTAATTCTCACCAATAATTGTTTCCCTTTCCCCACATCTTTTCTAACATCTGCCATTATTTGTTTTGATAATCTTGACCATTCTGTCAGGAGTTGGATGAAATCTCAAATACATTATCAAATTGGGTTTAGTTAATAGATATGGGTACTGAACATTTTAAAAAGCGTTTCTTACACCTTTCTGTTTCACCTTTCGAGAATCCTCTATTTTGTTCCATATCCGTTTTAAACCTAAGTGTTTTTTTTTTTAAGTTGTTTGTATACTCTAGATATTAACCCTCTCTCTTATGAAGGTTGTTAGAGATTTTTTTTTTTTCCTGTTCTGTAGGCTGCCTCCTTACCGCAGTGATGGAGCTTGGGCAGGTGGATTGTGTTTGTTGATTGTGTGTCTGATGTGAGATTCTCACCTGAGTCAGAATGCAAGGGTGCCTTACCTGCATGATCAGAGCTAGGCCTGGGAGTGTGGGAATGGCAGAGGAAGGCATGTTTCTGGGGAAACTACCAGGCAAGGCTGGTGCATGAACTGTTTGAGCAAAGCTCAGCCTTGGAGTACGGAGGTAGCACTTGCAAGTAAGGTTTTGGGAAATTTACCAGGAAAAGCTAGAGCACCAATTCAAGTTATACATCTTTTTAAAAAGAGATTAGAGCAGTGGTTCTCCACCTTCCTAATGCTGCCACCCTTTAATACATTTTCTTATGTTGTGGTGACTCACAACCAAAGCATTATTTCATTGATATTTCATAACTCTAATTTTGTTACTGTTATGTATCATAATGCAAATATTTGATATTCCAGATATCTGATATGTGACCCCCCCAAAGGAGTCCTGACCCACAGGTTCAGAGCCACTGAATTAGAGGTAAAGATTTATTATCTAATACTTACGGTGACTCGCCTCACCTACATTTTATTTCTGTCTTCATATTCCTCCTAGTACATCTTTCTTCTTCTCCCCCTTCTCTTCCAGAAGGAAACTTTCTCTTGACACAGAATTCTGCACTGACATTTCCTGTTTTGAGGAGAAGGGTAAGTTCAGGATATCCTATGCTTTTGGGCACCCACAATTTGTTACGAGATGTCCACATCCATTGTTTTACAACATGGAATGTGTCATTTTTAAGTTACTATTTTTAAATGTTTTCCTTGTCTTTGGTTGCTAAAAGTTTCATTCTATTGTCCACATTCTTTAGTTTCTTTGATTTTTTCTGGTTTAGAGTTCTCTGTGCTTTTTTAGTTAATGTTTTATCCCACGTGCTTAACATAGAACGTTCTTTATTCCTTATATTATCAAATACTTAAATTTTCCACCATTTTATAAAATTACTCAATTAGAACTTTCTAATTGAGTATTCAAGATAACTCAAGGCCCATGTATTTAAAAAATATTTCTCATACAATATATTTTAAATATATTTCTCTTCACCTAGGTTCTAGATCCTTCTGCTTACTCTACCTATACAACTTTCTGATCTCTCTTTTTCTCTGTCTGTCTCTCCTTGTCAAAATGAATACACACAACAAAATAAAAATAAACATTTTAAAATAAGCAAATGTGACTAAAAATTAACAAACCACAATAAAACAAAACTCAAAACAAACAAACACACACACCATATAACATGCTTCATTTTGGACATCTACTCATAGGCATGAGCCCTTCCCTGGAGTCTGGTTGATGTACTCATTTTCATTCCATTGGAAAAAAACAAACGGATTTTCTCCTTTTCAGCAGCTATCAACTAACAATAAGTTCTTGCCTAAGGGATGGAACCTCGTGTCCACTTCCATTTCTATATTCTGAGGTTCTGTCTGGTTTGAACTTGTTCACATATTGTGTCTGTTGTCACTGTCTTGATGAGTATTTATGTGAGCCAAAGGGAAGGGGTTTGAGGGTTCCAAAGTTCCTCACTTCCTGCATATTTTTCAGTTGTGAATCTCTCTGTTAATTACCATCTACTTCAAGAAGAAGCTTCTGTGATGAGGTCTGAATGATGCTCTGATGTATGGTTACAGCAGTATATTATCTTATTGTTATGATCATTTAGCCGAATAATAATGGTAGATTTTCCCAAAGTGCCCATGACCTACTGAGTCTCAGGTACTTGGCCCTTTTTGCAATGTCTGGAATGGGTTTCATCTCATGGAGTGAACCTTAAATTCAATATTACAAAGGGGGCATTGGTTACTCCCATCACATATGTTCCACGGTTACACCAATATATCTTACTGTTACGGATTGAAGGCTTAGTAGCAGGTTTTTTTTTTTTTTCATGCATAATGATTGAATTTATTTACATGCACAAAGGATCGTTATGTTTTATTTTACAAATTAGTACATTATTTAATTCATCCAGCAAAGATCATAATCTTGTTATAGATTTTATTTCTGCTTACAAATCTTGCTCTTTATTTGTATACTGTTATTTATGATTCCTTTTCTTGTCATGGAGTTTGCATAGACCATTACAGCACCTTGAATGCTAGCTGGTAGGGGTGGTATTCCAGTTGTACTCCAGCTCAGTTTCTCCATGTTTGATGGCACAAGTAGTCTCTTGGGTAATAATGCTTTTCTCCCTGTTTTAAAGGGTATGAAGTCTTCATTTGTAAAGACTTTGTTCTTTGACCTACAGGTTGAATAATTTATTTATGTCTGCTTTCAATTTTCACTGAAGTTATTCTTTAATTTTCAATTAAGCCTATATAGAGCTGTGTTTTTTAAAAACATCTATTTTAAAATTTTATTACTGCCATTTCTAAGAAAGATTTAGTCTTCTAGTCAAAATTATATTTCCCTACACACCAGCATGCATACTTTTAACTTATAGAGCATAGTCATAAAATTGCATTAATGTAATGTATCTGTTTCAGCTTTTCAGAATCTAGATCACTGAAGGTAGGAGTTTGTTAATTATCTTTCCCTTTGTGAATTTTCCTATTTTCCTGGTTCTGTAAGTACTGAAGAACCTAGCACCTTGAGAACTATCAACACCAAAATTCCTCTGGAGAATTTTGAATATTTTAAAATAGTCTAAAAAGTGAGATTCATACCACAAATGATTTTGCCTCTCATGGACAGGTGATTCTAGAGCTAGTCAATTTTAAAAGACTGTTCACATGCAATTTGTGGCTGTTTCCTTGAATATATGACATTAATTTTCAGCTAGCTATAGTATTTTATATCATAGTTAAACTCTCAAAGTGTTTGCCATATACTCATTGAGAATGTTCTCTCTCTCTCTCTCTCTCTCTCTCTCTCTCTCTCTCTCTCTCTCTGTGTGTGTGTGTGTGTGTGTGTGTGTGTGTGTATAGCTTGGGAAGTAACTCACATTGTTTTATAATCATAATTTGAGTATTGCTTTTGTACTCTTTGTTTCTTCCATGCTTTTCCATCTTAAACATTTGTTTAACCTCATCTTTCACTAAAAAGCCAGCATAGCTTTTGGAATTTTAGCCCTGATACTTCCCCCATGGATAGAAGTACTGAGAGGTCTGAGGAAAGTGAGACATATTCTTACTATGTTCTGCACAAAACACAAATTCTCTTCCCACTTACAGTGTGAAAGATGGGTTCTCCCAGGACTTTTAGATTCTCTGTCAATGTGTTACCCAAGAAGATACATGTTGGTAGGAGTAGTTAGCATGAGAACTGATGGTGTTCTCAGTACAGACTTGAAATACAAGAGACATCTTTGCCTACCTCAAAACGTAGTGAACTTGAAGTATGATATGTAGTTAAGAAATTCTATGTGGTATCTCCAGTAGTTTCCTATCTAAATTGTCAATATTTGTATAAATATTTAATAAAATTGTCTTATATAAGCTATCTAGAAATGTATGAAACTGAAGGAAAATATTCAGAAATGCTTTCAGTGCACTTAATTTTAGGAGATGCAAAGATCAATATACTGGTTGAATGAATTGTTCATATAATGCTAAAGATTTTCCATCATGCATTTCTTAAGGTAATATTTATTTTTGCTAATGTAGTGGAAAAGCTGCCCCAAAGACCAAATGTGGGAGCTCTTTTATCTACCACACGAGAGTGATGGCAGAGCACTTTTCTTTGCTACTAAAATCAAAGTGTCTTATTACAGGGTATTTATGTTATGAGTGTTCTTAGGAAAGTGGAATTTTTATATTGTCATTAAGGTGAATATTAAAATGATACAATGGCAAAATATAGATTTTTATATTTCTTTAGCATGGATAAAGTCTACTGTAAAATGTATGTCTTAGACCAGAATGATATACTTTGAAGCCTTTGATTTAAAAGCAAGGCCCTGGAGTTTTAAAGTTGGATCTTAAATTCCCTTAATTCACTTAGTAAAGTTGCTACATAAATGGCATGAGTTTCTTACATAGCATTATATTTCCTCAGACAGATAAAATTGAGTTACTGCGATCATAAAGGAAGGCTCTGATATGATATCAGACTCTCATTTATTGATGTCTATGATATATATACACACATTTTATATACAATATAAAAGAATATATATATATGTATATATACATATACATATATATACATATACAGAGATGTGTGTGTGTGTGTGTGTGTGTGTGTGTTGTCAGCTGGCTATTCTTTATTTTTGTCCTTTCCTGGAAAATGTCATTCCAGGTTTTCATTGGGTAACTGGTACTCACTATTTGGTGTAACTTGACACCCATCTAGAAATTTGCTTTTAAACTTTAAGCATAGCAAAAATTCCTTATAGTCCTTGTCAAGCTTAGTCAGTTGGACTTGTTGATTTTGCTTGTTCAGCAGGTCCTAGGCAGGAATTGAGGATACATGTTTCTCACATGATGGTGCTGATCCTGTGACCCTTTAAGGTGATTCTGTGCTGCAGCCCACAGACAAGATCTGAAGGACCAAGACAGAGGACTCACTTCATGTTGTCTCTGGAGTAGAGTTCTCTTGTCTCATCAATATGCTCCATGCTGAATCGAAAGCACAAGTAAATATGCTGAGTATTTGCCACTGAAATGTTGAAATATGGGTGCCCATTGGTTAGAACCCAAAACTTAACCAGCGGTAGGTCGTAGTTAAAAACACATTGATAACTTTGATACAAGTCAATGTCTAGATATCTAAAATAATATGTTGTTGTGAAAGAGAATCAGAAGTTTCCTGTTCACCTGGACATCATTTCAGTTTCCAGTTTGCAGGCTGGCTACTTTGGTCTTCAGGAAGTCTTCCTTTATTTTTTCCTGATGACTACAGTCTGTGTTCAAGATACTACTAGGCTTTGTTAATTTTCCTTCAAAAATATCTGTGACGCTATTATCTGCATTAAACATTTTAGTCTTTGAGAGAAACGGTTTGTTTTTTTTAAATTAATCTTTGGAGCATGATAGTTTAAACAGAATCTTGTGGGGTTTTTGTACCCAATAAAGTTTTGTTATATTGTAAGAAAACGGGCATAATTAATGATGGATGACATGTGCAAAGGAAAGCGAAGGAATGTCACATTCTAGACAATGTTCTGGAATAATGGTTATCCATATCAGGAGCAAGTCATTGTTGTTATAATCCTTTACTGTTTTAAGGGAGGTATTTGTACACTTGCCGCTTGAACAGAGAATGAAAAATAAAATTCCTAAGGGGAGAAAAGGTGACAGACTCAAAAATTTAAAATCAAGCTGGAAAGACAAGCAGAAGGGAAACAAATCTAAAGTTGAAAGTTCATTAATGCAGAAATGAAAGCAGGTATATTTATTTAACAATCGAAGTAAAATAAATCAAAATTGCATGTTTCCTGGAATATTTAAGAAATATCAACAGTAATTTTTTAAAAAAAAGAAATATTACTTGGCATAAAGATGAATAAAGAGTGAACCATCCTTCGTATTCATTTTTACACCTCCTCCCTTTTTAAATTCTAAGTCATTCTATGAAAGAGTGTGGTAAACTAGTTACCTAAATTTACCTTTTTCCTTTTCTACCCAGCAGTGACATTTTTCAAAATTACCAAAAACTGCCTTGTCAAAATATTTATGTGACATGTCCTATCTCCAACTAGGTGGAAAGGTCCTTGATAGCCCCTATCCAGAATGTCACACAGCATGCCACTTCTCACCAAATAGAATTGGCTGCTAGAAGTCCTGTGGAGAGAGAAATGCTAAGCGCATGTCTGGGCTTGATGAGAAGGAGCATAATGATGGCTTAGTACATCCCATATATAAGATTGTCAGTTGTTTTGTAACTTCACTTGCAGAAGATGATTAGGGGTGGTGAAAAAAATACTGAGACGATTAATGAGTGAGCTATAATGAATATTTAAATTTTATTGGGTTGTTCCTGTGAAACATCTTATAATCTATGTTTTTGAAATGTTCAAATGTAAGTTAGAATCGTTTATACATAATAATTTATTAACAACACTAATGACTGTTGAGACTGTACATCTAACTTTAAAAAAAATGTGCTTTTATTACATTTTGAAACTTTAATATTCTCTCAAAGTTCAATGTCAAGTATTTGCTCCTTAGATATTTGAGGGGCTGGGTGTTCTTGGAACCTGGTGAGATTTTAGGGAGTAGAGATCACTGGGCATTGTGCGCATGAGATCTTGGGATTCCCAACTCATTTCTCGGCTTTTGTTTCCTCGGCACCACAGAGTCATCAGCTTCTGTCACATGTCGCCAGTGGCGTGATGAATTGCCTCACCAGAGGCCCCGAGTGACAGGACCAAGGGATGGTGAACTGAGCTAGGACCTCTGAAACTGTAAGTCAAGATAAACCTTTCCTTCTTTTGACACGATTATCTCAGGCCTTTTGTCACAAAGAGCTAATAAGCTCTCTTCCAAAGTACTATGTTTTTAAGGCTATTACGCTCTTCCTTGTGTTCCTTAGTTAAGAAAATTGACTCTAAAATCACAAAATGATTTAACACTGAATTACTGGATTACCTTTTTTTCTTCAAGTATAAAGTTTTTATGGAGTAGCATGCAATATAAAGTGACTCTCAATTGAAAAACTGATGTTATAATTATAGACTGCCAGGAATTAAAGTTTGAATGAATATCATATCCTTTGTATTATTTCTATATTCGTGTAGGCATTTACCTCACCTCCAAGTTTGAATCCATCCACTTTAGATTTCTTAAAAACTGGATGGTATTTTACTAGTAACTAAATTCTTAATTCTTTTCCTTTCCTTTAGTAAAATTAATCCAAATTGCTCTTGCAGCAGTAATACCTTATTTTTTATTCATTTTCAGTAATGAAAATCACTGATTCTTGCAGACTTCAATAATACCTCAGTTAAAATATGTATGGAATATTTTTAACTGTTCTTCTCCTCAGGGGTGGGAAAGCCCTGTCTGTTCTCAGACTTGAACTTCTAAACCCTGTAATTTGCAAGTTGTTGTATGTATATAATTGATACCTTCATTGTTTTAGCTTCTGGATGCTGTATTTTTGTGTCCTTGTCTTTCATTATCTTTGATCCGTAAAATTGTGATTCCTATTTCATTTACGACATTTCATCTCTATGTCAACTATTATATCTTCTCTCTGTGTGTTTGTGGCAACTACTACATTGTGTGTGTGTGTATACATGCACGTATGCACTACCTATGTATAGATGATATACATCATGCATGTAAGAATTTAATAAGCAAAAAATTGGATAAGTAAATAGATAGTTCAACTGCAGTATAAGTGTTATAGAAATAAGACAATTTCTAACCCTATAATTTTTCATTAGCTGTGTCTCTTAGTATTGTATCCTAATGTTAGCATCCTCTCTATTTTTGAATATTTTCTCAATTTTAGCTCAATCTTTTTCTTTATTGTGTTTCACTGCACTCTCTTATTAATGCTCAGCTCTAATAACTTGATACCTTTCAATTATGCTTCATATACAGCACACATTTCTTTGATGTGCAAACAGCTGCAATAAGGCATCAGAACAAACCCAGGATCTAGAGCTCTGTGTCTTCTAGGACCTAGATAAATTTATACACTCAACTCTGAATGATCTGTGCAGAGAGATGCATAAGTGAAGATAGGCTGGCTGGCTCTAATTTACGATTATTCTAGGCAAAATTGTTAACCCATCAGTTTTATCTTGTGCCTCATCTTAGACAGGATCTATCCCAAATGACCAATTAGATTTCATTTAATTACTCCTTCTACATTATTACATCATATTGTATTATATCATGGTACATGACGGTATGTCAGGCTGTGTCACGTCACTACTCAGTATCTGCTCGGTACCTGAGTTTTAGTTCTCTTAACCCAGATAACTAGGCACATTGTTTTTAAAGAAAAAAAGAGTTAAGTAAACCATCATCCTCATCATTTCTCTATGCTTGAAAAATGTCTTTTATGTAAACATTATTTTTCCATAAAAGTATTTAGTATAACAGGTTCTGAAAATACACACTAATATGAATAAAGAAAACGTTAGGCAGGTCAAGGAGTGGTAGATATTTTGTGCTGATAATACAGTGTAAATACTGCAACATATTCTGACTTCAAGTCTAGACACTTTAATTTCAGCCAAAAAGTCCAGGGTTGAAAGCTTACTAGCACTGGTCTTCTGTAAATGTCCTCAGTTGTTGAAAATGACCTTTTATTTCCTAATGTCAGTTCACCACAGGCCTTAGTGCCGTTGAGTCTTCAGTGCATCCATCCTGCAGCTCACCTTTTGTTGCTGTATATTTTTTGTCTAAATTTTATTACTTTCAGAAAAGACAGCTATTCTTTACAAAAAATCTATTTTAGAGAAAGTACTATAACTTACTTTATGAATGAGTGTGAATAGCCAGGCATGGTGGTGTGCAGCTGTAATCACGGTACTTGGAGAGGCAAAGGCAGGAAGGAAGATGTGGAAATTGAGGCTATTTGGGACTACGCAATGATTTTGATGCCCACCTAGGCTACATAGCGAGATCTCACTTTGTCACAAGCAACATAAAAGGAAAAAAAAATAATCAAATGTTTTCAGGTTCTGATTATTAGTTGCCAAAATTTATTCTAGTAATGTTGGTTGATTTCTAATCTATGAACTTATTTTAAAAATCTGAATAGACATTTATGGACAAATAGAATTTTACTTTAGGTATTAGCAATAGTATAACGATTCATAAGATTAGAAAACAATTTTCCTTTCATGCTTAATTTTATTAGAACTTATAGGACTCTGTTAAAGCTTTGTTTCATCTTCTGTCAGTTCACATTTTTAACAGAAACAGGTCTATAATGCTAATATTTAATAATTTTATTATCTCAAGAACAGTAAAGATGTTCTTATTTTTATTCCTGGTATGTGACTTTTCTATCTCTAGCATTAATTCTTTTTCAAGAGTAAATTTGGGGGTTTATTACATTTCTTATTGTTACATAATTTATTTTACTCATACTCATAACTGTTTTCTGCAATTTATTTTTATACTTTTTGATATTACCTAGATAATTATCTCCTCTTTGTGTTTACTGCTTGTTCATTGTAGAAATCAATGTTAAACATTAGACAATGGGAAATGAAGAGAAGGCTCAGTGTTGAAGGCATTGTGTTTTATAAATATGAGGACTTGAACTCAGATCCCATAGCATCATGTAAAAGTTTCCATTGGGGCTCCAGGGTATCTCTATGTAAATGTGCATGCTCACTCATTGCATCTACAAGACTCTATTTTCAATCCTCAGTTTCCATCATACAAAAGCTGCTACTTTCCTGAATGGAAAAAATACTGAATAAGAAGTAGAAGGTAGAAGGGGGAGTTAGTATGACCTGGAGAGGATAGGAACTCCACAAGGACCAAATATATCTGGGCACAGGGGTCTTTTCTGAGACTGATTCTCCAACCAAGGACCATGCATGGATATAACTTAGAACCCCTGCTCAGACGTAGGCCATGGCAACTCAGTATCCAAGTGGGTTCCCTAGTAAGGGGAACAAGGACTGTCTCTGACATGAACTCAGTGGCTGGCTCTTTGACCTCCCCACCCCCAATGGGAGGAGCAGCCTAGCTAGGCCACAGAGGAGGACATTACAGCCAGTCCTGATAAGCTAGGGTCAGATCAGATGGAAGGAGAAGAGAACCTCCACTATCAGTGGACAAGGAGGAGATGAGGGAGGGAGAATGGGATTGGGAGGGAATGAAGGAGAGGGGCTACAGCTGGGATACAAAGTAAATACACTATATTAATATAAAAAATAAAAATTTAATATAAAAAAGAAGTAGAAGGTATCATATTAATGCTGTAAGCCTCATTTAATGTCTCTGTCATGAGACAAAGAATGGATTAACTACTGGTTATTTGTCCTAATTCAACATTGCTGGTTTTTATAACTAACAGAAATTCTTCCAAAATAGTGTAGTGAATTTTTGTTTGTTTCAGTTTTAATACATTCAACTCTGTCAGATGTCATCTTTTTTTCTCTTCTAATATAGTAAATATATTTTATTTTTATAATTATTTATCCTTTTTACTAGAGTTTAGGCTCTGTGAAAGCATAAACTATGAGTATTTTCTTGTTTGCCATTGTTTCTTAGCATAGTGTAAATGTGCTATATACTTTTGAAGGAATAAATGAAGAAAATACACATATATATTACTGTAAAATTTTAAGAGAAAAAATCCAAGTCACTGTATTCAATAAACTATGCCATTAACATGCAGTATAATGTAGGGCATATTGGGGATCTGTGATGTGTTAGGCAATGTGTAAATTATTAGATTGATGACAACATATTGCTATAAACTGGGTCAGTAAAAATACTCAGGTGATTTTACTCATTGGAAGGCATAAAGCCATCAAAATAATTTTTATCAGTAATGCTGTATTTTCAGCTGTATTTTAGGAAGAATTAATTCAATCTATTATTTTTCTACACATATCTAAAAGATGCTGATTAGGCATAGAAGTTGACATTTAAGTTGGCAAGAGGGACTAGAGTGATGGTTCAGCTGTTAAGATCACTTGCTGTTTCTGCACAGGACATGGGTTTGATTTCCAGTACCCATATTGTGGCTCACATCAGTCTGTAACTACAGTTCTAGTGTATCTGGTACTGTTTTCTAGTGTATCTGTAACCTCCATAGGCATCATATATATTTTATAGTATATAAAAATGAATAAAATGCAAAATCTTGTCCCAAAGCATTTTATCATTGGTAAGTTGTAAGCCTTTATCTGTTTATTTCTTTATTGAAGTTACATAGTTGAAAACATGATTCAAGAAATTCTAATATTGATATAAGAGTATTTAACTTGTTCCCTGTTTTCTTCTTCTTCTGATGTCCATCCTCTTTGTCTTTCTGGATAGGGATTCAGCATTTTAGCCAGAGTCCTCCCTCTTGATTAGTTTATTTAGGTGTACAGATTTTAGTAGGTTTATCCTATATTATATGTCTATATGAGTGAGTATATACCATGTGTGTCTTTCTGTTTCTGGCTCACTCAGAATGATCTTTTCCAGTTCCCACCATTTACCTGCAAATTTCATGATTTCCTTAGTTTTTATTGCTGAGTAGTATTCCACTGTGTAGATGTATCACAATTTCTGTGTCCATTCCTCAGTTGTGGGACATCTGGGTTGTTTCCAGGTTCTGGCTATTACAAATAAAGCTGCTACAAACATGGTTGAACTAAGGTCCTTATTGTGTACTTGAGCCTCTTTTGGATATATGCCTAGGAGTGGTATAGCTGGATCTTGAGGAAGCGCTATTCCTAGTTGTCTGACAAAGCGCCAGATTGATTTCCAGAGTGGTTGTACAAGTTTACATTCCCACCAGCAATGGAGCAGGGTTCCCCTTTCTCCACAACCTCTCCAGCATGTGTTGTCACTTGAGGTTTTGATCTTAGCCATTCTGATGGGTGTAAGGTGAAATCTCAGTGTTGTTTTGATTTGCATTTCCCTGATGACCAATGACATTGAGCATTTCTTTAAGTGTTTCTCTGCCATTCGATATTCCTCTATCAAGAATTCTCTGTTTAGCTCTGTTCTCCATTTTTTAATTGGATTACTTGATTTGTTGCTTTTTAACTTCTTGAGTTCTTTATATATACTGGATATTAGCCCTCTGTCAGATATAGGTGAAGATCCTCTCCTAATCTATAAGTAGCAGTTTTGTTCTGACAACCATGTCCTTTGCTTTACAGAAGCACTTCAGTTTCAAGAGGTCCCATTTATTGATTGTTGCTCTTAGAGCCTGTGCTGCTGGTGTTCTGTTCAGGAAATTGTCTCCTGTGCCAATGAGTTCAAGGCTCTTCCCACTTTTTCTTCTAACAAGTTGTGTCTGGTTTTATATTGAGGTCTTTGATCTACTTGGACTTTAGTTTTGTGCAGGGTGATAAGTAAGTATCTATTTGTATTTTTCTACATGTAGACATCCAGTTAGAACAGCACCATTTGTTGAAGATGCTATCTTTTTTCCATTGTATGGTTTTGGTATCTTTGTAAAAAATCAGGTGTCCATAAGAAGGAGAAAACAGAGAACAAGTGAGGAGCCTCCCACAGAGGGTCTCTGAAAGGCTCTGCTCTGCAGACTATCAAAGCAGATGCTAAGAGTTATAGCCAACCTTTGGGCAGAATGCAGGTAATCTTATGAAAGAAGTAGGAAATAGCAAGATCTGGAGAAGACAGGAGCTCTACAAGGAGAGCAACAGAACCAAAAAATCTGAGCACAGGGGTCTTCCCTGAGACCGATATCCAACAAAGTAGCATGCATAGAGATAACCTAGAACCCCTGTACAGATGTAACCCATAGCAGTTCAGTCTCTCTTAGTTTGAGTACAGAGAGCCAGTGATACACAGAGAAACCTGGTCTCAAAAAAACAAATTAATGCTTTGGGGAACATTTTATGTATACCCAAATAATAATGGTAGGCACACACTAGCTGATAAAGAAAATATGGTACCATATCTACAGTTGAATATCATTTTTCTACCATAAATTCTAATGAAAAGCTAACATTAATGACATAAATGACCCAAAAGGACAATCATCGTGTTAAGTAAAAACAAAGAAAGAAAAGAAAACACCAACAACAAAAGGACAAATACTCTAAATTCTTGTGGAAATCAGGAGTTAAAATCATTGACGCAGAGAATATCAGTGGTTGCCGAGTCCAGGGGAATGGTGTAAATGGGGACATTTTGAGTAAAAGATGTAAGACTTTTGCTTACATCACTAACTTCTGGGATTCTGTTCCACAGCATGATGCATTCCACAGCTCCGTTTCTGTTCCTATACAAAACGCTGTGATGTAAAGCAGCTTAGGGGAGCAGAGGTATATTTTAGCTCACAATTCCAGGTTGCGGCCTACAACAGTGGGAAACTCACACTGATGTGAGCTTGAGGCAGCCAGTCATAGCACAGCCACAGGCAAGAAGAGAGAGAGGAGTACACACTGTTTAATGTTCAGCCAGCATTACTGCTCTTGTGCAGTCCAGCCTCCCAAGCAGGGATTGGTGCTCCTCACTTTTAGGGTAAGACTTCTCACCAAAATGAAGATAACCAAGCCAGTTTTCTCACAGATGGGTTGGCCCCACTGAGACATTTCTCAAGTACTTCTATGTTGTGTAAAATTGACAACTAAAGCCTTACCAGTCCACAGAGGAACACAATGAAGCCAGTCCTGATGAGACCTGATAGACTAGGGTCAGACAGAAGGAGAGGAGGACCTCCCCTATCATTGGACTGGGGGAGGGGCAAAGGAGAAGAAGAGGGAGGGAGAATAGGTTTGGGAAGGGATAGGGAAAGGGGCTACAGCTGGGATACAAAGTAAATAAACTGTAATTAATAAAAGTAAAATAAAATGAAAAAAACTAATTGATTAATTAATTAATTACTAATGGGACAAGACTGGCAATGGGAAGGAAAGAAGATTCCTATGTTCCTACAAAGACCTTGATTTCTTCAACAAGAAGATCTAGTACCTTATAACTAAACTAATTTAATCAATCAAAACAGTTCCAAATATGTTATTACAATTCTTTATAAGTTCTTCTTATATTTTTCAAAATCTTTTATCTTCATAATGACTGCTCTCAATTATTTTATTTCTATTGATTTAATTTACTGTGTCATTTGATTTGAAGCCATGAAAAATAGAAAAAAATATATCCAGGCCACTGTGTTATTCCACTATTCCACTAATTCAAAAAGTATGTTATTTAAATAAAATTCTCAAGCCACACATCTATATTCTTAGTTATGCATTTTATTAAATTTCAAAGTAAACAATTTTTTGGTGAAGTAGCTAACCTTACTTATTTAATACTGGAGCCCAGTGTTCATTGTTACAGATATTGTATCAATAATTAATAAAATTACTTTTTGTTATTCACTGAAGTCTTAAGCATCCAGGAACATTAGGGCTCTCCATTACTTGCAATTTCTTTCTCTTCTCTTAGAAGTCCAGGGTGTATCTTGACACATTTCAGCTTTTGGCCAGAAACAGTTTCAGCTGAAAATGCTCTCCTTCCACCACATTTTTCTATTTCTCTTAAAACCAGTTTTGCCAGGGATGTTGAAATACAAACCTGTAGTAACAGAGGGAAACATCTGCAGGTTTTTGTGGGGTTTAGGGGCAAAGAACATTTCTCAGGAGACCTACTTGAATCTGAGGAAATGCTGTTCCTTGCTTGATAGTCTCCCCTCTTGTCAGATAAGAATGTTTCTCTGCCTCTGTTCCCTCCCCCTAGTGATGGCTGCAGAGTCAAGCATAAGGTGATGGCTACCAAGGTGACAGTGTACTAGTTTTCTTTAGTTTTGAGGATGACCTATCCAGGCCAAGTCAATTTGCAATGGCCCAGATCTGTCAACACTCTTTTGGTCCCATCCCAAGTTCTTGGATCTCAGATGATGACGGCCAGTGTGTGTGAACTTCAGCATCTCAGAGTCTCTAAAATCGAGGCGGTGTCGGTAGTTTTTTTGAACTTTAGTCTTATGGTTCTCTATACACTGTCCATTGATTCCCTCAGAGACTGTTAGGTACCTCACTGCAGTGCTATCCAGTGCCCTGCAGAGGTTAGACCCAAAGACTTGGAGGTTGAGAGGAAATTAATGCTGTAAGGGAGGACACAGGGAAGAGCTGTGTGTGAGCCAAGGGTGATAACAAACAGGGAAGGGGGGAGGAAAAATTAACAAAGCACATTGCTGTGATCAGAACATCTCAAATTCTGGATAATTTGAACCAGTTTGCAATGAATGTGTGTATACAGGGTTAGGGAAGACAATAGGAATTTATTATAGAAAATTCATGAGCTGTGACAGATGAATTCATTTTGTTTTTTATTTTGTTCAACATTTAAATTGTCCTTGGAGTAATTGAACAAGGAAAGGTCTTTTTATGTGCTTGATTGTTTTGGATTTGTTTTCAGGTCAGTTTTTGCTTTAGAGGAGGACAATCTTACCCTGTGTAGTCCAGGCTGACCTGAAATTCAGTATGTAGCCTTGCATGCCAGGCAATTGTACTGTGACTATACACACAAGTCTCCAAGAGAGGGCAAACAGAATTTTGGTTCACTACAAATAATAATGAAATTGATTGGCAAACAGATGTGCTATCCATTAAGATAATATTGACATTAATACATCAGACGTTAGGGATGCTGGAAAATGGAAGAAGCACAAGGAAGTTCTGAAGATTCCAGAATGCTTAACTTAAAAAAAAAACAACATACATATGTATGTGTATATGTGTGTGTGTGTATGCATGTGTACACATCAGGACACACGCGTAGAGAGCAGAGAACAACTTTCAGGAGGAGTTCTCCCACTGTGCGGCTTCTAGGGCTAGAATGCACATTTTCAGGCTTGGCTGCAAGCTTCTTCATTCCTGAGCCACCTCGTTGGCCCACAACTTCCCCCTTAATCATGGAAATGACACTTAATTGTGGAAAACACATGGAGAAGAACAATAACTATTTGTCACTATGACCCGGAGGCCAGCTCATACATCGTGTTCGTACACACACCTATCTCTTTTCTTGGTCGTCCCATCAGCCCCGACTTTCTAATGTGATCGCCACATTTTATATCTCAGCTAGTATTAAGCCTTCTTCCCTTCAGCTTTTAAAACATCGATACATTATTATTTTTTTCTTTTAGAGCAACTCTTTAGACCTCAAAAAACACAGATTCTCAGGTTAGCCGAGCATCTCCCCACTAACTGTCCTTGCCCCTAGCTTCCTTAGTTACTGATATCTTAAACTAGCATGATGCCTTCGTGTTAAGGATTGATGAGCTAATACTCCTGAACTGTACTGATTCAGAGCTGCTAGCAAAGTCTACAGTGTAGTAGGGAGTCACATACTGTTGTAAAGTTGTGAAATTGCATTCGCCATTAGTATTATGCAGAATATGTCTTACTGATCTAACAATCATGTTTTAGAGCAGTGATAAACATATTTTTCATAGGAGGCCTGAGAATATTTCCTGGATGGTAAACAAAAAAAAAAAAAAAAGACTAATGGCTGAGATGCTACGTATTCACTTCAAAAAAAAATTTAAGCCACTTTTCTGCAAAACAGCCACACAACACATATTTCACCCAGATATTTGAGTTTTTATCTTCCTTTCTCACTGCTAACATATTACCAAATCATAATCTTTTTTTTTTTTTTTTTTTTTTTTTTTTTTTTTTTTTTTGTTAAAGAGCACTTTACCTATGTTGACATTTCCCTGCTTTTTGGTGATGTCAATCATCTGCTTATCTGTGTGTTTAGACATTTGTGTTTCTTTTTAGAGTGATTTTTTTCATGCAATTTGCCTGAGTTAGGAGCAGGTAGAATGTGGTTTTCTTTTTAATTTAGAGTATTTTCTGATATCCTGAATATTTATTTTCACTGCTAGCTATGTGACAAATACTGTATTTCCATTTATTGATTTGAGGCTTCCTAAGCTTAACTCTGTGTTTAGAACTGAAACTAAGGCTCTGTTTGAGACATAACTTATACTAAAATTGGTATTGGAATGGGACAATGGGTCTGGGAAAAGTAACTGTGTGCTTTCTTTCCAGTTTTCTAGGACCCTCCATTGATCAGGTGAGTGAGCCTTGTTCATTTTCCTCACAAACTGAGTTGGAAGCTTTTTCATTTCCTTCTTCAGCTGTCTGCAGAAAAAACAATTAATTTCATTTGTCTGTCACCTAACTGTGAATTCTCTGTTATTCAGATCGCCTCATTCGGAGCCCTTGTCTTCCATGTTTGATGCTCTATAAAAGGCTGTGTACACTGATGGCACTCTATAAATAATTGAAAGAGTAATAATTTGCATATACAGTGGTCTGTAATTGGTTGTGATATACTCACTAGTAATTTTGCATGAGGGATGCTCCAGTAAAATAAATTGTGCTTGTCTGTGTTTACTTTAGACAGGTAAAGTACCACACGGCATGCTGAATTTTTATAGCGAGTTTTAATTAGGTCATCCCGCTTGAGTTACCAAAATAACCTGCTCTTCCCAATAACAGGAATCAGATTTACTTAGAAATGAATATCAATGGCTCATCTCTACATTTCGGAATATGAGCAAACTCATCTCTGTAATCTATGCATGTTAAATATTTTGCATCCTAATCTAGTCAGGCTTCTTGGTTGACTCCTAGCCAAATACAGCCTCTGCCAAACCAGAGATTAGAATTGTTGAGGTCAGGGCCCCACTGTGCACCCTAGTAAGCACTTGTAACTCAGTGTTTGGGGAGACAGAAAGAGAGAAGCTGCCTCTTTTCCTGGGATTCTGCTTCCAGCCAAAAAAGCTGGTGAGACTTGTCCTATTCCGCCCTCTATTTTACCTGTGGCAGCATATATTCATGCTAGAAAAGCCCTACATTTTAAAAGAAGAGGGTGGAAAGCTTTTCATTAAAAAAAAATTTTTTTTTAAACTAAATTGACTCTTATAAGGCACAGGATGGGTTTTTGAAGCTTCAGGATGGTCAAAGTCAAAGCACAGAAAATAAGACAAGGACATACAAATTATGATGACACTTGATTATACTTTTTAGCACCTGGAAGGATTAAAAATATTCTTATCCTACCTGAAACAAACTCTCCCACAAAAGAAAGTTTATGATACTGCTTGAAGGGCTAAGGAGTTCACCTGTGATGAGGTCTAACCTGGTCACCTCACTCACACAAAGTGGTGGTTTTCAGTTCTTTGATTATATTTAAGTTCAAATCCCTGTACAAAGGAATTATGGAGTAGACTTGTGTCCTGACACAGTAAAGCATTTTCAACAGTCCACCATCAGAATCTAGTCTTGGCAATGACACAGTACTCTAGGCCAGTGGTTCTCAACCTGCCTAACGCTGCAACCTTTTAATATAGCTCCTTGTACCACAGTTATGCTTCTTTGTTGTTGTTGTTGTTGTTTTTCGAGACAAGGTTTCTGTATAGCTTTGGCTGTCCTGAACTTGTTTTGTAGACCAGCTTAGCCTCAAACTCCAAGTCATAAAGATATGCCTGCCTCTGTCTCCCTGAGTGGTGGGATTATAGATGTGTACCACCGTGCCTGGCTCATAAAATTATTTTTGCTGCTAGTTCATAACTGGAATTTTGTTATTGTTATGAGTCATAATGTAAATATCTGTGTTTTGTGATGGTCTTAGGTGACCCCTGTTACAGAGTTGGTCTACCTTCAAGGGCATCACAAGCCACAGTTTGAGAACCATTGCCATAGATACAGTACAGGAGAGCTGTGTACTAAGAAAGCCCTGTGTCCATCCCAGAAGCTGAGATGGAGCTGAATAAGTTTCTACAAGATGTGTTCTTTTTCTCAGGAAAGCACGGTATCAAGAATTCCCAAGCTCTGTTAGAGAGATGACATTTTCATTTTAATGCATCCATGTGGCAGAAGTGAAACTACTGAAGAATATTTTTTTTGTTTGTTTGTTTTGTGGCCGCTTGAACTGAAAGCCTTCACACACACTTACTTGCACTGTGAAGAGGAGGGTGAAGAGAGTGGAGGTAAGTAGAGCTGGGGTCTGACACTGCCTTCTGAGGGCTCTACTCTGGTGTCCACACTTCCTCACTGTGACCCCCCACACGCTCGGATGGTTAGCATGAAACAATAGTTTCGTCCCCACATATCCTATGCTACTTCAAATTCTGTCTGGTAAAAACTTGAAAAATCAAATCTAAACAGGAAAACAGTTCTCTGGCCCTTATTTACATATTCCCTATTTTCATCAAACATAGCTTAAATAAAAATTTGAACCAGGTGAAGCTGAACCTACCACCTTACTCCCATTTTCATCTTCTATTTGATAATCCCCCTAACTCTCTTATGGGGGTACTAGAAGAATTCCTGAACAGGAGAGACAGCATCTCTTTCCTAAATAACTACAGCTAGATCCCTTCACCTACTTGGTGAAGAACAGATTATGAGGCTTTGAATCCAACACAGGCTGAATCCAACACAATTCTGCTCCCAGTAGAAAAGTATGCATAACCGATAACACCCAGGCCCGCACCCTTTAACTCGGGCAGGTTCTTCGCCATCTAACGATCTCTTAAACAATGGAATTTGTTACAGGCTCATTAGACAGATTATGAAACTGGGCTGTAGAGGGAAATTATGTGACAGGAAGAAAGGTATCACTGCTGGGTAGATCCCTGATCTTTGTCTTATTATTTGCCTTTGGGGGGTGGGGGGAATAAAGTTTTATTCTTTTTAATTGGCTGTGCCTTTCTATAGCCTTTCTATTTCATTGCCATCTGGCTATGAAATCCTTGATGTTTTTGTTTTCATCTTACATTTTGTTTCCCTTTTCATCCGCCAGCACCCCTAACTACTCTGTGATCTCCGAGTCTTCTGCTGCCCACCCTCTACCCTTTCAAAAGTCTGAGCTGGGCTCTGCACATGAACACCATCTCACATCATTTCCAGGTTTTTTTTTATTTTTATTTTTATTAATTACAGTTTATTCACTTTGTATCTCCCCATAAGGCCCTCCCTCCTCCCTTCCTGGTCTCATCCTCCCTCCCCCTTCTTCACGCATGCCCCTCCCCAAGTCCACTGATAGGGGAGGTCCTCCTCTCCTTCCTTCTGATCTTAGTCTATCAGATCACATCAGGCTGCATTGTCATCTTCTGTGGCCTGGCAAGGCTGCTCTCCCCTCAGGGGGAGATGATCAAAGAACAGGCTAATCAGATTATGTCAGAGGCAGTCCCTCTTCCCATTACTATGGAACCCACTTGGACACTAAGCTGCCATGGACTACCTCTGTGCAGGGGTTCTAGGTTATCTCCATGCTTGGTACTTGGTTGGAGTATGAGTCTCTAGGAAGACCCCTGTGTTCAAATTTTCTGGTTCTGTTGCTCTCCTTGTGGGGTTCCTGTCCTCTGCAGATCTTACTATTTCCTACTTCTTACATAAGATTCCCTGCACGTTGCTCAACAGTTGGCCATAAGTCTCAGTGTCTGCTTTGATAGTCTGCAGAGTAGAGCCTTTCAGAGGCCCTCTGTAGTGGGTTCCTAGATTGTTTCCTGTTGTCTTCTTCTTCTGATGTCCATCCTCTTTGCCTTTCAGGATGGGGATTGAGCATTTTAGTCAGGGTCCTCTCTCTTGATTAGTTTCTTTAGATGTACAGGTTTTAGTAGGTTTATCCTATGTTATATGTCTAAATGAGTGAGTATATACCGTGTGTGTCTTATTGAACTCATTGGCACAGGAGACAACTTCCTGAACAGAACACCTACAGCACAGGCTCTAAGAGCAACAATCAATAAATGGGACCTCATGAAACTGAAAAGCTTCTGTAAAGCAAAGGATACCATCATCAAAACAAAATGACTGCCTACAGATTGGGAAAGAATCTTTACCAACTCGTTTCCAGGTTTTAAAGCTTGGTTCCTGTCTCCTATCCACAGCTTTCACATTTTTATGGTTCAAGGTCGATTCCTGCTCTACTTTGCTCCCTGGATCCTCTGTGTGATCATATACTTCCCAGCATCCTTTGGTTTGGTAAAAGGATTGGGCTTACTTGTTTTCTACTCTTCGCCCCACAGATACTTTTCTCCTCCAGTCTCACTATTGACAACTCTCAAAGGATTACTGCACTCAGTTCCCATCCCAAAGCAGCTTTAATGTTTTACCATTGAATCAATGGGCTCCAAAAAAGGAGATGGCAGCTTGGGAGTCTTCATCAAGATGTGCTTCCCCCAGCTCTGGATCCTTTAGGAGCACATAATTAGAAAGTATAAATGGCTTGCCTGGAAACAATAACAGAGGACTCCAGAGGGGACAGTAATCTTTCATAGGTATAATTACAAGGAAGATGTTTCTTCATAGGAGTTCATAAGCTGCAAAATTCATCAATGCAAGCACTATCATAAAAAGTTAATATTCAATACAAAGATGGTGTTCTGTGGGTGAAAGACTAAGAACAAGAATAAAGCCAGCCTGGTAGGAATGAGACTACATTTTTTTTAATTTTATTTTGACTCTTCAAATTATCTGGATAATAAATATCTAGACAATGGTGAAGAAATAAGAAGACATAATCAAAGGTGTCATTTCAGCCAGGAAGAGCAGTCTAGACAACAGCATTGAGAGACTATGGTTGTAAGGTTCTACAGGTATGCAGATTGGTCTGGGGTGCAATACTGACCCACCATCAACAGGCCTTGGTTTTGATCGCCAGCGCGATCCTCCTCAAAAGAACAGAGTGAATCAAATGAAGTTTGTTTGTTACATGTGTGTCAGAAATGTACAAATATCAGCAAATTCTTTTTTTAATTTTTTTAACTCTTATTAATTACACTTTGTTCACTTTGTATCCCCCCATAAGCCCCTCCCTCTTCCCCTCCTCATCCCACCTTCCCTCCCCCTTCTTCACGCATGCCCCTACCCAAGTCCACTGATAGGGGAGGCCCCCCTCTCCTTCCTTCTGATCCTAGTCTATCAGATCTCATGAGGAGTGGCTGCAAATTCTTAAAGTTCAATCCTAGAGCATGTTGCTGAGGGCTGAAGGGTAGATTGGAGTGAATGGAGGTTGAACAAACAGATTGGGTTCTTTGGGACAATTTTTATTCTGTGGTCTCCCTTATTGCTGTTTGTTTTCAGGAAGATTGAAGACTTTGGGGAAATCAAGTCACATATATTGGCTTTGGAACAAAATATATCCGGAAATAGAATCCAATGATGAGTATCAATGTTGACAGCATCCAATATGTAAATAACTTAGATCAGTAAAATAATTTTTGGGTCCTAATGAATGGCCTTTGGTTGTCACGAGATCCACCATACCCTTATATGGTTATACAGCACATACTAGTACTGTCCACTCCAGCATCCTCAGCTTTTCCATACACTGTTGCATGCAACTTTATTATGAGAGAAGAATGAAGAATGCATCTATCTGGCAGAAAATAGAGGTGCATGCTCATTTGGTTCCTAGAGAAGGAAGGTTTTGTAGATACTTACAAACTAAAGATCATTAGAAAAGTCAGTGAGTTAGATCACCATGAATGTTTCAAACTTCAATAGATTAAACCCAATATAGCAATAGTTAAATCTTCAAAAATAAATTATTAAACATTTGGCAACATTTACAACAAAAGTCATATATTTTAATTTTGAAGAACATTTATAGACTATTAAGGAACCTCTATCATCTTAATAACAATAAGGCGAAGTGACAGAGAAATAACGAAAGAAATATAAAGGTGATGAACACATGAAACTAGTCTCTTCAGTAATAAATAAATAAATAAATAAATAAATAAATAAATAAATAAATAAATAAAGATATAGAAAGGTATATTTTTGCCTAATAATAAAGGCTTTTTGGTGTTAATATCCAGTCTTATCAAGGACACATTAAGATGATTCTATGGGGTTGGAGAGATGGTTCAGGAGCTAAAATGCTTCCTGTGAAAGCATACAGTCCTGAGCTCAGGTCCCCAGTGCCCAAGTGAAAGCCCATCACAGAAGTATGCAGCTAACACCCCAGAACTACAGAGAGGCGGTGTTAAGACAGGAGGATTCCAGGGGCTGACTGGCCAGGCTGTCTAGTGAAAAAGTGATCTGAGACCTTTTCTCAAAACAGAGAGTGGAGAGTAATAGAGGAAGAGACATACAATGGACCGCTTGCTTAAGCACAAGTATGCATACCTGCACACAGACTCACACAGCCCATGCACACACATACATGCAGAGACTTTTAAAAACAGATATTTTGTATATTTACATCCTGACGCGAAGTTGGTAGTCTTTTCTACATTATTCAAGAATCTACAAGGTGATCATATCACTGGACGCAGTGTTTCATAAGGAATTTACAAGTCAAAACTTTGGTATGAATATGAGGACCAATTCTGAATCTTTAGGTTCTGAGCAGACAAACCAAATCCAGAAACCATGGAACTGCCTTATACCAAAAAGAATTTTTATCCCAAGCAGTTCACTTGTTTGGGGAAGGTGGAGGAGGGTTGCTGAAATGCGGGGTCAAAGGCTTTATGGCAGTTCCCTGGGACTGTTCCTATGAGAACCTCATACTTCTGTTTGTCACAGAACCCAGTGTTCACACAGATGAGGATGGATCCAGGGTGCTAGAGCCAATGACTCAGCAGGAAGTCAAACAGCTCAGATCTTTCACATTACTTTCATCCAACAGGAAGAATCCAGTAGGTTCAAATTCACAGAGCCTGGGTCACATGATTCCACCTCTTTCATAAGGGATACAGGTAGAGTGAATTCGGGTTTAGTCACTTGAAAAAAATCAGCACATGAGAGTGGAAACTTTCTTTCCATACCTTAGGTTTTGTTTTTTTTTTTACCTTTATTTTTTTAATTTTTTTAATTACAGTTTATTCACTTTGTATCCCCCTTGTACCTCTCTCTTTCCCTCCCAACCCCACCCTCCCTCTTCCCTACCCGTGTCCTTCTCCCAGTCCACCGAAAAGAGAGGTCCTCCTCCCCTTTCCTCTGATCCTAGTCTATCAGGTCTCATCAAGAGTGGCTGCATTGTCTTCTTCTGTGGCCTGGTAAGGCTGCCTTAGGTTTTAATTTATTCTGTGTATATGTGCTCATTTGTGGAGGTGCTCAGAAGGCCAGAAGAGGGTGTCAGGTCTTCTGGAGCTGGTGGCACTGGTGGTTGTCAGTTGCCTGGTGTGGTGCTAGTAATTGAATTTGAGTCCTCAGACAGAGCAACAAGCACCCTTAACCACTGAGCCGTCTCTCCGGTCCACGGAACATTTACAATATAGGGAAGGTATTCAAAAGTCGCTAGGATTCTAAACAATAAAGTAGGTTCCTGAAGAACCTACCTAGTGCTAAATAGGAGCATAATTAAATTTCTGTCTACAGAATGGTTCAATAGAGGACCAAATAGAGGTTTTATTTTTCAAGAATATTTATTAATTAGTATAGTACACAATATTGATGATATATTAATGCAAACTGTAAAGATAAAGCTGCTTTAGTTTTTAATTTATTATTTTTATTTATGTAAATGTTCAGGTGGTTGCTGAGAGCACAAAAAGCTGTCTGAGCCCGAAAAGCTAGAGTTATAGGCAGTTGTGAGCCCCGAGTAGGTCTGCTGGGAACTCCTGGGACCTCTGGAGGAGCAAGAAATTCCCTCTAACATCAAGATTTCTCTTCAGCTTTGGATTTATTCTTTATGTATGCATACAGAAAAACTAGAAGTCAACATAAAATGTCAAATATAGGTGAACAGGTTTGACTTTATCTTCTTTACTTTTTAATTTTTATGAATTAATACACCTTATTTTATAAAAACATAAAAGTTTCTAGGCCCTTATGTACTTAGCTGTAGATCCTAATAAGTTACCATTGTCTTTACCTGAACCAGTGAAACATAGTAAATGTTTACTGATGACACTCAGCCTTGTCCACAGCCAGTCAATTCCTGGAAGGGAAGAAAGGTCGCTATTGCTAGCCTTCCTGCATCCCTGGATTCCACGCTCCTTTTCATATAAACAGGTTTTGAAAATACATTCTATATTCAACACTCTAAATTTTATGGCTGTATTTTTTTTCTTCTTCCCATAACTGCACAGTGCAAATTCTATTCATGCTGCTCTGTTGAGAGAGTTCTCAGCCAATGACCGTGTTCTCCCTGGCAAATTCAGTGTCCAGGGTATTAGTCTAGGTTCCTGATAATTAGTTATGAGCCTAGCCTTTAATGGCTCAACTATGTCTCCAGCTCAAAAAGCAAGCACGATACAAGAAACAAAACAAAACAGGTTCCTATCCTGAATTACACCTTAAATTTCCCCAGGTACTGAGAAGTAAACTTTTAATCCCATTGGCCTCACCTACTCATCCATTCATTTTTCTTTGTCAAAAAAAAAAAATCGTTATTTGATGTATTATATACATTGATCATTCTGTGACAAAAATACCTGACTAAAGCATCTTAAGGAAGGAAGGGTTTACGTTTTTAAGTGATGTTGTTTATTGTTTGAAAATTCGGCACATTTATACAACATATGTTAATGGCATTAAAGATATTCACCAGTACCTCTCTCCAACTCCGCTTAGAGCTCCCACTCCATTGTTATGCTAGCTCAATGTCCTCATTTTTATGACAACTAAAAACTCCCAACTGTAATTAGTGTTGCCCAAGTGTACAATAGTGTGCCCGTCCACTGGGGCATCCACCATTCTCCTTAATTTAATAGCCATCAACTGCCAAGAACTCCCATGAGAGGAGAGGCATCAAGGTCCTTCCTCCATCCAAGCCAGAATGTGCACTAAATTGATCTTGTGCAGGTCTTGCGCAGGTAACCACATCTGCTCTGAGCCGATGCTTGTAATGACTATGCTATCGCCAGAAGTCAGTATCTCATCCCCTCATCCTGCAGCTTTTAGGTTTTTTTTTTCCTGCTTTCGCAAAAGAGAAAGTTCCTCGCGCCTTGAATAGTGAAAGATTGATGAAAATGCCCCATTCACAGCTGAACACTCAGAGTTATTTATGCTCAGCATTTTGAGCACTTGAGTCTGTTACTTAAAAATGAAGCTTTTCTGACAAGAGTTGAGAGTAACACAAAGTTACAGGTAAAAACCTAAATATTTAGAATGTAGTTTAACAGCATGTGTATTAGGCAAAACAATAACAGTAAGCTCTCCTTCCTCCAACCCGGGCTTTTGACCTGGTTTATAGTACCCTCCTGTGGAGCAAGCCTTATATCCAATAAGAAGGTAATGGATTACCACTGTATCTGTCATGTCATTATTATAATACTGGCTACATCTTGTCAAACAGGCTGATACTGGCCAGGTTCAGAAAGCAGGACACCGTTTATATCTTTTCTTTCTCAAAAGTCTTCATAGCACCTTCTTGCAAACCAGGGGGAAATTTTCTGGTCAGCCTGAGGTTGAGTTTTCCATTTCCTGAATGCAAAGCAAATGGTATGAAGTAGAAGTTTTTGTTTCTTTGGAAACTCAGTTGTGTCATGTGAATATCACCCCCCCCAACAGAAAACAGGCCCCATGAAAAGGTGCATGATATTTGTCAGCTGAAAACTACCTTTGTGTGAGGGGTGTGGTTTTTGTGAGCTAGAAAACACCCTCGTGTGTACTCTGAGAGGGGATAAATAGAGACAACACTTTTGCATCGCTACACTTTGCAATGGTTTGGCTCTTTCACTGGTCTTCAAAAAGAAAAGTGCTCCAGAAAACTGCAGGTGCTGCTTCGGTAGAATTTTGCTGATGCCAGGACTTGTGCCATTTGGGCAGAGTGTTGCTGCTTCCACTGCGTTTTTCTGATGCCGTTCATACATGTTGCTGCTGCTGCTGCTGCTGCTGTTTGTTGTTTAACTAAATCGCTGGTATAGCGATGACTGAGTTTGGTAATCCCCAAAGAACTCATTGACCCTTATCAGCAGGAAGTAGATAAAAGGGATCTACAGTCCCTTTCCCTTTTAATTTCCTACATAAGGTAAGGAGGGTTGGAGGGCAGGTAAGGGTATTTAAGAACCTTAAATAAAGTAGGTGTTTGAAAGGTATAAGCCTACAGTGACGTCCTAAAAATAGGGTCTTCCCATCAAGTCATGATGGGAAACCAAGAGCAATGTCAATAGCTTGAGTTGTGTTGGGGGACTTCCATGACCAATAACTCCTAAGATGGCCTCCTACTCCTGAGATTCCGTTAGGGAGAACACAATTCACCTCAGTGGAGAAGGCAGGGTGGAAGTGGCAAGGCATGGCAAGGCAGCTAGCTGATCAGGTTGTGCCCACTGGAAGCAGAGATGTAAGTTTTGGTGCTCAGTTTCCTTAATCCCTTTGTGTTCAACTGAAACTTTGGACCGTGGAACTGTACTGCTGTTTTTCAGGGTGAGTCTTACCATGCCAGCCCACCCTGACTGGAAAGGTGCTTACAGATGCAAAGAGGCTTATTTCCATGGGTGATCTTAAATCCATTCAAGCTGACAGGATTAACCATAGCACTTAGTTTTGTAGATGAATCTGTAAAAAAAGGTCCCAAAGTCCTTGTCCTAAAGAAACAAATATTGGGGGTGATGTAGACATATATGACAAGAGTGAATGAACATATAACACAAGCAATTCCACTTGAGACTTCTGAACTTTTTTGCCTCAGAGACATCCCCCTTACCGCGAGAAATCATTTAACCTCTTAACGTTGGTTAGAGCTTCCTCTCGATGTCTCTTCCCATTCCATATTGCTATTCACCCATAGTTTAAGTTTCTACATGTAGTTTTGATCTCTCCCTGAAAGCATTTATACACCCGTCTATCTATAGGTGCCTTCACCTGGATTCCTGTCAGGCATCACGCTCAAGAGATGTAAAGATTCCTTGACCTTCATTATATTTGCCTTTGTGACTTTTCCCCAGCTGGGCTGACTCTCTTAGCATAGAAACTTTTCCTCTACCCCCAGAAAACAGGTCATTGATGATCATCCTGTGACAAAGTAGTGCCTGGAGACCACAGCACCAAGATTGACACATGAAAGAAGCCAGTTGACAACAAAGACTGGAAATCCTTCACCACCTGGGCTACATGTAGCAAACAGAGCATGGCAGAGAAAAACTGAGATTGTATGAATGCAGGGGAATAAAGTACTATATTACTGGTAACGAGTTTTATGGCCCAAGGACTTAAGAATGGCTTTCCCCAGGTCAAACAGTCCACTCCTATCTAAGATGTTCTTTCCCCCTTTTAATAAGTTGTCTCTATTTCCAAGCACATATCCCCCATGCAATCTTTATTCCAGGACAAAACAATCTGGGAACTTCAGCAGGTGTTCTCTAAACTCAGATCCATTCCTGTAACATTCCCATGACTTCAGTGCCCTCAAATAAAGGTATTTGCTGATGCCATTTTGGTTTTCATCTCTGGTTTTTCTGGATCTGTGTTTCAATTAAAATGGTTACTTTATTTTTTTATTGTTTTGAAATAGAAAATCATTTAATTTTATTTTTATGTGGATGGATATCTGTGTACTATGTGCATGGCTAGTACCTATGGAAGCAAGAAGAGAGCATCAGATCCTGTAGGAGTGGTGTTAGGATGGTTGTGGACTAACGTGGGTGCTGGGAATTGAACCCACGCCCTCTGGAGAACAGCCAGTGCTCTTAATTGCTGAGGCATCTTTCTAGCTTCTACTTGCTTATTTATTTATTTTTAAGCATTCCTATCTGGGTCTGGATGAATAACTCTCTAGTTAAGAGGGCTTCCTATTCTTCCAGAAGACCGAACTTTGATTCCTAACATTCATATCGTGTGGCTCACTTAACTCCAGCCCCAAAGGATCTGACAACCTCCTTTGGATTCTTCATCACTACATCCACATATCCACACAGCGATACACACAAAGACATATAATAAAAAATAAATATCAAAAAAATTAAAATTATGAATAAATATAACATCAAGAATTATACATACGCACTAAAAGTTTTAAGGTGTGCCGTGCAAAACTAATTCAATTTATTTTTGGAAATTAGTGTTTAAACTATGACACTCATCCGTTTTCGTTCCCCTACATGCTTAGTTCATTTTCGAAGTTGATAGCAGGCTGTGGGCATTCTGGAGTCTCCCCAAACCCAATAAGATTGTGTCCTTGTGCTTAGAGACCCTTTGCTGGTAGCTGTCTGTCACTCACAAAAGGGGAGAAAATATGAGTAATCTCTTCCCTGTTTTCACATAAGTTTTTGAATTTGGCTGGGACATTACCAATAGATGCATACCTTCGATCAGAACTGTGATGTGTGGTGATTTTTTATATTTACTTATTTATTGGCTTTGAGTGTTGTCAAAAATGATTGAAGGTTTCTTTTATTATTTTTTAGTAGATATTTGGCCCCCAAGAGATTCCATAGTTATTTTCCATGGCGTATCCTTTCCCCTTTTCTCCCTTAGTTTTTAACAGTAGTGTTGCAGGGGCTGGGCTGACCCTTTCCTGTGCATCCCACTGAGCAGAGCACTCCTTTTTGCTTGCCCAGCAGTCTGTGATAAGTGTCCACTTGCTGGCTGGGCTGGCATGTCCTCATCCAGCTGAGCTACAGGCGTAGGGGAGCTGCTATTCCAACAGTCTTCAGGAGGGCAACGCAGCTGCCGCGGGCCACGGTCCCTGGCAGCAGGCACACTTGGCTCCGTGTTGGGATCGCACCATGTCCTCCCATCAACGGTGAGGCATATTTTATAGGACAAGCATTGTACCTCATGGTACCCTCAAGCACTCAAGCATGAGTCTTCTCTGTCCAGCTTCTTCTACCTTAATTTTGCTTTTTTCTCTTTACCTTACATGAAGGAAACAGAAACAGAAAAAAAGGAGAGGAAAAAAAAAAAGACCTGCAGGTAAAGAAGGCATGAAAGACATTTCTGTCATTTCCTACTTCCAGAACGTTAAATCCACTGACGATAACAATATCCACAATCGAGAGGAAACACCATCGCCAACTAGAAAAAGTCTAATGTATATCCAGGTTATTTAAGCTCAAGCACTTCTCCCTTCTCGGAGCTCATCAAGAGAGATGGTGCATTGAAACATTTATGCAAATGAAGTTGAAAAGTGTAGAGGAGAGGAGGAAGGAAGAAAGGGAAGGAAGAAGGAAGGACAGAAGAAAGGAAAGACAGTCAGACAGTCAGGGAAGGGACGGAAAAGGGGGTCGAAGGGAAAAAAAAGAGAAGAGGCAGAAGAAGCCAGGAACAGAGCTCGGCAGAGGCAGGAAAGGAGCAAAGCAAGTATTTGCTAAAGGTGCTTTTCACCTGCTTTGGGGGGAATCTCTGTATACACGCTCCAGCCCCAGACAAAAGGAACAGGGCAGCTTTAGAGCCTTTGGAGCTGGGGGCTGAGGAGGCGAGGGAAGAGAGGCGCATGATTGATGGAGTTCTGGTTGGCTTATAAAGGGCAGCCGGGAGTGCAGGGAAATAATCAGGGAAAAGGGCGTCCCGTGCCGGCTTTCTCAGAGGGGCGAAATGAATCCTGCTCCTCTGCATTATTAAGTTGTCAGGCGGGCTGATGATGAAAATCTGAAGGTCAGCCATAACAAGAAGCACCTTATGGGGGGGTCACGACCTTTCTGGAAGTGCTACACTCATGTTTATCTGCACCTAACCCTTATCCACAATTCTTCATTTGATAAGAACATTGGGAGAGGGGGAGGCAGGGACTGGTTGCGGGGGTGGGGGGGGGGAATCTCCTCATATGTATAAGCAGTGAGTGAAATTAGGCTTCTGGTGAAACTGATTGCGGAGGCTCAATTCACAGTGAAAGATAATAAACCAGAAGGACACACGAGGGATGCAGGCAGAAATTGTTCGCTACAGTGAAACTCAATAAAGGGAACAAGAGCTTCCCTAAATGACAAATTTGGTACAATGGTGCTAAAATCAGGATTCTCCCTGGAATTTCAGCGGCTGCAATTCATGCTTGGCAGTACCACATTTTATTTACTTTGGAGATCTTAATGGCTTTCGGGGTGCTGTTTTGGAAATGTTTATTTCTTTATCTGCTGGTTTTAAACCAAAGACTGAAGGTGAAGGAGGATCAGACAGAAATATTCTATTTGATTGGTAATTGTTTGTTTGTTTTAAGACTAGAATCAGAGCCTGGGGTTCTCCGGCTGGTGTGTGTTTGGGGTGAGAGTTTAGATTTTTTTTTTTTTTTTTCATTGAGGGAATCTTTTGCCAGGTGTTCTCCATTTCTTGGGAACTGAGGAAGTGCTTGGGATTCTCAGCTGGGACTCATAGACCAAATCTCGAACTGACGACAAAAATAAACATATCACTTGTAAAAATAACACTGGAACAATTCACAGTGACACTGCAGGCTCCCAGTGACACTGCCAACCCCAGCTGTTTATCTCTGTTTGTGAGAAAGCATCCCTCAGATCTTGATTCTTTGGCAGCAATGTGAAAAACACAGCTTTTACAAAAACATTGAGTTTTAAAGGTGGGAATCCATTTGAAAGGACACAGAAAGGGAAAAGTTGGGCAGAAGACAGAAGAACTGAACACTAATTCCATGTATATAAAGTTCTTTTACTTCAATCTCCTTTATCAAAAATCTGATTTCTCACCAGGAAATTTCTTGCCAGGCTGAAGAGCTCATTTACACCAAAAAAACAAAAAAGCAAAAAAAACCAAAAAACTGCTGCTGATTCTCCACCTGGATTTATACTCACTTTTGGGGGGACATTTCTAATGTTTTTTGTTTTTTTTTTTCCCTCAGCTTCCTGGAGTTATCTCTATAAGCTGTTGCCGTCCCTTCTATGAACTCCTATGCAAAAAGACATTATCCCAAAGCAAGAGCCCACACAGACAGTACAAAAATAAATCCACCTTAGTCTCTCCATACAATGCAGGAATAGAAATGCCACATTTATAACTTGACCCAGGACTGCTCTGGCCCAGTACCTGTAAACACCATGTCTGTGATTTTACCATAGTGCATCTAGGGTGTCTGAGTAGAATCCATGCTCTGCGTAGCATCTGTGTGTGTGACACTGGTTAAAAGCTGGGCTTGTGATGTAAAAGCAGCATTGGGATAAAAAAAAAAAGAAAGAAACAATACACAGCAGTAATATTCTACATATGCTTTATTCATCATTCCTCTCTTCTCCTCGTTTTATTTTCCTGAAGACAAAATAGGTTTATAATTAATGAGACTGTCTGACCTGGCCAGGTTGACCTAGAAGTGGAGAAAACGAGAGAGTGAGGGAACGAGAGAGCGCATGGATGGGAGATAAGCCCTGGAGCAGCTGGCTGGCGGGAATGCATGATGATCAACTTTTCGTGACCCCAGAAACAGTACTTGAACTAGGGAGGAAGGTTTAATTAAAAAAAAAAAAAGATCCTTCTTCTACTTTCTCAGACTAAGGTGAGGCTACCGTTCAGAATGTATTCTACCTTGTATCGATCAGAAAATATTAAATCCATGTCTTATTCAAACAAATCTTTAGAAAGCCAAAGGGCGCCTTCCCAATACCTCAGTCTGTTCAGATGTTTCCATATAATTGGACAAAGTGTCTTTAAGACTCAAAGGTAGATTTTCCCAGTAATAGTTCATTGTCAGCCACGTAGCACCATGTTAGCTCTGCAAACTTACACATCACAGATGCTGTCATTACACAAGGCAAAAGAGCAAACTTTTGATTCTCCTTCATTTTACTTAAAAAGAAAGAAAGAAAGCCTGGTGTTTCGCTTTTACTAAGTAAGCTGCCACCTGCCCCCAATAAAAATTATACATAACTATTAAATATATATATATTAAATAGAGTTAGATCAAAGCGCTTATCAATGGAATCGCATTATTGAAACTGATGCCATTATGACCTGGGGATTTTAAGAGTGTGAGACTAGTACCTATCAGCTATCTCATTTTATTATGTGTTTCATATCTCACTTCTTTGACATAACCAGAATGTGCTTAGGTATATGTGGTCTGCCTGCACCTGTAACCCTCAGACTTAGAGACAAAGGGAGGAGGGTCAGCTGCGGTTTGGCACAGTCAGTCTCTCTCTCCCTCCCTTTCTCCCTCTCTCCCTCTCTCTCTTCCCTCCCTTCTCCCCACCCTCTGTGTGTGTTTGTGTGTGTCCCAATGTGTGGGTCTCTCTCCACTTCTCCCTTTTCCCCTATTCTCTTCTCTGTCCCCTGTCTCTTGCTGTCTCTCCTCTCTCCTCCTCCATTAGACCTTGCAGTCTAAGATCTAGTTCTAGGATCTTAACTTTCCAATTTCCTACTTTTACATGACAAGAACATGTCTG
This sequence comes from Psammomys obesus, assembly GCF_907164565.1. Lineage (NCBI taxonomy): Eukaryota > Metazoa > Chordata > Mammalia > Rodentia > Muridae > Psammomys > Psammomys obesus. The sequence continues at coordinate 9,580,205 of NW_026596046.1, forward strand.
TGATACGATGCTACATTTGAGTGAAAGGATGGGGCCCAACAAGCCTACTCAAACCTGGGCATCCCAGGTGGGTGTTTTCCCTGGACCAGCAGAACCTACCTGCCTCTTGAAGAAAAAGCAACACTGAAAACTTGCTGCAAATCCAGAACCTCACTCAGGCCCTATATAACCAGGCCTTTCCTTACTCATTCAAATCTACATTTTATTTATTTTTAGGTTTTTAAATATTGATCTATTTTTGTGTGTATGTATGTGTGTCAGCCTCTGTGTCTTCCTCACTTATTTCCACCATATATATATATATATATATATATATATATATATATATATATATATATATGGTGGAATAAATATATATATTTATTGTTTATTTGGTTTTCTGTTCTTGTTGTTTTGAGACAGGGTTTCTCTGTGTGGCCTTGTCTGTCCTGGACTTGTTTTGTAGAGCAGGCTGGCTTTGAACTCAAAGAGATCTGCCTGCCTCTTCCTCTCTGAGTGCTGGGATTACGGGCGTGTTCCACCATGCCCAGCTCCACTTTATGTTTTGGAGATAGAGTGCTTATCCTGGAGCTTACCAATTGGCTAGCCTAGATGATAAGCAAACAAACTTCGGAGATTTCTCCTCTCCCTCTGCTCTTCTATCCTCACTAACAGTGTCAGATTATAGATGTCTGTAATCTTTAACATGAGTACTGGGGATCTAAACTGGGATCCTCCTGTTTACATGACAGGTACTGTCCTGACCAAGCCATCTCCCCAGCCTCCCCACCCCCCCATGTGGTGTGGGTTGGCTGTAAATTCTAGACATTTGACATTTTGGGTGGGCTTCATTTAATTTACCAGAGGGCAACCATCTCTCAATTACATAGCTATTTCAGGTGCCTGCTATAGACATCTTTTAAGAGTTTTGTTGATGAATTGAAAAAAGAAAATAACCTTTCTCTGCTTATCTTCCTCCTAGCTGAGCAGAACGTATCAAAGAAGAGGTGGGAGATGATGGGGATAGTTGCAATGGAAGCAGAAATCTCTGGAGAAAAGGAGGACCCAAAAGGATTATCGACAAGGTGACTGATAATTGGCTACCCAATAGCAAACAACATTGCTCCCATCTAATGTGAAGTTTTCATACCAATAATAAAAATATTCACATTTTCCCACATGTTGCAAAGGGAAAAATGCATTCCACTTTGTGTCATGGAACAAATTATCAGCTGTGTTTTCTTTTCTATTCTGTGCATTTAACAACAAAAATATTATTTGTATTTTTAAAACTACTGGAAGGTAAATACTACCTTACACAATACCCTTTATTTTATTTTCAACTCTATGAGAAAATGCTACATGACTTTTTTTTTTCCAAGCTGCTGCCTTTTTTTATGCATTCTTAATTTCATAGGCCAATCGATTCAAATCCACTTTAAATCTCAATGGGCTAGAACTTGGCATGTGTGATGGTTGGCCAGGTGCAAGTGACTCTTCAAAATATGACAAAAGTCATGGCTGAAATGTAGAGCGGCAAAAATGTTGGAGAGGTTTTCCAAGCCTCAGCCAAAGAAGGCTGACTGCTATTAGCAAGGGGCAGAGGGGCAAGCTGGGGGCGGGCCAGAATATGGGCATCTTGCCATTGCCAGAACGGTCAATCTAACTTCTGAAAAGAAAAACAGAACGCAGTGATACTGTCCCAATTTTTTTCCTCAAACTTTCAAAGAGATTTTAATAAAAGTAATACTGAGATGATTACATGCAGAAGCCAAATGAGCCGAGGAGGTGAAAATAGGAAAATACTAATAATGACCTTGCAGTCTAAGATATCTGACATCCAGAATGTTTACTCAGGACACTTTAGAATTGAGTTTTCATCCACAGAAAGTATCCTGGTGGTACACATAGCGTTTGGGCCCACGAGCAGTTGACGCAGAATAAGGATGAAACATTTTTTTTTTCTAGCATGTCTTTGATAATCACAGGAGATTAAGCAGTCATTTCGTTACAGTGTTTTTACTATGCATTATTTTTACTATGCAGCATCCTTTGAAATAATGGGGATTGATTTCAGCAACCCCTTTGCACATTACTGGTCCTGAGTAGTGTTGCTGAGTAAAACCTTTTTTCTATCTTGCCACAGTGAAAAGACAGTAATTGGAGAAGCAGAAGGTTCCCCGATGGAAGCTTCTCTTCCACAGAGTTGAGGCTGGGAAGCAATAGAGCCAGGGAAACTATATGTGGGCCTTTGTGGTTTAGCAGCTGGAGCTTTGTGTCCTGGTTTAGCTGACCTAAAATCTGCAGACTCCCAGCTCACAGAGCATTGGCTACACTGTCCTAGGTTTTCCCTTTCTGGCCCTTGACTTACTCTCGCTTGTACTACTTGTCTCCTGATGAAAAGAACAATTGGCTAGCTACTGATGATGAACAGGGTTCCAGAAAACAAATGTAGAGACACAGTGCTGACTTCCTCAAACTCAGTCAAGGACTTTGCACTCCAGTTCTGAATTTCATATTGAGTCATGTTGTGTCAAGGTGTGATTTTTTTTTTAACCTCACCATTGGTCTGTTTTCCATGATTAGAAACACACTCTTCTACTAGAAGACATACCTAGTCTTCTGTCACCAAAGTTACTCTACTTCTCATTAGCTTGTCAATAATCTTTTCATCCCCCCAGGAAGGTATTACTAGAAAGTACTATGGCTTCATTATGACTCCCAAGGCCATACGCATGGGAAGCTTGGTCCCTAGCGTGGCATGGTTGAGAAGTGGTGAGGCGTTTGAAAGGTCCAGGATATTGAAGAGGAATCCAAACAATGGGCATATTGTTCTCGGAATTAATGAAGATAGTTTTTGGGAGACTCTGGTTTATCTCTTAGAACGGGTGTTGTAAAGCACAAGCCTCAACTCTCCTTGAGTGGCGGCTCCCCGAATTCCCTTGTGGGTATCTCATTCTTTTCAGTACTCCTGATATTACAATGCCATTGATACCAGAGTCCTCACCAGAGTCTAGATGATGCTGGCTCAATATTCTAGTGCCTTCAGAACTATATGATAGATGAACCTCTTTTCTTAATATAGTAAACTGTCTCAGGTATTTGAATATAGTAACAGTAATAGACTATTACAGGGCGTTTCTGTGATTTCTTTTTCCACAATCCTTCATCTCAAATTAGTTTAGAATTCCTTGATAGGAATGAGCAAATATTGACTATTTGGGAGTCAACAGTGAGAAAATATACAGATGATCTAGAACATATTTCACTTGCCTTAAGTCAGCTACAGCATTTAGGCAAGAGTGTAAGTTTAGTGAAAATTCACTTTCTATTTTTATAACTTTGGCACCATTAAGGCGATCTTCATCATTGGGAGTTCTGCTGTTAAACACCAACAAGAATATAAAAATGCATTTGCCTCACATACATCATCAAGCTCATGAGCAAGCCAGGCTGTACAGAGATAAAGACCTTGGCAGGAAGCAAGAAGGTTTGCTGACTACAGTTGACATCTGAGAACAAACAGTGTGAGACAAGTGTTTGCCCTTTCATTCAATATAGGAAAATATTCATTCAGAGAAACATTTGAGATGGTAGAATGTGTGATTCAGCAGATATTAGGATGATCTGAAGTACTAGTTGGAACACACACACACACACACCAGAGTTTTCATGACAAACACAATCTTTGAGATTCAGTATGAAATACAGACAAACTGCTGGATGCTCAGAGCCCTTTATCTGTGAACAGGCACTATGAATCTTGGAGAGAAAAATAGTCTTTGGAGCATGTTTACAACTTCCAGGACTGCAGAACACCTTAGGGGCAAATACCAGTTAATTCCTTACAAAACCAGTACAACTCAAAACACGGTAAGGAGCTGGTAGAAGTCTGATCTGTTTACTACAGAGATTCAATAGACACTCTGATATTGCTTTAAATATGGAAATCAAATACAATGGTCATTGGTTTCAGGATTCCTAGATATTTTTGTCATGTCAGTGTTTCTTTTGGTAGAGAAGGGCTAAGTCTTCAGTGATGGACAGTTTTAAATGGGAAGCAAAGAAGCCATTAACTTTCTTGTCTTGACCTTTTCATGAGGGACTGTGTGTGGTATGCATAGCCAGCTATGAGGGGAAGTCAACATATCATTTAAACTAGATCACGCATCGGACACAGACAAACTTGATGTTCAGTGACTCCCAAAGTCCTTTGCAGTCCCCACACAGGCCATGTCCCTCCCCGACTCTTGCATCGGTACACAATGTTTGCACATTGAATGTCCCCCTACTCTCTGTACCCTCTTACATGTTTATTAATCCTTAACCACATCCAGTGGTCACCAACTGCCTTTGGTCTTGTCACTGATCTTTTTCTCTTTGTTTCTGACCTAGCTGTGCATGACAGTGATAGCACTGGGCATTTAGCATTGGTTATTTTCATTCCTATTTCTTACGAATTTCTTATGAACAAGCTGCAGTGCTGAGACTTGCACATGTATCTTATTAATGTGTGGAACTATGTGATGTTGAAGATCTGTCTTCCTCCCCACACATAACATGCCATCATCACCTTGTTAATCACCCTCTTTAACAATGAAAGAGATTTTATGAAGTTGATTAAAATCTACGGACTATATTAAATTTAATGCAACTTGGATGACTAAGGTCAACTAAGGTTTACCACTTTAGGGTTTTCTGTTTTGACACCCTAAGGGTATCTTGCCAACCATCCTGATACTTTTATTGATTTTTTTTCTTTTCGTTGAATACTATGTTAAAAACCATACAGAGCTGATAGAGAATGACTCATGCTCCAGCATGACACACCTAGGGTCCAAAAGTTATCTCTAGTTATAGGAAAATTAAAAAAAAAAAAACCCAACTAAGTTTTAGTATTCTGCTTTATTCCAAAGTAAGAGAGATGCCGTCCCTAGTTTACACTAAATTGTTGACACCGCACCTTAACACACTTTTTCTGAGCATGTATTATGAGACTAGTGCATTATAAGACTAGTGCAATGCATCACAGATACAATTTAAGGTAGTTCAACGAACGCTGGGGTGAGAGGCATAAACAGCACACTCCCCCAAGATGTAGCCAGGTCTAAGACTGAAGTATGTACTGAGTACAATAAAAGCTCTCACAGAGGCACTGGCCCTAAAATGAAGGAATAAAAGGCAGAAGGAATCCTGCTTTCTAACACCCTTGAACATAGAGCCTAGATTTGCCTGCCTGTGTTTCTCTCAAAAGATAAGAAATCAACCTTCTGTCTTGGCACAAGCCTTGCTGAAACGCTGGTAAATGCCATTGCGTGTTTAATCCTGAAACTCTGCATAGGTAGTTTCTGTGGATCCTGAGCCTGGGTCTCCCAGGCAAGGAGAAAGAGAAGGACTAGTTTTTCTTTCAGCTGGAATCAATTTTTCTACTCCAGTCCATCTACTAGAATTAATTGTTTCAGAAGAACCTCAATTTTGCTTGAAAATCCAGAAAAGATTTTAGTTACAGCTTCCCATAATAAAGCAATTGCGTAATTAGTAATACATTTCTCATTCCTTTACTGAGTGGAGAAAAAAAAAAAAAAGGAACACATGTATTGCTTTAGTATAAATCCTGACAGTGAAGTTCCCCCCCCCCCCCCCAGGAAATTATACCATTATACCATAAAAATGTCAAGGCATAAGTTTACTGTTCCCACTAATATTCTAAAATATTCTCTTAGGCTGACATCTCTGTCAATTAAAATTAAACAAAATTGCATTCTGCCATATACACTTTGAGGGGGAAGATTTTGAGTTTATAGCTGCTCTTTGAATTGATTTTTTTAAGATGGCATCTGTAAAACTTGGCTGGAACAAGATGAGGTGGGATATACTTAAGGACCAGTCAATTTAAAAAATGTTTTTAAAGATCATAAATTGACAGCTAGAATAGACTGCACATACTTCTAAGTTTCTCAGCTATTAAAATAAATCCAGCGATTCTTCTGTATGAAATGGTTGCGCTGACATAATTCAGTGCCCACGTGCTTCTGACTTGTTTTGGGTTTCCAGTATTTTTACAGAGCAGAATATAAACAAGGAAGCTCATGAGCGTGGCTTCCAGTTATCCCATCTGCGGAGATCTGGGGAGAGCGTTCCTCGGCAGCGTTTCCCACAGCCCAGCAAGCGAGTGTGCTTTCTCACGGGACCACGATTCTCAGGATGGAGAGGCAAAGGCAGTGTCCACTCTGAGCATTCTTGGCAGGGTGAAGCTGCCAACAAACTCTTTGGGGAGATCATGCTATGTGATAGGAAGAGGAACAAAGTGAATCCTGTCCCAGTTCCTCTGAAAGGAACTTAAGATGCTAAGTTTGGCCTTTGATTGCCAAGCCTTAATGCACAATGTTTCATTGGGGAGTTTGAAGCCAGGATTATTGTATAATTCAGAGTCTCACAGGCCAGTGGACCTCCCTCATTCTTTGTTAAGCACCTTTCAGTGCCTTTTCAGGTCACCTGGTTGCCTTCTAAGGGAATGAGGTAAGATTGCAAGGAGCTGAAAAGGGTCTGTGCCCTTTCATGTGAGTTCACAAATGATAGATACCCTGTCTCATCCACCTTCTGGAATGATTTGGGGTGGAGAGCATTGCAACCTTGATCTAATGGGAAGAGTTTGGTCCAGACAAAGCAGAGCTGCTTCCAAGTGGGAGAATGAGTGGACTTTCTTCTGTGCTTTAAACCTGGGCTTTATTCAGGCTGAGCTGCAGACAGACAGACAATTGCTTGTTGTGAAGGATGACACCTTTCTCTTCCTCTGCAGTTGTGGGTAAACTTCACGTGGCTTCATGGCCAATTTAACCATGCTGAAACTCCTATGTTAGCACAGGGGTAGCACATAGGAAGGGAGACCAGATAGTTTAAATTGTAAATAAAGGAACAGATTGAAGCTCTGCGTTCCACATGAATATAGCAACTGTTCTTAGCCATATAGCATGGTTAACCATGAGTCATGCATATTCAGTGCATATTCATATTCTCTCCTAGCCAATTCTCAATCTGTAAATATTCCACAAGCTTGTTTTCACATAGGATGGCACCACACAAACACAGGCAGTTTCTGACATGGTCACGATGGTATCATAGTTCACTACAGATTAACTGCAGTGTGTGTGTGTGTGTGTGTGTGTGTGTACATGTATATGTATGCATGTTCATGTGTGTGGTGCTCGTAGGTATATTGTTTATATGCATGTGTATGTTTGCCTGCATGTGGTGACCAGAATGTAACTTCTGCTGTCATTCGTGAGGAACTTTTCGCATGTTTTCTGAGATAGGCTCTCTCTCTCTGTGACCATGACAGTAGTGAGGATATCGGTTTCTTAAAAAACCCAGTAATGTTATGTGACTATGTTTTTGTTTCGGTCGCGGGTGTGGGATAGGGGGCTGCTTCAGATTGTCCACAGCAGCTAACTATAATGTATCTCGTGCTCTAGCATGGACACAATTTGTGCCAGCTACACGACAGTTTCATTCTGGGAACTCAGGGAAAAGACGCGTAGGCCAAGGAAGAAGAATGATGCTGCTATTCCCCCCCCTGCGCTGTTCCTGGTTGCTGTTGTTGCAGTTTGACAAGATGAAAAAGTTGGAGTTATCCTGACTATGGAGATTGGACTTACCCCAACTAACTCAATGACCCTTAGTAGCAAGAAGTAGCTAAAGGAAAACTGTATCCTATCTCCCGACTAATCTTCTTTCTCTACTACCTGGTTTTGGGATGTTGGAGTGTACTGGGGAGACAGAAGCATAATAAATCCAAATAAAATAGATAAAAAAGTAAATGCCAACATATGACTTGCCAGTTATGCCAAGGTGATTGTCTAGTGAGCGCCAGGGATCCACTCATCTTTATCTCTTCAGCACTGGAATGCAAGTGCTGGATTCTGGGGTTGAACCCAGGACCTTGTGGTCTTGTGGCCAACACCCAGGAAAACACCATAGCTCTCATTCCATTTCTTTCTTTTTTAATCTATAATTTCATTAAGAATTGATTGGAGTTCTAAGTATCTGCAATACAAACAAGAACATCATCAAACATTTTCTCATGGAAGTTCTAGTCCACTGGGCATATGAAGAACAAATGAAATGTAATTTTATAAAGTAAATTTTTATTCATGAATATGTAGTATGAGTGTGTGTGGTGTGTATGTGTGTGTAAGTGTGATATGTGATTTATGTGATAAAGTGGGTGACCATGGGAGAGTATGTCAAGGGTGGTGTCAGATGAAAGCTTCCTAAAATATGCCACTTGTATAAGGACTAGAGAAGACAGAACCAAGAAGGGCTTGTCTGCTGTTTCACCTCTGCCAGTTCTTAGGGAATCGTATTAGAATACAGCCTTTGTAGATAAATTAAAGAGATCCATCTAGTTCCCCCTGCTCTTTATTCCTCTAACTCCACCCGAAGTAGTTCTGGTTTAGCTGGTTATTATCCTCGATAAGCCTCTACTTTTCTCCATGTCCAGGCTCTTCTACCTTACCTCTGCTTTCCTCTCTACCTTACATGCAAGAGAAGAGAAAAAGAAAAAGAAAAAGAAAAAGAGACACACTGGGTTTCTCTGGATAGCTTTGGTTGTCCTGGAACTAACTCATTCTGTAGACCAGTCTTGGTCTCAAACTCACAAGAGATCTGCCTGCCTCTGCCTCCCAAGTGCTGAGATTAAAGGCATTTACCACCACTGCCCTGCTTCCACCATCATACCTTAGGCCCAACTTTTTGCTCATTCAGCTACTCATAGCTCTCAAACACATTTCTATACAGACATAGATTATGCCCTATGCTTTCCAAACACACATTCCATTATTTGTTTTCCTTAATAATGCCAGTGTCACTCTTTACCTTTATGGGGAAACTTCATCCACAAAACTCTTTACTCCCTCTTCTCATAACAAGCTTAGGTCTGTTGCCCCAGCAAAACTCTTATTAATCATCCCATCCACCGAAAACGCATCTAGATTTGGGCAGTCAATTAACATGAACATCTGTTAAGGTTCTCATTTCTTCCTAGAGTCACCAAACTCACTCTCCAGGTCTTCAAGAAACATTTTCTGATCACACAGACATACCCTTAGAGAGATGAAGCCCAGGTGCTGCCAGCCCAGGAGCTGTGTTTAAAAACAAGTAGTGTTTTTCAAGTTCCTTGGAGACAAAGGAAAGGCCACCGGGTCCTCCATCCAATGACTGAGGAACAAAGATGCTGGCGACAGAAAGACATTAGTTCACACACTGTGAGGTTGAGTGATGTGTTTTCTTTCTAACATCAAGTTAAGATTGAATGGAAGACTAAACAACAGCCCAGCCTTCCTTTAACTGTCATAAACCGTGCAAGTTGTTCCAGGCCTCAGAGAGTTACAGTACTCAAAATCAGATGTGTGGTCTTTCCACGGCGTGTGTAAAAGGATGGCACAAGTTTCTGTGGTGAAATGAGAAAAAGAGAGTCACTCACCAAATAAATAGACACATTTTATGGGGTTACTGCATGTCAGAGGAATACTGACCTTTCCCAGCAGGCAGTAATTTATTCAGCATTTGCATATGGACATGGCAATGTTTGGTGCTGTCGAGACAGTCCTCTCCCAACCTTGAACCCACACTCAATGGTTCTTACCTGACCCTAACCATCCAAGGGTCTGTATATTAATTTCTTGGTCTTTGATTGTCAGCAATAAAGCTAAGAAGATTGTGCAGCCAAAAGGAAGACTAGACAGAGTGTCACCTGGCAAATGATGCAGCCACTCAAAGACCCATGGACGTACATGATAATGACTGGTAACTAACTTTTAGGCACTGACTATGTGACAAATTATACTCCGACTGAATTCCTTGTAGATGTTTTTTTGCATTCTGATCGAGTCTCTACCTGTCTAATTGGTAAATACCTCTCTACCAGTTAATATTTTAAAACATTAGTGACGATGTGTTCAGAATTCTGAAACAACAAACTTCTGTTCTTTTCTCATAAACTGAGCTAACAAAAGGAGACATTGCTGAATACTTTAAGACCGCTGCCTCACTTTGACCCTTCAGCCTTATTCTACCATGCTTGATAACCCATATATTCTTTTCCCTTCCATGCATTTCTGACACCCATGTTCATCTTACTTCTGATCACTGTTTCACTTACTGGTGACTGTGAACTATAATGGAACAGGAGTCACATCTGTATCTCCAAAATAGATTGTAAGATCCCTGCACAGAGGGACAGTGTATGTACAAGCAAGCACAATGGGTGATGCAACATTAATTTCCATACATTAGAAGTCGGTTATATATGCACATTCTTAACTGAGTTTTTGAATGTACATTTTTGACTCTCTGAGTTTCTCTGAATTCCTTTAATTCACTGACTGTTGTTTGCCTCATACTCAGATCATATTTAGCTAATAGCTTTGCATATTCTGAGACAGAGACATCTTTCTGATTTTTTTTTTTTGTCCATCAACTTGAATTATTTATTTGGTAAACAGCCAACTCTTGACATTCTCCATATGCTGGGTTGAGAACACAAATATCAGTGTGTTTATATCAAGTTGAGATCTCTAAAAATGGACTTGGCCCATCATGCCAATCTGAAAGACACTATGAGAATACAGTATGTCTGTCTAGTTTGTGTTCTGAAGGAGCTCCCGAGAGGAGGCTGGCCTCCTCCCAGAGTCTGGCTTTTCTTTGCTGGAGTGGGGTGTGTACAGCCCAGGTTGGGGCTGGTAACATTGCTCAGCATGTCTTGTTTATAATGAGTCCAGGAAGATCTCTGTGTAAATAATGAAGATTTTCTTTACATGTGGCTATTTATGTATCGTCAGTGCAATGCAGGTTGCTCTGTTCACACAATCCTGTAGTCGTTATCAGGGGGTGACAATGAAGACAGCAGAAAATGAAAACTCCCCATAACACCCATGGATGGAGGTTTTACTTCTCATTCAGATTGGGCGGAGTACACCTAGTTTAATTTCCTTAATCATGAGGACCAGAATCAGCCTTCTGAATGAGTCCCGCCATTCCTTCTTTCATTTGTACAGGCTGCATTTGTCCTTTACACTCTATTTTTCTCCTCAAACTTTAGACCCCATTTGATCTGAACATATGTGAGTCTAAGATGTCATAATCTCATGGCTTCACTTCTATCACTACTGTCATCTTTCAGTACCTTTGTGGCCACCACTAGTACAGTAAGGAAGAAGGTTGACAAAAACAGACCTATTACTATTAGGTAAAAAAAAAAAAAAAAAAATATATATATATATATATATATATATATATATATATATATATATATATATATATGGATCTAACCTCTCGCTCTTTTCCAGCAGGTATTATTTGGATATTTGGAGAATGTTGCCACCTTGTTCCAGCATGTAGCAGAATCTTTTAGAAAGCCCAGACAGAAGACAATGAGAATATCAGAGAAGAAACTACCAACATTTATTCTCACCTCTAAGTATGTACTGCAGTACTGGGTAAAGTCTTAAGTTTTCTTGGCTCACAATGATGCTTAATCAAGTAGCTACCTGGAAAGATGAAGGACAGCTATTAGCATGTAGTATATATTTGCCCAGAAATACATAATAAACTCTTCCAGATAGCCATGAGGTTTTGCTATTGTTGTTACTATGTGGTTTCTCCTTACTCTAATTAAAAGACTTAACCTACATTTATTAGAAGAGGGATAAGCATAGAAATAATAATAATAACAATGATGATGATAATAAAAGCAAACCCACATGGGATAAAATGAACATTCACATCTCTCATGGAGTACTTCAGAGGGAGATGAAAATCTGGGGAATTGAGTTGCTTCTACCACAGCGGGTGGATGCATCTTCCATTCTTCTGCTGTGCTTGCTTGCTGAGCAGCAAACCCTTATCTACAGCAAAACCCCGGACAATGCTGTCAAACCTGGCTGACCAGTTCCAAGACGGTGGTAGAGCCAGTAGGAATGATGAAAGGGAGGTCACAAAGGACAAGAAGGAAATCAGGAAACTGCACCTAACAGATTTTGTTTACACAAACTTGACAAGAACATGCACATGACCACTAGTGCAAGGAAGTCTGGAGAGGATAGCTCTTAGTCAAGTGGCCCCTTGCTAGCGACAACACAGGAGGGGCAAGTCTATAGCTAGCGGAAAGAAAGCCAGAAGAGCAACCGATGGCTTAGAAGCCTTACAATATTATTGGTCGCCTTGCCTCATTATGTTAAGGCAGGTCAGGGTGGGTGGTGAATTGTGCAACTCACAAGAAGCAAGTTGGGCTGACACAATTCCTCCATGTTATGAGCAATGTATGAGGCTGCCATTTGAACCCTGTTGACTGAATCCATCATCGTAATCACGACAGACTGTAGTATTTGTGTTATAGAACAATACACAGGTAACCAATAGAATGACAGTGGATGCTTCACAGTCACAACAGGACACACTAAAGATTTTCTGAGTCCCAGTTTCCCTTTGATATGCGGCAAGGTTTTTTGTTTTTGTTTTGTTTTCCCATGGAATGCCAGGGCCATGAAAATATTGTGAATAGCTAGTGCCAGAAAAGGGTCGTTTTTTTTTTTTTTTTTTCTTTTTGGTTGCTGAAATGACAGGCAGCATAGACATGAAAGTTTCACACCCCACCCCAAACACACATGTGTGCACACACACACCCAGGAAGGATGAAGATGGGAATACTTTCATGCAATTAAATGATGCTACTGTGTGAAAGAATGCAAAGGGAAGTGTTCAAGCAGTGTCATGTAGGTTGAGGTCATGAAAGGCTAAAAGTGACGGTGCGGTCCATACTTGTCAGAGCATAAGGATTAGTGATGCTGACAAGGTGGGTGGTGAAAAAAATAATGCCAGAAAGTGGGCATGATGCCCTGTAGGCGCAGGTTGAGAGCTGGGTCTTTGCTGTGGAGGCAGAGAGACATTAAAGATGGGGTGGTGGTGGTCATTGAAGTGCTGCCCTGGGAAGGAAGTAAGGTAGCACCTGAGGAGTACTCACTGGAGGGTGATAATTAGAGATGGCGACAGACAGAGCTTCTCAGACACCCATCCCAGCACAGGATCTCACCTCCCACTTGCTTCTGCCAGTGTGCTGCAATTAACTAGGAAATGAGCTGATGCCAGAACCAGCCCTTCCACCTCCATAATTGCGAGCTAAGTGAATTCTTTTTTTGTTCGTAAAGCATCTATCCTTGGGGATTGTGTTGTACTGCTAGTTCAAAGAGCATGCATGAATGTAGGCGGGTGAACTGGGCCACCTTCGTCTTGCAAAGCTCACACTTATCTGTTAGAGATAAGCATCTCTCCTTCTAAAGGCTCTGGTAGAAATAACTTCAAGTAATTCAAGGCCAGGACACAGTAACAAGCCTTCTGAGAGCAAAAGTGCAATAACTGGCAGCATTTATTGCTATTATAATTAGCATTATTTCTAAATATATTGGAAGCAAAAATATATTCACATAAATACAGCCTCTCAGCTGGCTGAGGAAACATGTAGGCATATTTTAAGTCCTCTTACTTCCTTTTGCTGGGCATTTAGACACCCTGTGTAAATATAAACAAAGCAGCCTACATTTCTACCTCCACCCACAGTCTCCAGGTGTACTTATGACAGATTTCTTATCCAGCAGGAACAATAAATCAAAGAATTCAAACAGGAGTTTCATATATGTATAGTTGGAGCAGCCAAAAGTAATAAAATGTCAAGGGAATTGGAGCTAAAGCAGCAGAGATTTTTTTATCTATCCATGTGGAAAGCCCAAGGGTAGATGATTCTTCTGTAAGCCCATTGTCTCTGCCATGTCAAGGAGATGCAGACATTCTACTCTACCTTCTTTATACTTGTCTCTTATACATAATGTGGCTGCTAGAGATCCAGCCAGCTCAGACATACCCATCTTCATTTGTGGCAGGACGTGAAGGCCACACAGTAAGGCATCTGTGCTTTTTACCAATAGGCAAACTATTTCCAAGAAATAACCCTACAGCTTTTCCCCTTGTGTTGTCATCTACCTCCGGCCATGTGTGACATGGGCAAAACCATCAGGATAACCGGGATGGAGCTGGACTAAGGGCTTGGGGTTGATCATGTAATCGCATTAGGAAAACAGCAAGAGAGGTAGTTAATATTGGCTGTTGGATGTGAACCTGGCACTGTTCATCATGGTGGCTTAGAGGTAATTTAAAAAGGCAATGTTTGGTTGGTTTCCTACGGCAGTGTAATAGCCAGCCTGAAAAAACAAAACAAAACAAAACAAAACAAAAAAACAGTTTTGCAAACGTGGAAGAATGAAGCAGGTTTTAACCCAAACCATTAAAGAAATGGAAGAGCAAAATAGGCAAAACAAACAAGTAAGTATGTAAGGGAAGAAAGTTGCCGTTGGACCTCTGTATGATACGGAAAAAGAAAGGCAAGAGGCTTTGCCAGAGCATTGTGATGCCGTGGGGTAGAATACACACTGTTGTGGGTCATGGCATAGAGATTCACTCCTGTTCTTAAGTATGAATTCCTGGGCCTATAGGGCAGAGAAGATGCAAATTACTTACAGAAGTCTGAATTAAAAGCTTTTAGTCCAACAGTATTCACATTCTATTTGTGCTGTATTTTCTTCCTGAAGATTTTGACCTTGGTCCTTTACCATCAAGATCAGCAATTCACAACCGAACCATTTGAAAGCATCCAGCAGAATAAAGAGCAGCGCATCTCTCCCTGGGCCTCAGAGAGCTGGCTTCCTGGGAGAGAGCTAGAGAGGCCAGCCAGCTCTGCAGCCATGGGCTCAGCTGATTAAACTCACTTAGGTCCGGGCAGCTGGAGCAAAATCAGAAGTGTAATCTTCTGCCTGTGACCTGCTTTCCTTTTCCTGGAGAGCCAGATACATGTAGGAAAGTTGAAACACACAGTCATACCAAAAATCGGGAAGAACATAAAATGTATGCATGTGTTTCTGTAACTCATACCTGCATATATTCACAAATGCGTGTGTGTGTGTGTGTGTGTGTTTTGATAAACTTATTGATCTCTTTCTTTTGGCAAAAAAAAGACAGTGAAAATAATTAACCCTTCTTCTGGTAGCACAGACAAACGTGAACACAAATGCACACGCTTATTTCAGTGTTAGGTACTTTTGAAATACAGATTTATTTTCTTTCCAAAACGAACCAAGATAATCCAATGAAAATGGTTTTACAGTAATCATCATGATTGCTAAAAATATTGAGAAAAACTTGTAATCCTTACCTGTAGTTGATGCAACAGTGGCTTTTTAGTTTGTTTTTTTACATAGGAGTAAATAGCGCCTTTTATTTTTCTAGTTTTCAAAATAAGTTTATAATCAACTTGAAAAATAATTATGGAAAAAAATATATCAGGATGTTAACTGATTTTTTCCAGACTTGGAAACAATGTGTGGATCTTGTCAACTTCTTAATACCTTCTGTATTTTTTTTTTTTTACATTGTGTTCCTTAGTAATCAATGACTAGGAAATACTATTTAATATCATAAAATATCTATCATCCCATTCTTTTTGCAAAAAAAAAAAAAAACCTGAATTTGACCAACCAAAGGTCTAAGCAACAATGTTCATTACTACAAAAAAAAGTTCTTAACAACAAAATTACACACAAACAACAAAATTACGTGATGCATCAGAACGACAATTATTTAATAATTACTTAGCAATTGTTTAATTCTTTAACTGTTTCACACCTTCACCCAGCAATTTCAGAAAGACATCTCTGAGAATAAGGAAGATTTTTGTACACACACACACACACACACACACACACACACACACACACAAATCCATTTGGAAAACCCTTTTCTTTATGCTTTTCATCAAAAACGATAACAACCCCCTTGCCTTGTTTTGCAGACATGGCTCGTGTTTCCACTGGCCGGGCATTTAGCACTTTTAGATGGTGACATATATTCTCCAGGTTTAGTCTTTGCTGGCATCTGAGGAGATTTTTGCATCCTGACTTCATATAAATTGCAGAAACTCTTTTTGTCCTGGCTCTGCGGGTCCTTCACCACCAATCTACTTTATAGTTCCCCCATCATTTAGAACCGTCTTATCTCGGAAGCACTTACAGAGACTCTCTAACTCTAACTTCAGGAACAGATTAAGTTTGCTTTTCAAAGCCATCCATCATCTGAGATATGTTTTTGTTAGTGTTTTCTTTGGTAAATCATTTTATTATTGTAAGCCTTCTCCAGCTTGCTGGCATGATAATAGGCTATATAAATGATTTTTGTCCTATATTTGTGTTGTATATACTTTATTGTAATAGCGCTCTCGGGTCAAAAGCAGCCAATATTATTCCGATTAATTCCTGTCTAGACACTCATAAATTGTCCCTTAATTTGCAGAGAGAAAGCGAAGTCATATGAAGCATAACCTTTCCCGGCTGCAGAAAGTGCACCTGGTATTTCTGGGCTAGAGGAGGCCCGCCTCCCGGCGTCCTTCAAAGCAGCAGGCCTCGCTGATGCTAGGATGTGCAGCTCGTTCTCTATGCGTGCTGCCCAGGTAGCCAGCCAAGGCCTGCCAGTTGGCATGCTGTTCCTCAAAAGGAAAACACAAAGCCTAATCCCCCAACACAGTTTCAGACAAACACTCATTTTATTTACTCATATTCATCTCCCTGGAAGGAAAAAAAAAAGGGAGGAGAAAATAGCTTGCTTAATCCCAATACTAACACAATATCGATTCACATTCATGTTCGGTATTTATCGACGTGCGTGGCATACAATGGGGGCTATCATTTAGGCTACTGTGTTCAAGGGAAGGCGCAATCACACCGGAGAAGGAGATGAAGCACACGGTTTGTACAGCCCTAATTTTATGTAATGTAAACCTTTCAAACGTTGCACATGGGGGAGAAGATGCGAGGCCTAATGAAAAACTGCATGCATACCAAATGGATTTGTCTTAAAGCTAATTACGGCTGCAGAGTATCTGTCCTCCAAAGTCCATCTTATTTCCCAAACTTGTACAATGAAATTAACTTCGTTGGCTTCTGCAACAGCTTTCTGTCTATCTCATTAACCAAACTGTAAGTGCATTTGTGCTTGAAAGCACAGCTCAGGGTTTTTGTTTTGTGACATCCAGCTTTCAGTGTTTTGAAATTCTGCAGGTGCCGTGCAGGGCTCTAGGCTAACTCTATCCTGTGCTGAAGTACATACTGAACAGCAGACAGCACATAAGCATTGCTAGCATATGGCCGCGAGGAGAAGAAACAGATATAAAAGGCCCACACTCTTTGCTTGGCCCCTTGGAGGTTTTATTGCCTAGTGGCAGCTGTATTTAATAAAATATTAGTATCCACTTGAGGTTTAAAGGTGTAACACAATTCCATTTCAATATAACAGTTCCATAAATTCAAATATGAAACTTTCATAGAAGCACAATGCAGCTATAATTAAAGAAAACTTGGTATGTAGCTTAGGAAAACCAAATGTGGGGCCTGCTATATCTGTGGTGATCTATAAAGTAGATTTGGGGCAGTCATTCTCATGTTTGAAAGTTAGAAGTGATTCTAGAGGCGTCTATGACAGAGACTGATGGTTCAATTTCTTTGTCTTTTGAAAAGTTATAGGACTTCACAGTGATCTTTCCAGAGCCCGAGAGGAAGTCTTTTTCCCCTGACCATGATTTCTCCTTGTTTCTGAACGTTTTTTGTTTTTTTTGTTTTTTCCTTAATCACATCAAATGTCCAAAGGGTTGGCAAAGCCGCTAGATGCTGCAGGACTCAGTCTGCCTCACTTGTTCTCAAGTTTAAAAGCAGACAGTGCATGCTCTGAGGGCTTTGTACAGTCTCTGTTCTGGCATAGTCATGACCAAGACAAGCAGAAACTATAAGTAGGGAAGAATTAGGGATAGTGCTCTTGTCTGTTTCATTACCCCTCAAGGACCTGGTCACCAGCATTGTGGTGCTATTGGGAGGTGATGGGGTCCTAGGAGGGAGGGGCTAGTGGAGGAAGTTAGATCACTGGATGCATAACTTTCCTTCCTCAGTGTAAGGTGTCTAGCATTCCCCAGCCACATGCTCCTGCCACGATAGGCTTGCTGCTTTGCTATGGACACCAAAGTAAAAGGATGGCTGGCCATGGACCGAGAAATCCAAAACCATGAGACTGAATAAATATTTTGTCTTTCTCACTTAGTTTGTCTCAGAGGTTTTGTCACAGGGATAGAAAGCTGACTAATACAAATCATCATTCTTATCGAGAATTTTCTTTAGTGTGTGTGTGTGTGTGTGTGTGTGTGTGTGTGTGTGTGTGTGTGTGTATAGAGAGAGGAAGACAAAGAGAGAGAGAGATAGTCTTTCTGAGAAGGAAATTGCACTATTACAGAGACCCAGTAAACAATCTAGGAGCCCATCTGAGAAGACTCATTTTTTCATAGCCTCTTCTATGCACAGATAGAAGTCTTTTGAGTGAGGTTACAGAGCTCTCCCAAAGGCCACACCCAGCCTGTAGTGGAGTGTTGGTCATCTAGGGTGGCATACTGAAGATGGTACTACCTCAAGTACTACATGGTCTCCAGGATTTTTCATAGGCTTTTACCTGTCCAAGTACACCAAAGGCAGAGCAGGTCATGACCCCTGGCAGAAAGCATGGAGAGGACAGATGGGCTTCTGTGGGCATAAAGAGAAGGCATTAGTCAGACCAAGGCAACAGACACTCTTGCTGCAGGGCGGTCATGGGGAGGTTTGAAGAACAATGTCCCCGGGGCAATGAAGAAAATGCTATTCGAGGGAGGAGAGAAAGGTCAGCTCAGAAATCCTTTGAAATAACACCAGAGAGAGGGGATGGTAACTAAAGGCAACATCAGGTGACATAAAGCTCAGATTCCTGGACATGTTAGTGAAGTAAAGCCTATGAACCCATGTCTTTGCACTGGAGAAAAATCAGAAGGGTAAGAGAAAATTAAATGTAAATCAGAAATTGGAACACCAGCCTTAAACATGAAGCCAATGAGAAGCAGCTAACAGATGGAGAAAACTGGTCCAAGAAAAACAATGACGACTTTTATGTTGATGTGGAGGAAGGTTCAGGTATAGCGCAGAATTCTAGAGGTAAATTTGAGTAGAGACGGGGACATGGATGGTAGAAAACTGAAGGCCATACCGTGATCCACCTCACTTGGGAAAAATAAAGTTCCATATGAGGAGCAAAGGACCAAGATGGTGGCCCTGGCTTCCCTGGGCCTCAGACACTGAGATCAGGAGCTCTCAAAGACTAATCAGGAGTCTTAGAGACATCCGAGCCTAATAAGAAAATGTTCATGACAAGGTGTAAAATCATGAATGAGAACCTAACCCCTAACCCCAGTACAGCTTCATCCTTCCAGGCAGTGGGGATTTCTGGAGGAAGGAAGGGGGGCAGATGCCCCTTGATGTCTTCCCAGGGGGTTCTTCTTTCTGTACCTCACCTGCATGCTGAGTGAAAGCTGAGCAATGGTGAGTACTGTTCTCTTCTGACCAAGCTAACCTGAGGCAGCCTTTTTGTTTTGAGTTGCATTTCATTCCTGTTGTGTGTCGACTTGATGATAATGCTCTAAGGGACCTGGAGGCTGATTTATTTTTCTGGGAATGCTAAGATAAGCCCAGAGCTCAGGAAATAAGACTTGAGAAGTTCAGAATTTAAAGCAAGATAAACTTTAAAATGTAGAATCTGAACTAAATTTGGATCTTTAATCCTAAGGAAAGAAGAATCATACAACCGAAGCGGGTCAGATTGTGTTTGGGGCAAACTTCTCCAAACATGGGTCAGAAGCAAATGCTCCTGTTGCTATGACAACTTCTGAGCTGGTGTGCACTTGTGCTCTCTCTCTCTCTCTTTCCCTCTCTCTTCTTTCATCCTTCTCCTCCCTTCCCTTCCTCCTCTTCCCCTTTCCCTCTCTTCTTTCTCCTCTCCTCCCTTCCTCCTCCTCTCTCTTCCCCTCCTTTCTTTCCTCCCTCTCTTTCTCCTTCTCTCCCATTTTTTCTGTATGTTGTATCTTGCTTTTTCCTGTTCCAAAGTCAGATAAATGTTGCTAAAAAAACAAAGTCAGTGTTCCTTTTAGGAGCTAGAAGGAAAATTCACATCAAAAATTATGTTGGAGCCTGTGATTTTTTTTCATATGTATTAAGACATGATGGAGTTATTTAATTACCTTGCTAGCAAGTTGATGGACAAGCATCCTCCTATCATATTGCAGATCTGCAAATAGGATTATTTACATTCAACCTAAGGAGTGCTGACTGCTGCTGTTGGAAGCTGGAGCTGTATCAGCATTTAAATTCCCACTTTTCTGGGCAAAAACCCAACTGAATGATTCAATTAAACTCGTTATGTTATATATTATCCAGAAGTTCACAATATAAAGTGATCCTCCAGCCTGAACCCCTTGCCTTTATGATTGCAATTTGGTAAGCAAGACAATTTCCAAGGACTATTTTACTTGAACTGCAATGAAAACGTCAGGCCATAACACACTTTTTGATGCAGGTTTTATGAACGGCACTCCAGAATCAACCATTATTTCAAGCACATGCCATAAATAACCTTCATTATTCATCAGAGAGTAAATATGCATTTGTGTTTGCAAATATGGCTGGCGGCTTCCTGAGGAAAGCAGCCAGCAGTCAGCAGCTCCTTCAGCCATTTAGGGAGATAACGAATGGACGCCAGCCTCTTTAATTGCTGTGGACCACCCTCATAATTTCTGAGAGATGAGCAGCTCCTTCATAACCATAGACGACGGGCAGTGCTCTCTGCCCACTGCCCACGTGCCTGGGTGGTACGTCTCTGTGGGAACTCAACTAATATGTATAGAATGAGCACAATTTAACTGACACCCTCTCTGGTCCTGTGGAGACATTTTTTTTCCCAGTGATTTTTTTTAAGAAATTGCTTTTTTTTTTTTTAATAGTCAAACCCAATGAACTCATTTTTAATAGGATCATTTTTTTTCTGTAATTTACCATTTTTCAGACTTGTGCTTGCCATACTAGAGAATCTCTTTTTCTGTGTTGGGGAGATGGAGAAGAGGATTAAACACTTGCTGCTAGGGGGTCCCTAAAGCCGAAGTGCAAGTCGGACAGGTATACCAGCCTCTTTCTTGGCATCAAGAGAAAGGGATCCCTGGGCCTATCTGGCTGGCTGCACTGGCAGAAATCATAAGCTCCAGGTTTATTAAGAGGCCCCGACTCCATATATACAGTAGAGAGTGAGTGAAGCTCTGGTACCAACTTTGAGCGCACGTGTGCGCACACATACACACACACTCAGTCACACACTCACATCTGGACACATCTGTTCACCCACCACACATGAAAACATGTATATATACAGATGCACAGCAGATACACATTCCCATGCAAAACAGAAAGAAAAACATTTTTTGGTATCACTATTGCCTGGTATTTATTATTGATTACTTTCTTTTTAACCTCAAAACAGAGGACAAAACTATTCCACATAGCTGTTTTTAGATGTACACAGGCACATATGACATATAACATACTTAAGGCTCCCTGACTGATAATGTCAAAGTGTTCAGTGAAGCCATTTTGTATCACATGCTTTTGACATGGGTCAGGGAAGACATACCTCTGTTCATTTCCACCTCTTCCAGGCCGCTTAAATAGTTCAGTACCAGCTTGATTATTTTTTGTTGCTGCCTACAGACAGATAGAGATATCCCCATCTCCTGTATATGATTCTGTACCTTTAAATTATATGCAATCAGTTTGTTAGTTTGTCAATGCATCTGTCCACAGAAATTCATGGAGTGTTTATGTCTGGCCTATATTTGTGAATTGCTATGCTATGCACTAAGGATTTGAGATACAAAGTTAAATACCCCTAATGGTCTGAATGATGTGCATGCCCATCACCCATTTCCTGTTTCAAAGCTCTGCCTTCTGATTTGTTGCTAGTTGGAGCCAGGATCTCTGGGCATTAATGCTAACTGCTGTTGTCACAAGATATCCGAGACTGACTGATATAGGAAGAATACGATCTGTTTTGTAAAGGTCTATTTATTTTTAGGTGCGTTGGTATTTTGCCTGCACGTATGTCTGTGTGAGGAAGCCAGATCTGGAATTATAGACAGTTTGTGAGTTGCAGTGTGGGTGCTGGGAATTGAACCAAGGTCCACCTGGAAGAGTAGCCAGTGCTCTTAACCATTGAGCCATCTCTCCAGCTGCAAGAACACGATCTTATTCCTTATTTCCTGAGGGAGGAAAATTTAAAAAATCATACCTAGTACCTGAAAGGACTTTCCTGGTGCCCTATAACTTGGCAAAGTCACTGCATGGGAAGGAAGTAGGCCTGTGAGGCAAGGTAGAAATCAGGTGAAAGTCGCTTTGCAGTATATTCCCACGATGACGAACACACTCCTTTGATAATAGGCCTCAGATCCCGAAGTTGTTATCTTCATGACCAGTGACTTCTTAAAAACCTCAGCTCTTAATACTATTAAGATGGGAGGTCAATTTGATATGAAGGCATCAAGCTGAGAGTGATGTGTATGATGGCACAGAGAAACGGCAACTGTGGGTCAGGAAAAGGGAACTGGGTTGCTGTTTAATTACTACAGAGAAGTGGTATTGCTTTAGCAACTAAGCATGAACAGTTTCAGCAAACTACACTGGCTCTGCCTCTCAGTGCCAATAGCTGATTAAAAAGACCACACACAGTCGAACAGTAACCCCAGAGTAAGAAAAGAGTGAGTAGCTGAAGCAGTGCTGATGAGCCTACACTTATGCTAGATCTGGGCCTAACAAGAGAAATTAGATTAACTATGTTCTGTGCTGAAGATAGAATATTTCCAAAGGTCTTGTATCTGAATGACATATCACAATAAGGAAACAGAGGGATATGAGAGGAATGAAGGATGGGCATGGTTAGACCAGAGTGGAAGCAGGGAAGAAGTGTCAGGGCAGATCATGAAAAAAAGCATTGCTAAGGAGTTTAGAATTTATCTAATGAAACAAAGAGAAAAAGAAGAAGAGGAGCAGGAGGAGGAGGAGAGGAGGAGGAGGAGGAGGAGGAGGAGGAGGAGGAGGAGGAAGAAGAAGAAGAAGAAGAAGAAGAAGAAGAAGAAGAAGAAGAAGA
>NW_026596046.1:9603317-9638333 GCF_907164565.1 Psammomys obesus
GAAGAAGAAGAAGAAGAAGAAGAAGAAGAAGAAGAAGAAGAAGAAGAAGAAGAAGAAGAAGAAGAAGGGAACTAGCCAAAATCAGAGTGTCTGGTGACTGTTCAACAAGGAAAGGGCAAGACAAAATTTTTAAGGATAGTGTATAACATTCCAGGAAGGCACAGTATCAACTTTAACAACAGCATCCCACAGCCTGTCACCTAGCATGTGAGCGAGTGAGTGAGGCTGCAGTATACACTCCTAGAAAAAAGGCATCAGAACTGCTTTGGAGAATTCCAGGACTTCCTTCTGTACAAATCACGGAATGGCCTACCTATCTCCTATCATTATCTAGAAGGTTCCCTGTCCCCAAACATCTCTGGTTCAATATACTCAATGACTCACTATAGCTCATTGCAACTGGTTGAAGAGGCAAAGTCTCCTTAAGACATATCATAACTAACATGGCTTTTTGGGAAAAAGGCCTTATACTGGTGACATCTCACCTCAGCTATGGGAGATATTTGCCAAAGTATGTTCTGCATGATGCTAGGGGTCTGTCAGAGCATAATATTCACTACATTAACCAAACATACAAAGAAAGGATTTGCCCATGAAAGTACTTACTTGTGGGAATCTCTGAATCAAAACCAGATGGTTTTGTTTCTGCTTATTTATTTATTGCAAGACTTTCAAACCTTTAATTCCTAACTTGCATTGTGGGAATCTGAACAGAGGGAGAAAGGTACCTGTGGTTTTCAATCAGTCGTACAGAGACGCATTTCCTCATTTGCTCCCATGATTAGGGTCTTCAGAAAAGTGATAAGGGTAGGCCTTCATCATTAGCAGGCTACTTTCATCTGCACTGCTCCATGTGGTCTTCTCCAGAGTTCATGACTAGGTAAAAAAAATATATCACTGTGGGCAATTTGACAGAAATAAGCAAAAACTTGCAGAAATCAATGTCCTGTGCTCACTCCCTCCAAGTTCCTATGGGGAAGATCTTGGATGCATACTTCCACAAGACCAGAGCCATGGGTCCTCCTGAAATATTCAGATACAATCACTGCCACAGCTGAAGGAAATGAGCTGTAGGGACCCTGAGGACAATAGGTGACCCTACTGCCTAAGGGGCAGTGTGTCTAAGGGGAGTAGAGAACAAAAGAGTAGGAGGAGTCAAATATGTATGTAAAACTGTATATAATCAGGTGGGGGAACACAAGGGACCACTGATGTCTCATGGGTAATATGGAGCAAATTACCCTTCTCAACATTCCAGGACTCACTAACAAGGGAGGCGGAGCCGGTAGCCCAAGAGATCTTAGGAACTTATTGTTGTTCACTCTTTCAATGACTCAATAATCATGAGCACATAAAAACTATTGTAGTTGCCCCTCCGCCAGCTTCATCTAGCCTTAGCTGATACGTCTTCAGCAAGTTCTCAGCACTGAGTGCTCTGTAGGACCACGTGGCACTCAAGTCACCTTGTTCTGAACTAAATCAGTACACACTGAAGGTCAAAGATTATTCTACAACTGGAGAAAACTGAAGGAGCAGCTGACCTAATCCACAAACTGTCGCTGTGATAGTACTGGTTAGCTGGTTAGTCAGCATTAGAGAGCACCTTCTCTGTGCCAGATGTGGACGGAGTGAGCACTAAGAAGAACAGTATACAAGAGGGGCCAGGCCTCTGCCCTCACAGGAAATTAGAGACCGCTAGAGAAGGGAAGTAATTATGAAACAAATCATTCTAACTTATTGAGTAAATAATTTAAAATGAAAGCATTCTCTAAGGAGCAAGTGCGATGGGAAAACCTAAAGAGAACCCAACTGTATCCTGGGTTGAAGAGAAAAGGCCACGGAGTCTTTGTTTTCCTTTGTCTGTTGTACATGTGTGTTTTTTCGAGTACGTACACAAGTTTACAATTGTGAGTGCTGATGCACACATGCCCATAGCGCGAACTCAGAAGTCAGAGGACAACCTTGGGTGACAGTCCTCACCTCCCACCTTGTGTGATGTCCATCTCTTTGTGGCTTTCTATTGCACATGCCAGGCTAGCTGGCACTTCAGCCTCCAAAGGGTCTCCTAGGTCTCCATTCCCACCTGACTGTAGGAGTGCTGGGACGGGTTATTTCCTCCGGCTTTACTTGGATGCTGGGGCTTTGAACTAAGTTCTTCATCCTTGTATGACAAGCTCTTCACCAACTGACCTTTGTCCTTAGTCTGCATAGAGTTTTCTAAGTTCATCTCCTCTGAAAATGTCCAATGAGTGCAATATTACAGCACTTCCAAAGGGACCTCCTCAGAAGAAGGTAAGAGATGTTTAGGGATCCCAAGACTGCACGAAGTTCAGCTGGCTTTTTGGAGGATGCTAGGCATCATGAGGATCAAAGAGGAGCACCGGGGTAAAGCAGATCTGGAACTTCATAGGAAACATTTTTTTCTGTGAATATTTGTCAAAGCCAGTGTCCCAAGGAGGACAACTTGGAAAATACCGGCCAGATGTGAGAGGTGCCTTCCAGTTTTAAAATTCAGTTATTATGTTTTAGAAAGCATCTTCCACCAATAACATTCAGGAAAGATTGGATGTGCAGACACTCGGAGTCAGAGGTTATGGCAAGTCTTTTCGGGAAATTTTGAGTATGAGCTCAGATGGGAAGGGGAATAAGTAAAAAGTCCTGAAGACAAACATACCGACATGTATAGGAACTCTCGAGATGCCATTTAAGAATGTGCTATGCAGGTAAGTGTGAATTGTCATTGTCGAGGAACATTGAGAGCCAAAGGGTATCATTCATAACCGAAACCTTCTGGAAGTATGTCTGGAAAGGGTCTGAATAAAGCAGGCTGGCATACTTACAAGAGAGAGGCTGTTTCAAAGTGAGCAGAAGGGCAGTGTGCCCGCTGCAGGCTCACGGGTGTGCCGTACCCACTTCTCCCCTTCTCTGCTTCCTGGCCCCTGAACCTAACCTGGCTTGCCTCATATTTGTACCTTTTATGACATGGCTAGGCATGGGAGTTTTTCTTTCCTAAGATCTTTTTTTTAATACCCTCCCCCCCACAAAACACACTTAAAACATTCTTCACCCCAAACACACTTAAAACATCCTTCGCATCTCTTTATGAGGGAAACCGTGCTAGCTTTTCAGCTCAGGCTCGTGTGTGACTGCATCCATCAAGCCTTCTGTGGAAACTCTGCAAGTCAAGAGAGCCATCCCATCTGACTACCAGTGACAGCGTGGGCTTCACAGAGTGGCTCCGTTTCACAGAGATGTGTGATATTACAGAAAGCAGCCAATTGGAGGCCGGACTAGGTTGGCTGTAGTGGAAGAAGTCTTTGGAGGAAGGTTTCCTGTGGACTGAGGAAGGAAAATATCTGTACAATTGAAAGTCCTCCCATGGCTGTGACCTCACAGGTATTATGCTTCAATATTACCTACTAAACAAAGTGATTTTTCTGGGCTATACACGCGCCCCCAAAGTTAGTCAGAGAATCTAAAGCTATACACTCTAATTTAAGAGCTCGGTTATTATAACTGAGGCAGAAAGTTGACTTTCACGGACTTCTCATTTAGGAATCATATGATGTTGGGTGTGAAGGACCCTGGCTATCAAGGGTCTAAAAAAAAAAGTTGAGGACAAGGTGGCCTACATAATGAACTCCAGTTAAGCCTGGGGTACAGTGGGCAACTCTGCCCTTAGAGAAACAAACACGTACAAAAATGTAACACCAATGGTATGTCTAGTTCACTCTTATATTCTTCTCATACCCCTTTGCTTATTCAGTCTGTTTCCCGAGGTATGTGATCAAGCTTTATGCCCCACATTATACTCAGTAAATCAAACAGTTCTTCATGGCTGAAGAGTTTCTGAGGTTTATTATGTGTGGAAGTTGTCCTGTTTTACCTTCCTTGGGGAGTTACTTCTTTTACTTGACTCAGGTCTTGAGAAATTTTCACATAATCTAGTCCCGTGGCTCCAGCCACTTCTCTGGAGTTTAGCAGTTCAGAGAAGGACTACCATACCCTTGAGTGGGTTAGGTTTCAGAATCCTGAGTAGGACAGTGAGGGGATGAAAAATAGACAAATACAGAGACACAGAGAGAAACAGGTATTTCGTAGACTGAGCTGTTGGGTGGTGAAGCCACCGCATTCCAGAAGCTCAGCATGCTTATTTTATGCAGTTGAACAGGAAGATGGGTTTGTGTTATTCAGCTGAATCAAGGAGGCAGCTTTAGGTAATTCCCATGTGAGCCATCTCGGTAGGGGGCCAGTCTCCAGGCCTTAAACATATGGAGCAAAGAGCCACCCTGGGTATTTTTCTGCATACATGTGTCAACATTAACTCTTAGAACAGAGGAAGGCTTTGCTATCCCATCTGAGCTTCAACCTAGAGGAAGGCTTTAGCAATGTTCCCAAGGTCTGAGGCTTTGGTCCTTGGCATGGCTGTCTCACACAAACAACGTGCAGCCACTCAGAACGTCACATACGCCTGGCTCCCTCAGCTTCCTGCGGAGGGCTGGCCCACAATGAGCTCTGTGGCTTTTTACAAAAGTAACTTTTTCATCATCTCTTTGTATAGATTTGCAGGATTCTTTTTTTTTTTATTCTTGCACATTAATGTTTTAACTAAAACCTGTAGTTGGTAACCTCTTTATCAATTTCTCTTTGTATACAATATCTATTAAAGTCACTTTCTGTTTGTTTTTTTTTTGTTGTTTTTTTGTTTTTTTTTTTGGCATCTCTGAACTTTAATAGAACAACCCAAAAAAGAAATAAGATGGGAAAACAGTTGTCATCTTCCTCCTCTTCTTTAATATCTTTCATAGTCTTGTTAGCCTGATTTCTCTTTTCAATATTTTTCTTTAAAACCTTTTATTTCATAATTCTATATTTTATGCATTACTTTGTAATCATATAAAGCAGTATTGTCTAAAATTACAATATTTTCTTCATAACTTCTTCTGAAACAATATTTTAATCACTTTATCTCCATCTTATAGGTTGGAAAACATTTCAACAGTTGTTTTATTATTATTTAGGCTTTGACATATTTTTCATGTCATAGTCTAAGATGAGAAGGCTAAGCCAGCCATGTCCATGAGTCTGACACGTAAGTTCCTCTTCAATTTTAAATGTGCAAATATGGGCCAGATAGATACCTCAGCAGTTAGGAGAGCTCGCTGCTTTAGCAAAACACCCAGGTTTGGTTTCCTAACACACGCATGACATCTCACAGCCACTTGTAACTCAAGTTCCAGGAGATTCAACACCCTCTTCAGGCTTCTGTGGGTTTCTGCACTCACAAGGTAACTATATCCACATTCAAACTCACAAGCATACAGATTAATAAATAAATCTTTAGAAAAGTAAATACTCAAAAATGTTCAGTTAGAGCAATGGATCTCAACCTTCCTAATGCTGTGACACTTTAGTACATTTCAATATTTCCTCATGTTGTGGTGACCCCCAACCACAAAATTATTTTTGTTGATACTTCATAACTGTGATAATGCTATTATTTATTATAATCTAAATATGTGATATGCAGGTGGTCTTCAGCAATCCCTGTGAAAGGGTGGTTCAACCCCTAAAGGTTTTTCCAACCCAGAGGTAGAGAACCCCTCAGTTAGAGGGCTTCCAGCCAGAACTGGAACTTAAATGTTATTATGGAGCCCCTTCTCCCTATACCTGAAACCTGTAGGAAATGTGAGGAGGCAGAACTCTATGAATTCCTAGAATTCTGTATTGAGAAATTCTAAGTTATAAACATTTGTTGAAATTTTAGCCTCCAAAGCGACAGTGTCAAGAGAGGAAAGGGAATTACTAGGTTTTGAATTATGATCGTGGTGGGAGTAAAGAGACTCCATAGGCCCCCTTGGGCTTTTTATCACGTGATGGAACAGTGTTAAGGTGGGCTCTATACACAGGACAAGAGCCCTCACCAGACACCAATTCTCTTGACAAAGTGACAGACTTTAGAACTTTCAAGAAACATATTTCTGTGATTCCCTGGCTACCAATTTAGTGTTCTTGTTACAACAATACAAATAACTTCTAGGTAACAGGAAGCCATGTGGATGTTGTTAGGAAGCACATGAGCACATTAAACGATGTGGGTGTCAGGCTTCTCCCTGAGGTTGTCTCCAGTGGAGCAGGAATGAACCATGCATTGAACCAGACGGCCAGTTGTACACAGTCAACTTTCCCTCGTAGCCGTAGAGTGACATTAAGCCGCTTCCATCACATTGGCAATGGTGGGTGGGATTCTTCGGTGGACACAGTGTGTCCAAGCAGAAGGGTCAGTGTGTCTCACGAGAGCTTCCCTACTTTCTGTTCAGAATGAAGAAAAGTAAATTGACTTTGCCTTTCCTCATTCAGTAGCATTCCTACCTGAGTTGGTCATCATATAATGTCTCAAACTCTCTGTCTCCATTGACAGTTGAGGCTTCTCTTTGGAAAAGTGAAAATTTTAGTAAAACATTGCTGGGTACCAGAGATGGGGGGAAATGAGATGCTATTCTAAGTAGAACATGCCTGTTTAATTTTAGTTACATCCTTTGGGACCAAAGTTTCTTCTTTATCTCTGTTCTACAAACAACTAATCTATTTCTACTACATGGAAATTCCGTCACTAGTGAAAGTAAGCTTACAAGGATGCCCACTTTGACTTAGAACTTCTCTGAGCAACATAGGCTTTGGCTATGCCAGGATACAGTTGCCACTTCTTTCTATTCAAAATCTTGTCTCACCTGTTCTTTTAAGATGTAATCCACAGAAATGGACACATCATTGTGGTTGTTTCTTGGCTGGGACTCACATGACAGTTCCCTTAACTACAGTATATCTACTGTCATAGCCAAGAACAAATATGGCTTAACACGCCGATGCCCTGTCAAATTGCTGATACACATAACTCTTAAAAAAAAAAAAATTCTAAAAAAAAAAAACCTCTTAAAAAAATGAGGCCAATAATAGCCAATAAGCTGTATGCTTCTCAGCCAACACTCTCAGGTCTTTCTCTTTGGATGAAAGTGTAGGACATGATGTTTGTCTCCTTTACTTTCTACCTCACTCACCGTCATTCATACCTCTGTTATTCACCATATGTTTTCTCAATCATTTTTAGTCTCCGTGCTGATGCAGATTTCTCTCTGGAAAGCTGATAATTTGACTAAAAACATTTGTGGGCTTATAGATATGCCCACAACATGCTGATATTATGTTACTTGATGTGTTAAGACTCTTTCTTTTGTCTTAGAAAATTGTTAGTGTATCTTCTGCTTCAACTTCTGGATCTTGGATACAATGTAGAGCAAGGGAATGCATGGTATAGAGTGATCATGAACTCTCTATGGACATATCTCTTCCTGTCAGCAACACCTCTGTGCAGATTAGCCACCTGTGAGAACAGATGTTAAGCTAATTATAGGTCTTTTCAGGTTTTTTCCAATTTGACCACAGGTATACTGAACACAATTTTGTTTGCTCCAAAATATTTTTCAAAATTCTTAATTCTTTTCATATATGTGTGTGTGTGTGTGTGTGATGGTATAAATATGTTTGTATGAACATAGAAGTGATGTGTGTGTGTGTGTTTCTGTCTGTCTCTGTTTCTGTATCTCTGTCTCTGTCACTGCCTGCCTGCGTGTCTCTCTCTCTCTCTCTCTCTCTGTGTGTGTGTGTGTGTGTGTGTGTGTGCATGTTTCAAAAGCTTCCTTGCATAAGAGGAAAATGTTTCCTAGTGAGACACAACATAGAAGCTAAGGTAGCAGAGCTTCAGAATATTCCCTGTAACTAGACAAACCCCTCTCTGGGATTTGTCACAAAATGGTCCAACTCAAAAGTTTATATGGAAAAATTAAGCTCTCAAAGAGATTGTGGCCATCTTCTGCCTCTTCCTGGGTTTTGAGGAGCGATTTTGATTTGTGATCTCTTAAGTCCGGAACAATTTGGTATTTCTAATTTATTGCTTCATTTGTGACTGCTGCTACAGCAAGGTAAATTTATTCTGATTTGCACAACCTAAGTCCTTTGTCTGACAGTGACTAATTATTACCTGAGTTAAAATAATGAAAGTGTCGGAAAGTGTCCGAATGCAATTTGTTAGGAAAACATGTGGCATGCTGTGTTACCCCAGTCCACCAAAGCCTAAGTGATCAGAAACCATGGAGAATTAAGATTTTTTTTTCTCCTCAAAGGTTATAAATCAATGTAGAAAATTGTAGAAACTTCACTGCAAAGAACTGAATTTGGCAAAACAAGTGGTGTTTGGGGGCTCTTAGCCATCTTCAATTTTAATAAAAGTAACCGTTTAATGATATCGTCCTAAAATGATGTGAGAAACATTAAAGAAGGGAAGAAAGCCAATGTTTCCTTAATGCCTACTATGCTCTTGGCCTCTTTGTCTACTGGGCACTTCGGAGGCTTGCTTACATTTTAGAAGTCTATATGGACCTATCTATTTCTCTTGACTCTAGTCCCCCCGCGTACACAGATCTGATATGTTTCATAAACACATGAGCTCCGCTTCAACAACCCATTTCTTGGATTCACTATTTGATGCTCATTTCTTAGTACTGGGAACCCACTTACAGCTGACTTCATTTAATACATGTAGCAACTTAAAACTATGAAATGCTTCACTGGAGGTCCTTTTTCGTGGGCAGCAGCTGTGGAATGTTCTATGTGTTTAATATAGCTAATTATTAAAGCAAGCAGTGATCAGCTCACCGTTGATTCATAATATCTGGTGTAGGAACAGAATGGCACAGAAATTCCTCATTTGCTTCTCCTCTAAAAGCAATGGCAGACTCAGTGCTGGATGTGTCCTGATATTCAATTGTTGTCTCAGTTAATTACCCAGTTCCTGTGTGTGTGTGTGTGTGTGTGTGTTTAAACTGTAAGGCCTATTTTCTGTAAAGAGTTATGAACTCAATACATTAGGAACATCAAGACTTTTCCAAGTAAAATATATATAATCATGATAATAATTATGGTAATAAGGAAAGAAGAAAGTACATTTCCAAAATGCACTTTGTTTAAATTAATCATATAATTTTTATATATCCAGGTAAATTTATAAAATTCAGCAGCTAAATTTTGGCAATGGCAAACTATAATGAAATAATAATAAGTTTAGTTTAGAAGCTCTATTTTCTTACATTAAAATCTTTGTAAGTTACTAAGACATGTACTTAAATATTTCACAAGCTAAGGTATTCCTGCTTACAGGGACCATGAAGAAATCCATGCTGGGACTGGAGAGATGGCTCATCAGTGAAGTGGGCCTGTTCTCACAGAGAATCTGAGTTCAGTTCTCAGTATCCACACTGAGCAATTTGCAATTGTCTGTAACTCCAACTCCAGGGCATTTGATACCTTTTGGACTCTTGCAGATACCTGTATTCATTTATACATTCTCTGTCTGTCTGTCTGTTTGTCTCTCTCACACACAGGCACACACATTAAAATAAACAGGAAATCCAAATTATTAATTTAAAGCAGTGTTTCAGTTAAAGTCTCAATTTGTGTTCAGTGTTGCTGAGTACATAGTTTTGAAATGCTAGAACATAATGAGTTTATCTGGGGAAGTGATTTCTTACCATAATTGTGTTGCTAAATAAAAACAACTTTTTTTTTTTTTTTGAGATAGGGTTTCTCTTTATAGCCTTGGACGTCCTGGACTCACGGTAAACTAGGCTGGCCTCTAACTCACAGAGATCCACCTGCCTCTGCCTCCCTGAGTGCTGGGATTAAATGCATGCTCCATCATGCCTGGCATAAAAACAAAGTTAAAGAAGCAATTTCATTGGCATCCCTCCATACAACACTAACAGATATTCAGGAAGACATCAGGACAAACTCACACTAGCACATCCTTCACACTTACTTAAAGGGCCCCTATAAGGATCATGGCCAGCCCAAACACTCTGTATTCAAAGCAACAAGCTTATATTACCTATAATGGAATATTAGTCAGCCCTCATAGGAAGTTAATTCTGAAACATGCTCTAACATTCAACTCCTGAAGCTATTATTCATGTGCAGTGACAGGAGCCGCATGAGGTCCTTGGAGCCATCCTACTGTTGAAGACAGTAGGTAGGCAAGTGTTCACTGTCCAGGGCCCAGGAAGGAGGAATGGGTTTATTGATCATGTGCAAAATTTACCCTAGGGATGATGTTTTCTGGATCTGGATGATAGTGGCAGCTACACAGCAGTGCCCACGAATTAATGCTGCAATGTTAAGATAGGGGATGAGATTGACAACTGTGTCATGATCCAAGCAACTGGTTTTCAGTTTAAGAAATGTTTGCTTTGGAAAATCTTTTACAAGCATTTTTTTTTTTTTTTTTTTTTTTTTTTTGCGGGTTAGAATAAGTTGGAAGTTAGGAAAAGCAGTAAGATATTTTAAAAGTAGGCAAAATTAAAGACACTTAGCCTTAGCTGTCCTGGACTCACTTTGTAGAACATGCTGGGCTCAAACTCACAGAGATCCACCTGCCTCTGCCTTCCCAAGTCCTGAGATTACAGGCATGTGCCATCGCGCCCTCCGGATAAAACATATTTAACAGCACTGGATGAAAAGACAATATTGCAACAGAATACATGGTGAATATATTAGGTATCCTTTTTGTCTTCTTTCCTCAGTAGAGGCAACATCATTACAAGTTTCAGTCGAGCCTTAGAGGAGACCCTCACATGAGACGCAAGTATCATGCAAGCTTTTTTTTTTAATAAAATATAATTGGCCATATTTCTTGCTTTCTATGAGGAAGTCTTGGTGATTCATTTGCAGTATTGCCTCATTCTTTTTAATTACTGTACACTATTTCATTATGTGAATGTAAAATAATGTACGTAGAGACTCCTATTGATGGATATTGCAATTACTGTTTGATACTCTTTTGAATCATGAGTGTGTCTTCACTGAACTGTATTTGTGCCATTTCCTGCTATAAAAAAAGTGAAAGCATTTTTATAAGTTAGTTAAGACTTTGTGGACTCAATATCAGAAATCATATCTGTGCAAGGATGAAGGGTTTCTGCTTAATCAAAAGACGAAGTCAAAAGAAGGTGCATTGAGACATGTTGAGGACTATGAATTCAGGTAGGAAATGGGAAATGGGGGGAACTGGGTAGGTTGATTCAACCCACTCTCCAGGAAGAAAGAAGTTTAGGATGTGCTGACAAAAACATGGAAAATAAAACCTTCAAATTTCAAAGTTTCAAGATGCAGAGGTTTCTAGACTGGGATGCTGATAAATTCAATTCAGTCTTCGTTTTTTGTTTCTCTGTTTCAGACAGGGTCTTGCTGGATAGCCCTGACTGGATTGAAGGATTCCTTGGCCAGGATAGTCTGAAACTTGCAGCAAATTTCCTGCTTCTGAGTCCCAAGTGCTGGGATTATAGACACGAGCCAACATGCATTGCACACAGTTAGCTTAGTTGCACGATACCAAGCAGTCACTGATGTGCCCTGGATTGCTATCTATACGAAACATGAAGAAGGAAGACCTTCATCTTCTGACGTGAGTCTCTAAGCTCTTGGGATTTCCTACAGTCATTAAGACAGCCACATGGAATCCAGGAAATGTATACGTCTGTGGGATCCAGGAAATGTAGAAGTCTGTGAGATCCAGGAAATGCAGAAGTCTGTGAGATCCAGGAGATGTAGAAGTCTGTGAGAAAGAGAACAAACTTTGTTTACAAAGAAGGAGACATTTATCTCAGCACAACACAAACTATATAGGCCTTTGAGAAATGTTTGGATTAACTGGTCTTTCATAAGGTGGGATGTGATGGATTCAGGGCAATCTCTTTTTTTCATGAACAGCAAAGAATAGCATGTTGGTTAGCTTTCTATGGGTGTGACAAAACCCCTGAGAAAGGTAACTTAACTTAAAAGAACAAAGATGCATTTTAATCACAGTTTCAGAGGTTTTAGCCTGTGGTCAGCTGGCTCTCTTACATTCAGGTATTTGGTGGGAGCAGAAGCAGAGCAACCAGATGGAACTAACCTGCTTTCCTCACAGCAGGTAAGAACCAGGGGTAGAGAGGGAAAGTGGCTAGAGACCAGTTTTACCCTTCAGAAACACGCACCTCTGCGGCTTCATCCAAAAAGGCTCCCCACCCAGTTTCACTACTTTTCCATTATGCCATCAAATTATTACTGATCTGCTAATCAGGTCAGACAGTCAGGATCCAATCAGCTTTCCAGCAGCACTAACTGAAGATCAAGCATGCCGCACCTGAACCCTGGAGTCATTTTTTTCTACTCAAACCATCAATAGGGAGATTGTTTTTATTTTTTTTAAGACTTCTGAAATGGCTGTTTTCTTCAATTTCTCCCTATGTAACTACAAGTCCTACCCACCTCAAGGACAAAATAAGCACACAGTAAAAAACTAAAATCAGAGTTATATTAAAAGCATAAACTATGGCCAGGCATAGTGGCACACACTTATAATTCCAGCACTTGGCAGGTAAAGGCAAGGGGATCAGAGGTACAAGGCCATTCTTAGGTACATATTAAGTTTGAGGCCAGCCTAGGCGAGACTCAGTATCAGCAAACTGACAAAAGTGTGGAAGAGGCTGATCATGTGGAATCTAGCTCTAGTGTGCGTCTCACCGACTTTGCAACTGATAACCCTCCTTTCACCTTTTCTACCACCCAAAACGTCAAGGCTTGGCACTGCTTGGTGGCTGGAAATCATGCATGCTTTGGGCCTTTTCAAAGTATAAATACTCAGAACATGATCAGTAAGGAGAAAACATATCAGCCAGTGAAGGAAGGTGCTCTGGTCCTTTTGTTAGAAATAACTTGGGCTTATAGCTATTGTTGGACATTCGTGTACCTTTAAAACCACAAGAAACTCTACAGCTCAGTTCTCATTTTAACATCAGCTAAAGGACTGTCTAAACAAATTCAAATCCTATAGTCACAGACTTGGAAAATGTTCGTAAGGAGAACTGGATGCTAAAAAAAAAAAAGGATGATTTTAGAATGGCATGGCAGAGGCAAATGAGCTGTTGTAGCTGAGGCACTTTGGGTACCACGTTTACACTCTGCTTTAACAGGGTCAGGTCTGCTGAAATGCAAACCGAGCACAAGTACTTTTATTAGATTATATTATGTGAGATGAACCCTGTCAATAAGGGATTTTTTTCCCTATCTGAACTCACCAAGGAAAATGCCAATTTTGAAATTACTCCAAGACCTTCTTGGTAGCAAGCTAGAAATATATATATATCTGCCAGTCATAAAATTGACATGCCTGGGGCTGGTGCAAGCCTGGTTTCATGGATGCACTACAGGTCTACAAGAACAGGCAGGTTTATGGAGAAATGTATGGAGTAGCTTCTGGATAAGAGAAGGCAGCATTGCTCACTCTGAAACAGAGTCAAGAAACCATGATGAAAACCAGGAAAATTTAAACCGCATGACCTGCAGATAACGAAAGAAGAGCCTTTACTTCCAATTTTCAGAGAAAAATAAAATAAAACAAACATCAGGTCACTCTGTTGCAGAGTCAAGACAGAACTGGGCCATAAAATTCTTTTTTTTTTTCAGCTTACTGTTATTGCTTTTATTTTTCAGTTTAATCCATCTTCAGTCACACAGGTTTTCATCTATTTTTTTCTTAATCTCTTATCATCATCAGTAATAGATCACCTGCTTTAAAAATATCTTGACCCGAATAAGAAAAGCCTCTCTTGAATTAATTACTTCTCACGGGACAGAGAAGGTAGTACTTCTCTTAATTCAGAGCTAGACTATCAGGATGAAAGAAGGAGAACCACCTCCCCCCCCAAAAAAAAAAAAAATCACCAAACACTACCTGTTCTCTTCCTGGTCAATTTACAAGAAAAAGAAAAAGTATTGCATTTAAATATCCATTTTGCCTATAAAAGATATTTTTATCACAAAATATATCACAAAACCAAATTCTGCTGTAAGATTGACATTTCAGAAGAGGAGAGGCAGACAGGTGAACTCAGATCAAAATGGATTTTGCCAACCTTCCATTTTAAAGGTCAAGGTTGTTGCAGGCTAGTGTTGTGTTTTCAGTCTAAAGCTCCTGACTTCATTTTCAGAATTCAGGAAAAGTCTGTGAACAAAAAAGCAAGAGAATTCTTTGCTTGTTCTCTCTGGGATTTCAAATGCCTGACTTCACTACAGTGAAATGACTCCTGTCATGGGCTCTATTTGGAGGTAACAGAAAAAAAATGTTTAATTTATTAATTTATGGATTCTGCAAGAAATGTTACAGAAGGCAACCCTTCCTTCCAGTTGGTGTTGCTCCAGCCTGCAGTAGTCATTTTCATCCCAGGATTCTGGGATAGCTCAGCTCCACCTTCTTTTCGTGTTCACCTGGAGTATGTTGTTGCAGAGTGTTCAAATCAGTCAACAGTGTATATACCCCAATTACTGTGACTATATCTGGTCTTTTTCTCTTCAGACACTGCATACTCTGGCCACTGTGGAATTCCACATAGCCCCAGCCTTTGACAAACACATGGATAGTGGGGAGAATTTCTTTAATTGTTTAGATGTTTTGATTCTAGGGAAGATAAATCATTTAAGTTAAAGGTGCCAAAGAATGCCACTCCCATAAGAACAGACTACATATATTTCTTGGTGTTTCACAGATGAGAAATTTAAAAATTAAAACACAATTTTCCTCTAGACTTTCTTTACATTGGCATTTGAGTTGACTTTGATTGTTATTTATGTTTTAAGTAATTACAGAAAACACACTATGTTGTCGCCAACATTCTTGGTGATATTTTTGATTTACTACAATTTTTGATATTTCAATTACGATCCATACATTGTTGTGTTTTATTAGAAACTTAAGGTGCACTCTATACTTGTAACACACAGAAAAGGGTCTGTCTCTTGGACTCTGGCAGGATGCAAGATAATGAGTGCTGATTGTGAAAGGGTTCTCACAAGTGAGTGGCAGTAATCTTAGTTTTTAAGTGAAAAAAAATAAAACAGCACTAGAGTTCTAAGAGGGTCTGCACAGTAGCAGGCAATATGTAGTAGAACTGATCTTTGATCCTGGTCCAGGCAACCCTCAAGTTCTATGCCCCCAACAGCATGAATTCTCCTTAGGCTTAAGATGCCTAGCAAATGTCCTCAATGCCATCAGATGGTGCAAAAGAAGCCGGTAAAATTGAACCCTTAGCTTCGGAATATTTGACATTTAACACCCCAAATAGAGGAATATCTCTGACCCATCAATGCTTCATCTGAACCTGAAAGAAAAATGTTTAGGTTTGTTATTAGACATCTATATTCCTGTCTTCCCTTCTCCGCTCCTGGAGACATATGCCTCCATTGTCAGCTCTGTTTCCTGTGTTTAACCCGTGCTCTGTCTCTCCTGTTTGGCCTTAATGGAGCCTGACAGTTGTAGAGTTAATCCAAGCTCTGGTCTCCAGGTTTCATCTCAGGAAACAATCAGTCCCCAGAGCTTTGGGACTTCTTGCAAAGCTATATTCCCCTAGAGTCCTTTCCCAGCCCAGCTGGGGAGCCCTTTTCTATTGTCTGCCAAATGGACACCAATTAAGTCAACTGTTCCCCAATTAGAATTTTGAAGAATTTGTCTTGTTCCCTTGTACTGTGACTCCCAAGCAGGGGTCTGTTTTTGGAATTAGTTACAGAGGGAAGAAAATAAATAAATAAATAAATAAATAGATAAATAAATAAATAAATAAATAAATAAATAAATAAATAAATAGATAAATAAATGGCAGCTCTTTCCTGTCATACGATAACCATGGGTTTTTTCCTGCCATCCATTCAGATAACATGATCCATACTATGTGGTCACTGCTTGGTAGCACATAAGGTTACCATCAGCACAATCGGTCCAGAGCACAGGGACACTGAAAAGGACAGTGCTGGCATAGGAGGGGCATTGGGGCTATTGGAAAGAAGTAGGAAACCCCTCTTTGTACGCCCCCAACAGAATTTGCTTTGAAAAGAGGAAAGCCCAGTGCAGTGCTTTCTGAAGGAAATGTACCCCATTTGGGCAGCAGGCTCCTAAGGCAGATGTGCTCTTGTGATGAAGAATTTTGCACAGCACGGCATTTCCAAGCACCATTTAGGATGTCAATCAATGGTGTTTGAAATCACTCGGGCTGTCACAGCTGGGTGACACCAGGGCTGTTTTGGTAGTCTTCAGAGAATGGGGACGCTGTTGACAACAGAATGCACTTGTTTGTGAAACACAGTCAATCACATACACACAAAAATCTTCGTCAAAGAACACTATTTATTGTTGTTCGCTTTAAAGTATTTGTTCAGCATGTTCAAATGTGCACTCACAAAGAACCAAGAAGTGCAGGTGGCTTTTCTCCCCTTGCCTTAAAGTTTAACAAGCTCAGGAGTCACCTGGGGTCTTATTAAAATGCAGATTTTTGATTCTGCAGGTGTGATGCAGATTGGGCCTGAGGCTCTGCATTTTTGTAAGCTCTGTATTCTATATCACAGTTTGAAATAACTGGAGTCTAGATAGTATGGAAGAATACCTTACATCACTCTTTTTTTTCTTTTATTATTATTATTATTATTATTATTATTATTATTATTATTATTATTATTAATTACACTTTATTCATTTTGTATCCCCCCATAAGCCCCTTCCTCCTCCCCTCCCAATCCCAGCCTACCTCCCCTTTCTTCATGCATGCCCCTCCCCAAATCCACTGATAGGGGAGGTCCTCCTCTCCTTCCTTCTGATCCTAGTCAATTAAGTCTCATCAGGAATGGCTGCATTGGTAAGGCTGCTCCCCCCCCCTCAGGGGGAGGTGATCAAAGAGCAGGCCAATCAGTTTATGTCAGAGGCAGTCCCTCTTCCCATCACTATGTAACCCACTTGGACACTGACCTGCCATGGGCTACATCTGTGCAGGGGTTCTAGGTTATCTCCATGAATAGTCCTTGGTTGGAGTATGAGTCTTTGGGAAGTTCTCTGTGTTCAAATTTTCTTGTTCTGTTGCTCTCCTTGTGGAGTTCCTGTCCTCTCCAGCTCTTGCTATTTCCCACTTCTTACATAAAATTCCATTCACTTTGCCCATCAGTTGGCCATCAGGCTCAGCATCTACTTTGACAGTCTATACTGCAGAGGCTTTCAGAGGCCCTCTGTAGCAGGTTCCTAGGTTGTTTTCTGTTTTCTTCTTCTTCTGATGTCCATCCTCTTTGCCTTTCAGGATGGGGATTGAGCGTTTTAGTTAGGGTCCTCTCTTTTGCTTAGTTTGTTTAGAGGTATAGATTTTAGTGGGCATATATCCAAAAGAGGCTCAAGTACACAAAAAGGACATTTGCTCAACCATGTTTGTAGCTGCTTTATTTGTAATAGCCAGAAGCTGGAAACAACCGAGATGCCCCTCAACTGAAGAATGTATGTAGAAATTGTGGTACATCTATACAATGGAGTATTACTCAGCAATGAAAAATAAGGAAATCATGAAATTTGCAGGTAAATGGTGGGACCTGGAAAGGATCATCCTGAGTGAGTTGTCCCAAAAGCAAAAAGACACACACGGTATATACTCACTCATATAGACATAAACAATGGATAAACCCACTAAAATCTTACATCACTCTTAATAGTTTAAGTCCACAGACACAAATTAAAAGTTGGACTTAAAGGATGTACGGAATGTGTTAGATTAAAAAAAAAATCTCCCTCTTCTGTCTTGCTTTTACACACATACACACACCCGCAACAGTACACAGTCATTGCATGCTAATTCATTTGTGGCTTGGGTACCATATATTAAAACTGACTTCTAATTGGTACTTACGTTTATAAATAGACAATGAAGATACAGAATCAGTCAAAAAAGTCACTGACATCCACACCAGCAATAATGCCTGAGCATAGCTCTTTGCAGCAACAGCAGTATAGTGGGGATGGCTCATGGGCCTTAGAACTTCTAAAAGCCTGAAGGCTGAGTTTACTTGGCTTTGCTATTAAATGCCGTTTTGCCGCAGTCCATTAGAACTAAGTCAGCACCCAGTAAGCTTGCTAACCTCACTCAGACTGGCGGCCTCAGTTTGAGGAGGGAAATCCTGCACAGATCAACACGTACTGTAGGCATAGTGACCTATGAGGGTGTCACAGGTGACTAACAGTCATTCTCCAAGACTATCAAAGTGAGGAAAACAAAACTGTGGACTGTGATCATTGCTGAGAAGGCTAAAAGCAACAGATGAGCATGTACAACATGCTTTAGGAGGAGGCTTCGTGTACACACTGTGGCGAGGTCTGACCACTTGGCTTACCACGTAAGGAAAGTGCCTTCTGCTCAGCATAAGGATCAGACTGAGTTTAATCTCAAGAACCCACATAAGACCCTGGTACACATAGTGGTAACTGGCTGTTATCCCATGACTGGGGAGGCAGATAGGGAGGACGGTCCTGGCAGCCCATTGGTCACCTAATCTACCAGAACCAGGTTCAATGGGAGACCTTGTCTGAGAATATAAGGTGGAGAGCAATTGAAGAAGACAGCCAGCATCTACCTCTGTCCTCCACACAAATGAACACACATGTGTACACAAACTCACAACTACAAAAAGGGTAGAAGAAGATAGACTCACTTACAAGAGTCATGTATGTATGGTTTCAGTTATCAAAGTTAACTATGATCTTCTGTGAAATAAATTTTAAAAAATAACAAAAACCAACAATTACCTAAAATCAAGCCAATGGACGACTGTCTTAAACAGGATCATCTGACAAAAGCTACAGAGCATGGAAGAGTGAGACTGGAATAAAACATGTGAAGGTCACACAGAAAATATGTTCCCAGGGAAAAGGCTCTTGTGAACAAAAAGATGACAATGTATTAATGATCTTGGCTGGTTTTGAACAATGTGTCCTGAACATACCATGCTCTAGCCAGTGAAAAGAATTTGTTTGCTTGTCACAGATCACCCACAATACCACCAGAACTCACTCAACAGTCAGATGCAATGTTGTGAAAATCCAGACCTCTGTGCAGTCTTGGTGATACGCCACAGCTGAAGGGAAAATACTGACCCGGTGAAACAAAGCTGACTCAAT
The DNA here is from genome assembly GCF_907164565.1 of Psammomys obesus. Classification (NCBI taxonomy): domain Eukaryota; kingdom Metazoa; phylum Chordata; class Mammalia; order Rodentia; family Muridae; genus Psammomys; species Psammomys obesus. Next base: position 9,622,381 of record NW_026596046.1, read on the forward strand.
TTTCTCTGAATTATATTTGTTTGGAAAGTGATCAATAAACCTTATATAGAAGCAAAATTGACATCTGCCTTTCAGATGGAAAATGGCTGCCTGAGAAGCCATTTCGATCTGTATGCTGAAACCTGAATAAGGAGAAGTAAAAAAATTCAAGTGAGTATTTCTTTGCTCTACTCTTGGAATAATTTAATGCTGAACATTAAGCAAGCTCCCAACCTTCAGAAATAATAACCTAGCCCTGCTGAACAGGCAATGCTCTTCTTTTTCTTCTTGTTCTGTTTTGCCTTCACTTCCCTTTGGCTGCTGTTTCCAACAACCTAATGCAATTTTTCTGGGCAGTTTTCCAGACCTGATATTCCTTGCTATTCTCTAGGTTTTAGCTGTAAGTAAGTAATGGCATAGCATTATTAAAATATCATTACTTTCAGTGGGGAAAAGTAAGAGAATGTTTTTATTTAATTCGCTGTTAATGGGGCCACTTGGAGAAGCGGCCAAAGAACCAACCACTACTGTCTCAGGTAAGCAGAGAAATTCCAGGCTGGTTGGGTCTCATATAAGTTCTTCAGGAGTGTTCAGAAAGTTCAGATTCCCTTAGCACTATTTTGTCTAAAGCCCGGGACTTCCTTCCATGTGAGTCGCCACCAACCTCGGAAGTGTAGAAATCAGCATACAGGCTAGAAAAGGATGATTCTGGCCCTACCCAAAGCAGAACAGACTGAAACATTTACAAGATAGTTTGTTTTAGGAAACTTCTAGTCCAATTATGCTGTCCCCAGAGACACAAATAATCCAGATAGCCTTCAGATAAGCATGCACAATTTTGGAAACTTCATTTAAAAAAAAAAAAAAGAATTAGCAATGTTTTTAGGCTTGGCCTCCCCTGGATAAAATAACTATTTAGGGTGAGGCTGCCTAGCCTGGTGGTCTCAGAAAAAAAGTTAGTCAAGAGACCTGAGTGTTATGATTCCAGCTTCCTTTCCTGCTTGATGGGTGGCCTCAGAAATTAACTGAGAGTAGATTCCATGTTGGACACGGCGAGACAAACAATGTGAGATCAGTCTCAAGTATATCGATTTTCGGGATGGAGCTACAAATGCATTTGCTTTGCAGCCTGGGGTATGGCAAGACTTAGTGAGTAAGCCAGGTGAGGAATGTTCACATCTTCCTGGGCAGAAGAGGCTGGACTCATTACCCAGAAGAGTCACCTCAATTCCCACAGGAATGAGTACAATTGTATTTTTACTTTAGGTGGGTAATTTTCGATTGAGCTGGTGCCTCATATTAGTGGATTTCATTAGCCAATCTTCTTCTATTAAGGGGAAAAGCAGGTTGAAGACATCACGCATATAATATTCAACAATTTAGGGTATATAAGATAGTGGTTTTGACCAGAAGAAAGCAAAAGAAAGATCTATCACAGAGTAAAGCCCTGAAGACAAAAAACAAAACAAACAAACAAACAAACAAACAAACAAACAAACAAAAACTGTGAGTAAAATCCACTGGGCACTATTCTTCCATCTCACTTTTGGTGGCTGAACAAGTCATGTTGGATTTTTGTTTTGTTTTGTTTTTTGTATTTATGTGTCTAGAAGTTTGTTCACCTCTTACAGATTTTTTTCACTTTGTTCACATGTAATTAAAACATACAAAAATCCTCATTGACTCTTTCTTTGTGGGAGCATCAGTATAACATTTCCTTTTCTGAACTCTAAATCATACTAATTGAGTCTTCTTTGTTTTTATCTTGAGAAGTCTTGTTAAAGTTTCATCAATAAGACATTTTTGTTCCATTGACTTGTTTTTATTCTTTGTATAGACTCTGGTATGCACATTTCTTCTATTTCCCTTATTGTCTCTATTCTACAGATTTTAGGTTCGGTTTATTTTTGCTCTGTTAAGTTCTAAAGATGTATAATTAGATTGACCATTGGAAATATACTTTATATTTCTTTTATTTAAAAAAATTGTTTGTGTGTGTGTGTGTGTGTGTGTGTGTGTGTGTGTGTGTGTGTGTGTGGAGTGTCAAGTGCCCACAGAGGCTAGAAGAGGGCATTGAATTCTGTGGAGCTCAAGTTGTCACAGGTCCTTTAGAAGACCACCAAATATTTTTGTTCTGAGAAGTCTCTCAGGCACACTTTTTTTTCTCTCTTTCAAAATTTCTTTATTAAATTTTTATTTTTTATATTAATTACAGTTTATTCACTTTGTTTCCCAGCTGTAGCCCCTCCTCCCTCCGCTACCAATCCCACCCTCTCTCCTTCTCCACCTATGCCCCTCTCCAAGTCCAAGGATAGGGGAGGTCCTACTCCCCTTCCATCTGACCCTAGCTTATCTAGTCTCATCAGAACTGGCTGCATCCTCCTCCTCTGTGGCCTGACAAGGCTGCTACTCCATCAGGGGGAGGTGATCAAAGAACAGGCCAATCAGTTCATGTCAGAGTAGTTCTTGTTCCCCTTACAAGGGTACACACCTGGAGACTGAGCTTCCATGGGCTACATCTGAACAAGGGTTCTAGGTTATATCCATGAAATGGTCCTTGGTTAGAGTATCAGTCTCAGAAAGGACCCCTGTCAGGCACACGTTTAATCTTTTTGATGAGGGTACTCTCTCCTAAAGTATCACTCTTTGCTGCTACCTTCACTGAAACAGTTTTTGATGATTTATGTTTTTGTTTTTATTTCAATGAGACTTTAAATATTCTTCTCAGTTTCTCAACGACCCACTGTTCATTGAATCATATTTTTCAGTCTTTGTACATGTATTTCATGCTTATTTGTATGCCACACATATGAAATCCAATTTGTTCTTCTTTGGGTCATGCTACAAACATTCTTTTATTAGCCTTTGTGATGATTTCTACAACTCTAAGATTGGTGGTAACTGAGACAAAAGTAAAACCTTGGCTTTAAACAAAATCGTGCTAAGTAAATCTGAAAATTCTGAACACTTCCAAAGAACTTTGATATGAGACCCAACTTGCATTTTTCTGCTTATTTTATTTTCTGCTTATTTGTATGCTGCACATTTTATGTACGTTCTTTAAAGTTTCTCTTGTGATTGGCTTCCAATTCCATTCCATTGGGATAATAAAGTATAAGATATGTTTTCAGGCTTTTTTTTTTTAATTGAGGACTTGTATTGACTACTAAAAAAAAAAAACCAAAAAACAAAAAACAGGAAATTTCACACACTGATCTAAAGACTGTTCATTCAGTAGCTGTTGGAATGGAATGTTCTGTAAAAAGCTGGTTAGGTGCCCTTGATCTGTAGTGTAACTTAATTCTACTGTTTTTTGTTATTGTTGTTGTTGTTGATGATGATTTTTGTCTACATAATATGTCCATTGCTAAGAGCATAGTATTCAAATCACTATTACTTACTGGCACCTATATCTTCCTTTAGGCCAAATACTGCTTGCTTTATAAAACTAGGAGGTCTAGTATTTGGCACATACGTTCCTGAGGAATTTGCCCCTTAATCATTATGTAATTAACTTTCTCAGCATTTTCTTGTATTTTACCTGAAAATATCTTTTTCAAGATACAAATGTAGATGCTCCTCCTTGTTTTGGTATTCCCTGTACTCCAGACATCATATGCCATTCTTTCCCTTTCAGTCTGCGGATATCTTTTCTGGTAAAGTTTATCACATGCTGTGGATTTTTGGCTTTTAGTTGTCTAGTCAACCAAGCCCTCTGTATCTTTTGGTTGGACACATTTCTCCATTTACATTCAAGGTCATTATTAACAGATATCGACTGATGCACTTCATGCTCGTTGTTTGTCTTACTGATGGTTTGAATATTCTTTGTTCTTTTCTTATTTTTTATCTTTATGATCTGCAGGCTCCTGTGTTGATGTTTCTAGTTGCATTTAAACTCAAAGTGCCCATACTATCATCAGAGAATTTAGCTTTCTTTCTTTCACTCTGAACTTCTTCATATATCTTTTTCTTGATTTGGTATTGAAGCCATAAATTCCTTCAGTTTTGCTTTCTCTTAGAGGTATTTTTTCTTCCTATCACTGAAGGATAAACTTGCTGGATATGGTAATTTTAGCTGGCAGCTGTTTTATCTTAAGCCTTGAAGAGCATGTGTCTAGGCCCTTCCAGGGCTTCTCTTCAGAAATATCACATTAATACCACATAAATATGACTTGACATTTTTTTACACATTTTAAATTAAAAAAATTGAATATATAATCACTTATACTTGAAGACTCTCTTATTATGTCCACTTGTAGGTTTTACCTCCTGAACATTGATGCACATTTCTTTCCTGATATTCCTGATATTAGGGATATTCTGTGTTATCACTTCACCGAAAAGTTATTCTTTGCTTTCACTATTTACATCCTCACCTCTGGGTAATTCGATGATCATTTGATGGTATCCTAAGATATGACTTCTTCATTCTTATTTTTCCTTTTTACTGTCTGAATTTACTATTTCAAATCACCCTTGTTCAGGCTTAGCTATTCTTTTTAATTTAGTCTAGTTCAAGCTTTGGTTCATTTTAAATATTGAGATTTCTGATTTCCAGATTTTTCCCTTCTATGTATTCTATGTAAAAAATTCTATTTCTTTGACAATTTTTTTTTCTGATTTTATTTAGCTATTATTATTATCTCATTGAGCTTTAAAAATCAAATGTTCAAATTCTTTGTTAGACTTTTTATCCATTTTGATTTTTTTGGGACCTGTTAATAGAGCTGCGGTACTTTGAAGGTATCATTTTTATTTTTAATTTTCTCATTTTTTTTGGTCCTCCATTTAGATGTGTGTGTATGCATGTGTGTGTGTGTGTGTGTGTGTGTGTGTGTGTGTGTGTGTGTGATGTACTGTCCTTTCTACTGCTGTTATAGGATGGTCTTCATAGTATGTGAGCTTTTCCTGAAGTTCTGTGCTGGGTATTAGTTTACCAAACAATGCTGGTTTTATTTTCACCTGGGTACAGTTGGGTGGTCTCCCTGTACCTTCTTTGCTTGTGATTGAATTTGGGCACAGTGCATGTTGTGTCAAAGCTAAAGTGACCCACTGTCACTGAGGATCCTGACAGAGTGGAGAGTCCCTGGTTGATCAGGCAATGGTGGCATAGACACCAGTATGTGTGGGGTCCATTCTGTGTGGGAGATCCCATAGCGGGAGTGATGGCTCCTAACATGTGACAGTGTCCCATTGGCACTGTTGATGTTTCTCTGCTACCTGTACAGCTCTCTGACATTTGTGGTGCCCGTAATATTGAGGGATTTGAGGAACTTGTCTTCTAAACTTTCAGTGTTTCTAGCACAAATGATTAGGAAACAGGAATGAAGGAAGCCACAGTACTTTCTCTGTGGTGGTCATTTGTAACCTTGTCAATAAGGCAAAATAAGTAAAGGATTAGGATGACCATCTGTAGGAACTGTGTAGGAGTCATAACAGCAGGAGTTGTACTGTTCCCTTCTGTTGCTTCTGTAGGCATGTGTATGAGAAGAGAAGCTTCTTGGCCTTCCAACCATGCACACCTGGAGGTAAAGCTATCATTTTTTTAAATTTTTATTATTAGGTACATTTTATTAACTCTGTATCCCAGCTGTATCCCGTTCCCTCATTCCCTCCCAATCCTACCTTCCCTCCCTTATCTCCTCCCTGACCCTTTCCAAGTCCACTGATTGGGGAGGACCTCCTTCCCTTTCATCTGATCCTGTTTTATCAGGTATCTTCAGGACTGGCTGCAAAGTCCTCCTCTGTGGCCTAGCAGGACTGCTCCTCCCTTGGGGGTTGGGGAGGTCAAAGTGCCTGCCATTGAGTTCATGTCAGAAACAGTCCCTGTTCCCCTTACTAGGGAAATCTACTTGGTTACTGAGCTACCACAGGCTACCTCCGAGCAGGGGCTCTAGGTTATGATCAATCCTCACTTAGAAAGACAAATGGGATGGGCATTGGACGTAAGAGAAAACAAGTAACAGGACAGGAGCCTACCGCCAAGGGCCTCTGAAAGACTCTACCTAGCAGTGTATCAAAGCAGATACTAAGACTTATAACCAAACCTTCGGTAGAGTTCAGGGAATCATAAGAAAGAAGGGGGAGTTAATATGACGTGGAGAGGATAGGCACTCCACAAGGACCAAATATATTTGGGCACAGGGGTCATTTCTCGACTGATACTCCAACTAAAGCTGTCATTTTTTTCCTCCCCATTCTCTCAGCTCTGGGGTCTATTAGGAAGAAAATAAGTGAGAGTCTTAGCCAAACTCAGCCAAAACTCCTCTTTGTGCCACCCTGCTCATACGCAGTCGAGAAAAGAGAACAAGACTGACAAACAGCCATATATACACAGTTTCTCTTACGAGCTCCATGGCTTGAGTCCCAGTATTGTAAAGATAGCTGTAGCCAGGTGTTGATCCAGGTCACCCCAGCAAGCCCTGTGGGCAGGGCAAGCAATGCAGCCACAAGCTCTTTCCCTACCCTCTTAGTGATGTAAGCATGAGTACCAGGGGAGGGAGGAATAGAAAGGGAAGTAACTCAACCAAGGACCATCTATGGATATAACCTAGAACTTCTGCTCGGATGTGGCCTGTGGTAGCTCAGTAACCAAGTAGTTTTCCAAAGTAAGGGGAACACGGACTATTTCTAACAGGATCTCAAGGGCAGGCTGTTTGACACCCCCCCCCCCAGGGGAGGAGCAGTCTGTTAGGCCACAGAGGAGGACTTTGCAGCCAGCCCTGAAGATACCTGATAAAACAGGGTCAGATGAAAGGGGAGGAGTTCCTCCCCTATCAGGGGACTTGGAAAGGGGCAGGGAGGAGACCAGGGAGGGAGTGTGGGGTTGGGGAGGGAATGAGGGAGCGGGATACAGCTGGGACACAGAGTTAACAAAATGTAACTAAAAAGAAAAATAAAATAAAAGAAAAAAAAGAAAAAAAAAGAAAGGGAAGTAACTCTCAAGTATGAATTTATAAGCCAGTCATGGTACCTCTTAGGTCCAGAAGCCGCCTCCCTAATCTCTCAGTTCTCGGTGCTTCTCTATCCTATGTTTCTGGACACTTTTCTCCAACAGTGCAAGAGGCTCTAGGAGTATAAGTTATACTTGCTTTAACTGAAACATGTTGGCTTCTTTGAGCCAGTGAAGTGGCACGTCTCCAACCAAGAGATAGAAATACACAGTGTTGCTGATGCCCAGAGTAGTCCAAACTCAGACGCTAGATCATTTCTCACTGTGGTTCCTGGCTAAAGCACCCTGTAGATTCATTGTGAGATAATGGGAAGTCCTTCTCCAAAGCCAGGCTTTTGTGAAAATTAGCTAGGATTCTCAGTGACCCCTTAAAGGACATTGCCAGGATTCTCTTTGCCCTTAACCCTGCAGCAGAGATTCTATAGTCCTTACCCATGGAGCTGAGGGAGACGGATTCTAGTCTATTTTGTCTCTGAATTGAAGAAAGATTCTATTTTTATCTTAGTATTTTCTTATGGTCACTCACTTCAAAATACATCCTTGATTCATGAGATGGTGGAACATAAGACTACTAGGTACTTATATTTCACCATCTAGAAAAATCAGTCCTCAATTTCCTTAGAATGGAACTTCTTGTGTCTGTGGGTACTTTGAATACAAGGAAACACAACTTTTGGTGAGGTAGATGCAAGTAAAAACAAAAAAATTCCAAACCTAAGAATGAGTATAACACGGAATCCTAGGATAGAATGTGGAATTTTAGGATTCATCAAGTTTTCGCTACGAATTTGCCTTTGAATTCCCAGTAATGTGATGTAAATAACAGCTTCCTCGGGTATTTACCTGGTAACTCATACAAAGTTGTTTTCTAAACATCTTAGAATTAATCTATTAAGAAATATAAACAGGGGCTGGAGAGATGGCTCAGAGGTTAAGAGCCATGACTGCTCTTCCAGAGATCCTGAGTTCAATTCCCAGCAACCACATGATGGCTCACAACCATCTATAGTGAGATCTGGTGCCGTCTTCTGGCCTGCAGGTATACATGCAGACAGAACATTGTACACATAATAAATAAACAAACAAACAAACAAACAAATATAAACAGTTAACTTGGGCAGTGGTGGTGCACACTTTTGATCCTAGCCTTTGAGAGTCAGAGACAGGTGAATTTCTTAGTTTGAGGCCAGCCTGGTTTACAGAGCAAGTTTCAGGAGAGTCATGGCTACACAGATAAACCCTGTCTAGAAAAACAAAACAAACAAACAAACAAACAAAAAAGCTTAAATCAAGACAACAACAACAGAAACAGTGAAACAAACAAAAGAAAAGAAATACAAACTGTTGAAGGCTTTTCTTCTTCCTTGCTTGAGTCCTTGGAAAGAAAAGCACTGAGATGCCTGCAGAATTTGATGCATTTGCAGAAACATCACCATGGAAAGGAGCATAGAACATGTTATGTAACTTGTGGTACACACCCTGTGTGGTTTAGGTACATCTCACTTGATTTTCTTGCAGTTATTGTAGTTTAATTGTGCTTTAAAATAGGCATTATTTCTTAACAGTATTAAAAAATGGAACCTAATTAAGTCCATTTGAGATAAAGAAGCTCTTCAGAGTCTACTGCTCAGTGCATAAGCAGTCATCAGCACAGTGAACGGAGGCCATTCCTCAACAGGATATCCAATGCCTATTTGGCAGCCCTCTAGAATTCCTCGTATGGATGTTGCCAGCAACAGGGAAAATCAACTTGCACACAGATGTTTTTCCAAGAGACAACTCAAAGCACTGTTTTATATAAGGCCTACCATCAAAGATGGCTTTGCATGTATAAGGGTGGCTTTCCCAGGAATACAACCATACTTCACTTCCACTGGAGGAAAACTTATTCCCAGCTAATCAAGAAGAGGGCTTGACGAATAGAGCTATAAAATTAGTCATTCAGGTGCACAGCCCATGTCATAGCATGTCCACCCATCCTTGTGAATTTCTGTGAAGGATGCTACTGGAAGCCTCAAATGCTAGATCTCCGTGCAGCTGAACACAAGTACATCTTCTTGAGCATCCTTGTTATGAACATAAAACCAGGGCCTTCAGAGCCATGTGTCCCAGTTATTATAGTCACTTACCACTAGCATATTTCTCTTTGGCTATAGCCTCAAGATCATTTTGAAAACTCAAGGTGATAGTTGTATGCAAGCTGATGGACTAACTTAATGAACATGGCTTACTTGAAAGCTGTGTAACACAGGTTTTAGCTCATTTTATTGTCTGTGATTTTATTCATTTTATTGTCTGTGATTGCAAGTTACTAAAATGGTTCTAGAACCCAAAGCTTACCACAGGAATCTTGCCATGGCAATTGGCTTTTCTTTGTTTTCTCTATCAGTCTTACATTATGTATACTTTTAAAGATTATAGGACTGTAAATTCACTAATCAGAGAAGTTGTAAACATTTCAACTTTTGTCACTAAAATATAATCATACAGGAAATCCTCAATGTATATTCATACCTGCAAGCTGCCTGGCCACTTGTGAAGGAGATACTACTCTAGGGTGTCATGACCTTTGTGACCCTCATATTGGCTTTTAACATTCATCTTATGTTAAGAAGGGTTTAGTCATAATAGCTAGAAACTGGAAACAACCTAAATGTCCCACAACTGAAGAATGGATAAAGAAATTTACAGATGTAAATTGAATTAACTAAAAAAAGGGTAGAGAGTAAAATATAGGATGCCTGATTCTATTTGAATTTCAGATTTAAAAATAAATAAATAATATTTAGTACAATCACGCCACAAATTTGTATGGGACAGAGGAGCCAATTTTTTTTTTAATTCCTGTGATACAAATTATTGATGGTGGCTAGAGAGCAGAGAAGGAGGAGAGAACAGAGACATAACACACTCCAAGGACATACTGCACTGACCTCCTTCCTGCAGTTATGTCCTTACCACCTAATTTCTATCAAGTCTATATAATACCATAAAACTATGAATCCACTAGGGCCTTCATTCCTTGACCAGACCAGAGCTGTCATGATTCAGTCATTTCTCAGTAGAGTCACCCATTGCTGAAGTCCTTCCGCATCAGCCTTTCAGTGACCACCTGCTATCCAAACGATGACCTAAGAAAAAGTCATCCATTTGTTTATTTGAAAACAAATTGAACTGAGTGGCCAGTATTTTTATTAGGTTCATTTGGGGCTTGGATTCAAAGTACAGAGCAATGGGTCTTTCAGGATGCCAAGTACTTCTGTACAGCTGGTCACCTTTATATCACACAAGAGGTAAGCCATGAGAATGGCAGTTTTGAAGCAGAGATGTGTCTCTGCCAGCTGGCTTGTTCTTTCATCCTGCAGGCTGTTTGCCTCCTTACTCTTAACATGTGAGGTTTGTGGTGTCTTAGAACAGCTTTTTTTTTTCTCATATAATTAGCATTCCCCTGTGATGGTAAGACGCTTGATGATTAGCTATCAGCCAAGCCAGTATATATATTAAAAAAAAAAAATTCACTAAAGATAACAAGTATCCCGAAATAACGAAAAATGTTGGGTTCAGGCACATCTTCAAAGGTGAGATGTCCCTCTGGCTGTCTCTTTGAGGCTCTGTTTCCTCTTTTGTAAACACATTATTCTCAACACTGGGTACCAATACACAAAATGAAGGTATCTCTAGAAATGCTGTGCTCAGAGTGATAGACGTAGAATGCCCAACAAAAACTACTCTCTTGTCTCGCTTCTTCCATCCTTCAATAAAAGACGATTGTAAGATGATGCTAAATTCTTCTCATCAGTCATCTCTGGAGAAAAACCCACTATTTCCTGTTATGGAATGCTGATGGATGAGCAGCATTGGAAACCTTTCACACATGCAATGGCAGCTGAACTGAACCTTTAGTGCTGAAAGACAGATGGAGAGGGGCAAAATGGTTTTCCAAGGCAGACTCATCCCAACAGGAATAACTTACATGAGCCATGGGAACTGCTCTGAGGGAGAAATAAATCCAGGAGCTAGAGTACAAGTTATTTAACCCAGGTGCCTGGGAGATAGATATAAAAAGATGTAGCCTGAAGCCTTCTCCAAAGAAAACACTACAATTCAGGCTCTATACATGCCTACTATGTTTTGGGTATGTGTTATTTATCTAAGATAATGATGTATCATTCAAAACATGAATTGCTTGATTGCACCAGTTCTCCAATGCTTTAACAAAACACTGGAGATGATTCAGTTAAAGAGAAGAAATGTTTTGTGGTTCAGAATCCATGGTCACTCTTCTCTGTTGCTTTGAGCCTAGTACAGTGCAATAAATGGTGGGAGCTTATAAGACATAAACCCTTTCCACCACATGAGAGCTAGGGGAAAGGAAGTAAAAGGAGTAAGTGCTGCTCTAGATTTTGCCCAAAATAATGACTTCAATCGTCTTCTGTTAAATCCCACCTCTCACTGGTTCTGTTAACTTTTGGTAGTGCTATGGTCTGTAGGCTAAGGTTTTTAACACACGGATCTTTAAGCATGTTCCAGATCTAAACTGTGGTGATGATAAAGATTGCATGATAATAGCAAGTAAGCCTGGGCATTGCTCATATGTCCTCATTATGGAAGGCACAAAGCCAGTGCCACTACACTGTGCTAGAGTTCTGCTTCAGGTTTGACTTTTCTCATCCAGAGCCAACTTGAATTGTATAGGTCCTTTTGAGAGAAACCCTGTCTTTCTGAGCCCAGGGGAGCTACAGAACACATATCAGCTTGTTCCTTCTTTTACCTAAGGGCAAGATGATAGAAATGAATCTGAACTTCCATTTAACTTCCTATGCACAAGGCTCAAAGGCTAAATTCCATTTCCCTACCTTAGCCAGGTCTTATAGCATCCCCAGCACAATATAAAATTTGCTTGTGAGGTAAAGACAAACACATGCTTGACAGACATAGCATAAATAATCAATCCTCGGTGTATTTATATAGAAGCCAGGTGCGGCACATGGCTGATTGCTTCGTACTCCATTTCTTTGCTTTTCCAAGAAATTCTGATAGATGTAGTAGAGCAGATTGACATCAGTTGGGAATATCTCGTGTATGTATCTTGAAAAATAATCAACCCCAAATCACAACTGGAGAATGTGGAAGGAAACCAGAACCCACATTTAAATTAAAACATCTTCAGAAGTAAGCATAAGTGGACTCCTCACAACCCTCATTTTGATCAGTTTCCCAAACTTTCCAACACTGTGCACCATATTTCAGCTTCAGGATGCAATGTCTTCTACAAGTGTTGGAAATAGTTCATGAGATAAATTACTGGTGAGGTTTCCAGCCCTCAGGAATCCTGGGATCCCCCAGAAAATCCTGGGATCCATTCAAATGTTCTCAGTAAAGCAGAAGTAAGGCCAATTTTCACAAAGAACGGTGCGTGGTACATGTTTGTTGACTCTCCATCTTCACAGCAATATGGTAGTCCACTTATTAGCTCCATTACCTGCAGATAGCTTCACTGTGTTTGCTTGATTTTATTGCTTCCCTTAACATATACAGCAAGTGTGTATGAAAAACTCAGGGTATTCTTATATAGAAAGCAAAGGCCACAGCAGTGTAGAAAAGGCTCCCTGGAGTAAATCTATCTTAAAGGAGTCTGGGGGAATCTCTTCAAAGGAGTTTGTGTGTTTCCTTGTTTGTGATGAAGTGGGGCATGTAAGGGAGAATAAGATACCAATCAATGAGGCCATAATTTGCAACTGCAATTACAGTGATCTGATTTTTTTCCCACAATAATTGCCACATGTTGGCCGTGCAGATGTCCAAACACATGGGAGCATTTCCCTCTCCGTGAGACAAATGAAGGTTTTCACTTTGTTTGGTAAACGTGTCATGATTTATCACTTAGTCATGTGCCATCCATTAGGGTGTTTATAAAATATGGCTTTCTGCACTCTGCTTGTGGAGTTTCATGATTTCAACAACATTGCTGTGATGAAACCGATGTTTTGTGGATTCAGATTTATACAAACATTGAGACTGGACTGTGGGCAGGAGTTCCGTTGTTAAGCCCAAGAGCCTGAGAAATCCCTGTGTGTACACATGGCAGCCAGACCCGATCCTTCTCAATGTCCAGGAAAATGGTGAGCAGGTGCGAAGACCTTTTTCAGAAAGCCCCATGGCTTGGAAGTCAGAGGCTTTCTCTGAATTGGACAAGGCAGCAGTGACAGCTTCTAAGATGCAATGGAAATGGGCAGAATCCGTTACCCTGATGGGAATATACATATGAACACGTAAACATAGAGATGTTTTAAAAATAGAGAAAACACATCAAAAACAAAGGAATGGTCGTTACATATACCAATGATCTGACACATTTCAGGAAGACATAGTCCTGCTGCTGGACCATCGCTAAGGCAATACTTTCATGTTAGAACACAATTCATGTGGCTGGGGAGATGTAACAGAGGGTAAGAAGAATTTCTCAGCAACCATGAGAATCTAAACTCAAATCCCAAGTGCTCCTATAAAAGACTAAGCATAGCCATGAGTGGTCTCAACCATGGTAGATCTTAGGGGCTCATTGGCCAGCAAGCCTATCTGTAAGAGCAAAGTTCGTATTCAGTGAAAGAGCCTGTCTCAAGTGAATAAAGCAAAAAGCAATGGAGGAGGACATCTGGCTTCTGTATGTGTGCACAGAAGGGCACATGACCCTCCCTGCTCCTACATGGGAGAAAAGAACAGAACTCAAGCTGTTTGAAACTTTCCCCTTTCTTTCTTTTTTAAATTTTAAATCTCACAACACAGCAACACCTCATTTCCTTTTACCAAAGTTTGATTTAAAAAAAAGAATGTGAGTATGAATGGCTTCCCTGTGTGTGCATCCGTATACATCACGCAGCTCTGGTGCCAGATTAGCCTAGCAGAGGGCATCAGATACTCTGGAACCGCAGTTGCAGGTCGCTGTGAGCTTCCATGTGGGTGGTGGGAATAGAACCCCGGTCCTCTGGAAGAACAGCCAGTGCTCTTAACGTCCCCTCTTCTAGTCTGCTATTTTATGCCTTTTTCCAGAATGTGTTCAACATACAAAAATTGTGTTTTTACATGAATCATAAAAATTACATTCATTGATTATGAAGATGTTAATTTTGATTGTACTCTTAGTAGTTAGAAAAATTGAAAACAACCAGCATCTGAGACCTGCATGGTGAAGCTCAGTGTTACCAGAATAAGCACTAATGTTTCTGGAAGACTTTCATTCTGGGCATTTTCTTAGAAGTATGTCATTTCACACTTCTAAATGGAGTAGTTGAGTTTTTTGTTGCTGTTGTTGATGTTCTATCTATCTATCTATTTATTTATTTATTTATTTTAGTTTGTGGGAGGGGTAGTTTTTCTAGAGTAGGGAGAAAGACTACTATTCTGTATTATTTCAAAATAGTTTCCAGTGTGAACAATTTTTTGTTTGTTTGTTTTTAGTCCAGGTTATGAAACCCACAGAGGTGGTGGAATCCTTTGGATTGTTTTGTAACTATTCATCATGATATTTGACATGGGTTTTATATACTTGGAGTATGTATTTGTGGAATGTGTATTGTAAATTTCCTTAAGCACTATTTGAGCATCATTTAGCACAGTACTTGGAATAAGGTAGGAACTGATTATGTTTGTCAAATAGATGGAAGATTGAGATTCCTCGAGCCAGTGAGGTAGTGCCTTGGCACACTGGAGACACTGATGATGGATTAGTCTGAGCAGTTGTGAGCGTGGCCTAAAATCGTCCAAGCTCTTTCCAAAGAGGGACGAAAATTTTCTTTAAATGGCATGGCATGTACCATCTGACAGATCCCTGGCTTCAGTGAGGGCCAGTGCAAGGTTGTGTTATGGTCCAGGACACTGTGTTTACTCTAGGAATCAGAAAGTCTACAGAAGGCTCAGAGCTGGTGGCAAATACCAAGTGTCCATGGCAGCTTCTAAAGCCACAATAACGCCCTCTGAAAGAACAGCTTACAGTCTGGTTCTGTCTCGTCTGTACTTTGTCCTGCTCAGGTAATTGCATATATATATATATATATATATATATATATATATATATATGCAATTATATATATATATATATGCAAATATATATTCATGTATACACTTTACCTCTGTTCTATATTACTTTTCTATGCATCTTTAAGCCATTTGCACAATACACAACAGATGGTCAAAAGTCCTGAGGGAGTACCTCATATAAATCCATGTTCTTCTCTCCTGTGGTGCCTCCACAATTTTTTAGGGTCTTAGATGAAAATAGGAACTTCTTTATTAAAATTACATTTATTTTTCAATTAAATTTTTATTTTTTTAATATTAGTTACAGCTTATTAACTTTGTATCCCAGCTGTATCCCACTCCCTCATTCCCTCCCAATCCCACCCTCCCTCCCTCATCTTCTCCCTACCCCTTTTCAAGTCCACTGATAGGGGAGGACCTCCTCCCCTTTCATCTGACAGGAGCTTATCAGGTATCTTCAGGCCTAGCTGCAATGTCCTCCTCTGTGGCCTAGCAGGGCTGCTCCTCCCTCCGGTGTGTGTGGGGAGGTCGAAGAGTCTGCCATTGAGTTCATGTCAGAAATAGTCCCTGTTCCCCTTACGAGGGTACCCACTTGGATACTGAGGTACCATGGGCTATATCGGGGCACGGGTTCTAGGTTATATCTATACATGGTCCTTGGCTAGATATGATGGTGCACACCAGTAAGATTTGCTGAAGGAGGCAAAGGCAGGAGGATCATGAGTTCGAGGTCAGCTGGGCTACACAGTTTTTAAAATTACATTTAAAAATTAATTAATATGTACATATGATTATGGGTACACATATGCCATATTGTAGGTGTGGAAGTCAGGGTATATCTGTGGGAATTATTTCTCTCCGTCTGCCATGTGGGTCCTGGGGATAAAATTCAGGGTAACAGTTTTGGTGGCAGGTAATGCCTTCACAGGACCTGGTCTTCTTCTTCTTCTTCTTCTTCTTCTTCTTCTTCTTCTTCTTCTTC
>NW_026596046.1:9638343-9686888 GCF_907164565.1 Psammomys obesus
TCTTCTTCTTCTTCTTCTTCTTCTTCTTCTTCTTCTTCTTCTTCTTCAGTAGTTTCTGGGGATCATTTAAATCTGTTTTGTAGAGTTCTGCTACCCTTGGGTACATGGGGGATGATGATGAAACTGGTCAAGTTGGAGGGGAAAATGAGGAGTTCTGTTGAATTTTCTGATCAAATTCATTCTTTTTTTTTCTTTTTTTTAAATTTTTTATTAATTACACTTTATTCATTTTGTATCCCCCATAAGCCCCTCCCTCCTCCCCTGCCGATCCCACCCTCCCTCCCCTTTCTGCATGCATGCCACTCCCCAAGTCCACTGATAGGGGAGGTTCTCCTCTTCTTTCTGATCTTAGTCTATCAGTTCTCATCAAAAGTGGCTGCATTGTCCTCTACTGTGGCCTGGTAAGGCTGCTCCCCCCTCAGGGGGAAGTGATCAAAGAGCAGGCCAATCAGATTATGTCAGAGGCAGTCCCTCTTCCCATTACTATGTAACCCACTTGGACACTGAACTGCCATGGGCTACACCTGTGCAGGGGTTCCAGGTCATCTCCACAAATAGTCCTTGGTTGGAGTATGAGTCTCTGGGAAGTTCCCTGTGTTCAAATTATCTTGTTCTGTTGCTCTGCTTGCGGAGTTCCCGTCCCCTCCAGCTCTTACTATTTCCCACTTCTTACATAAAATTCCATTCACTCTGCCCATCAGTTGGCCATCAGGCTCAGCATCTGCTTTGACAGTCTATACTGCAGAAGCTTTCAGAGGTCCTCTGTGGCAGGTTTCAAGGTTGTTTCCTGTTTTCTTCTGGCTTTCAGAGGCCCTCTGTAGCAGGTTCCAAGGTTGTTTCCTCTTTTCTTTTTCTTCTGATGTCCATCCTCTTTGCCTTTCAGGATGGGGATTGAACATTTTAGTTAGGGTCCTCTCTTTTGCTTAGTTTGTTTAGATGTACTCAAATTCATTCTTTAACAAAGTTTTGAGAGACAGGAAATAATGAATGAAGTCAGAGAATTTATACATTGCTGTGGATACATAAAAGAGTAATATATTCTATGGTTAATGAAGTAGACATCTTAAATTAACTATGTAGATTGCCAAACCACAAACAAGAAAAAATAAATAAAGCTGAAGAGATGGCTTAGCAGTTAAGGGAACTGGATGCTCTTCTACAGGACCTGAGTTCAATTCCCAGAACCTACATGGCACCCTCTATAATTCCAGTTCCAGAGGATCTGGTACCCTCACACAGGCATACATTGAAGCCAAAAACTAATGTGCACAAAAAGTGAATAAATATTTAAAAATATATAACAAAGAAAAATCTACTGTTGTCTTAACATTTTCATCTCAGACACTAGGAATTTTTTTCCTGTTAGTATCAACACCAGTTCAAGAAACTTTATAACTTTTTCTATATAAGACTTTTTATCAACCAAGAGGTTCTACATTTATACATTGGAACCATTTATCTGCATTTCATCTTGCATTTGTTAAAGAATCAACCAACTGCATTGTCTTTTTGGACAATTAGCCATGCTATTTCTTAACTTCAGAATAAACATATCAAATCTCCATGGAAGCTATAAAGATGAGAGTCTTAGTTTTTTTCTTTTCAGATGGCAAAAGCTTTTTCACATGCAGTTGTGGGTGTAGTGTAGGTGGTTCAAGATCTTGGCTCCCAAAAATGTAAATGAATCACGTCAACATGACAGTGTAAAGTTTATCCCTTCAGCTCAGAGGGCTACAACCTAGACAATATTACCAGCCTCTATCTATCCTGAAAAGTGAGGCCAAGAAGATCTGAGAAAAGACAGTGTGCCTTGGGAGACAGTCTGAGGGCTGAGAGCATAACAGTTTTCTAACTGAAGGAACAGCCTACTTACGTGCCTGTTCTCTATGTAATTGAATGAATGGAAAAAGCCAGCCATACAGATCTTAATTCTTTAAAATTTAAAAGCTAATTTTGTGTCTTTTAGTCAATTTCCTGCTCAGGAAGGAAGAATTTATTAACTGCCTCTGGTATTAAATGGAGTGCTAATGGTTAAGTACAACAGTTCAACAGGTGCCAAGTAGATCTATAGTGGCATTATATCATTATTAATCACAGCACCGTGCCAATGCATTTGTAGAGTGATAGCATTTCCCCCCTGCCCCACTGAGCCTAAAAGTCTGTCTCACTCCAAATAATAAAGTGGCTATTATATCTTATTGTAGAAAACAGAATGCTAGGCAGTCTTATTTATATATTCATCCTATGTGAATGTTATTGCACATTTCTAAGTGATAAGGAGTATGTGAGCATAATTGAGTACCTTAAACAGTAATGATAAAAGCACTAGAGGGGTTGAATCAAACTTAGGGAGAAACTCCTTGATTAGAAGAACTGCAAGATTAAATCTATAAACCATGAGCCTTTTAGAAAAGGCACTCACATAGCCTCCAAGAACTTGGAAGTAAAGCTTGCTGTAGCAAAAGATGGATGGTGGCTATTTTGCATACCACCTTCTATTTTTGTTTCCCAGCTTTTCTCTGGAAGCTTAGTCTAATTCAGTTGTCAAGATGGACAGAACACACAGAACTATAAGGTTTGTCAGAGTATGGACAAACAGAAGCCAACAATTAGTGTCACTTTCAATAAACTATTTCAACAAAATCATGTTTTGTGCGAATTAGCTGCAACACTGAAGAACAAAAAGAAAGTCTTTTCTACAATGATATTTATTTTGAAACTGTAAAACTGTACAATCAGACCATGGTTGATTTCTTCAAGAGGAATTCCTTTATAAATATCCCATGCTCTACCCTACTCCTGATGCTTTAGAGCCACTTAACATCATGATGTCCTTGTAAATGGAAAGACACATAACCTCAGTGATTAATCCTCTGCTCTTCCAGATTTAGGATCAAACAAGAAATGAGTAAACAATGATTCTCAGTACCTCTTACTTTTCTCACATATTAAGATTTAGACTAAGCAGTAGTGGTGCATGCTTTTAATCCCAGAACTTGGGGGACAGAGGCAGATGGATCTTTGAGTTTGAGGCCAGCCTGATCCACAAAGTGAATTCCAGGACAGCCAGGGATACATAAAGAAATACTGTTTAAGGAAAAAAGAAAGAAAGACAGAGAAAGAAAAAAAAAAAAGAAAAGAATGAATTTGAAAAGAAAAAAGAAAAGGAGTTTACTGCCAACTTTCATTTTCATCAGTTAACCATTTTTGCCTTGCTTTTAGGGAGCAAGAAAGGAAGGAACACATTGAATAGAAACACAATACAGTCAAATTCAAAAATTATAGACAGATTAGAAAGGTAACAATGAAAATTAATACAGAAGTGATGACCTACGATGGTGTATGCTCACATTTTCTCTATGGAAGCCATGTTTTCAAAACACAGACACAAGTTTGGGGAAGGCAAAAGACTGCAAAGATTTGGGGCTGGCCCTTGTGTACCTGTGCATCTCCAACAAGTCATTGAAAGTTTCTCCCCAAACAAAACTGTCATGTTAGCTCAGACATTAAGATGGAAAATGTGTTAAAGCTCTGTCATAGCTATGCAGACCAGCTCACAAGAAATAAAGGACAAGGTCATCAGCAGACATTCAGGGAGAACACAGTGGCCACAGTGAACGTTCTCTCCTAAATGTCTCTTTTTACAAATAAATGTTACCTCCTGAGCGGGGTGCCTTCATGTTGTAATATAATGAGTTAGAAAACTTAAGCACAAGGTCTTCACATGAGATTCAAGGGGAAAGATAATTGTGTAGCTCAGTGACAAAGTCCTTGTCTAGTGTACATGAGAGCCTGCTTTCAATCTCTGGCCACTGAAAAGCAATAATAAATTCATTTAGTTAGATGAAGAAGTTCTAAGATAGGAATTCTTAACTTGAACCACATACTTCTGGCTATCTTATTCATTAAACTATACCTTTGGAATCTTATGAAAGAAATGGGAAATACTAAGATCAGGAGAGTACAGGAGCTCCACAAGGAGAGCA
The DNA here is from genome assembly GCF_907164565.1 of Psammomys obesus. Taxonomy (NCBI): domain Eukaryota; kingdom Metazoa; phylum Chordata; class Mammalia; order Rodentia; family Muridae; genus Psammomys; species Psammomys obesus. The sequence goes on from NW_026596046.1 coordinate 9,642,330, forward strand.
ACAGAACCCAAAAATTTGAACACAGGAGTCTTTCCAGAGACTCATACTCCAACCAAGTACCATGCGTGGAGATAACCTAGAACCCCAGCACAGATGTAGCCCATGATAGTTCAGTGTCCAAGTGGGTTCCATAGTAATGGGAACAGGAACTGTCTCTGACATAAACTGATTAGCCTGCTCACCTCTCCCTGAGGGAGGAGCAGCCTTACCAGGCCACAGAGGAAGACAATGCAGCCACTCCTGATGAGATCTGATAGACTAGGATCAGAAGGAAGGAGAAGGGAACCAATCAGTGGACTTGGGGAGGGGCATGCATGAAGTAGAGGAAGGGAAGGTGGGATGAGGAGGGGAGGAGGGAGGGATTTATGGGGGGGGATACAAAGTGAATAAAGTGTAATTAATAAAAGTTTAAAAAAATAGCAAAAAAACTATACCTTTCAACTCAGTATTTTCCTTAGTATCCTTCACAGTAGTATTTTTCTAAACAAATTATTAAATACAAATTATTAAATGATCTCACAACATAATTATCATTCTAGAGTTCACTTTCCTTCTTATAAAAACTTAAGTTTCAAACACTAACAATAAAAAAGCGTTTGCCTTTATAAATTATTAGTCTTCATACCTGTACTCATCAGAGTCATGTTCGGAAAAGTTCTTCCCTGTGTCAATGATTTTAAAAGTACTCCTTACTTTTTTCTAGACCATACTCAGTTTTATGTTGAGGTCCTTGATTCACTTGTAGTTGACTTCTATGTAGGGTGAGAGATATGGATCCAGTTTCATGCTTCTCCTTAGAGCCATCCACTCTGACAGGTACCATTTATTGAAGATGCTGTTTTTATCCAATGTGCATTGTTAGTCTCCTTGTAAAAAATCGGGTGGGTATAGGAGTATGATCATTTATATGTTACTCAGTTCTATCCCAATGATCTAAAACCCCATGAAACTAAAATTCCTCTGTATAGTAAAGGATATAATTATTTGAGTGAAAAGGTAGCCTACAAAATTGAGAAAAAAAGTATTTGTCAAGCTATACATCTATAGGAGGTCAGAATCTAAAATATACAAAGTAATTTAAAAAGTCTCTAAACAGCCTGATTTTAAAAAGGGATATAGAAATAAACAGAGAGGTCGCATAGATGAAATGAAAATGTCTGAGAAACATTTTTAAAAATATTCAATGTTCTTGACCTTCAGGAAAAGGCAAATTAAAATAATATTGAGATTTTATCTTACCTCAGGCAGAATTGCTAAGGTCAAACAAACAAAGCAACAATTATTTAAAAAAAATGACATCAAATGCTGGAATAGATGTAGGAAAACGGAAGCATCATTAACTTCTGGTAGGAGTGCAAATTACTGTAGCCACTATGGACATCAGTATGGAGCTAACTCACAATACTAGGTATAAGCCTACCACATGGTCCATCTGTAGCACTCTTAAGCATATACCCAAATCTCTCCATCCTACTGTAGAGATTATCCATGATAGCTGCCATAGTTACAAGATACAGAGAATATATAGAAAATGTACAGAGGAAGATGTAGAAGGAAGATGTAAATGAAGATGGCTTAGACATCCATCAAGCGATGAATGAATAATGAAAATGTGATGCATGTAGATAATGGAATATTATTAATCTACTAGGATAAAGTAAATTAGGGAATTTGTAGGTAAGCAGATGAAGCTGGAAACAATAATTATATATGAAGTAACCTAACTTAAAGAGGCAAAAGTTGCATGCTTTCTCTCATTGGTGGTTTTCACATTTTAACCTTCTGAAACGTTTTTCACTTTGAATACCCATCAAGACCAGGGACTATTGTAGGCATAAGGTTGTTGTGTAATTCGAATGCTGATTTATGCATCCTCCATATCTGTTTGCAATCCTTGTTATGATAATTTCCTGTCTCAACATTGTGTAAACTCTGTTCCCAAATTTCCCCTTATGTGTCAATAAGCAGTTTACAGCCAGTTACTGATTAGGGGAAAGAAAAGGGCTGATCTTCCCAGGCAGGGGAGGAGGAGTTAGAAGAATAAGTGAGGTGATTCAGCCATGAAAAATGTCCAGGAGGGATCAGAATAGAATGATCAGAAAAGAAAAAAAAAAGTACAAAATGCAAGTATCTCTGGGACACACTCTGGAAGGAAGGCAAATTAGTTTAGAGGGTTGAGAATAGAATAATAACTGCTCAGTTTTTGTGTTGTGAAGCTTATTATTAAATAATTATAAAAGAGTCTCAATTATTTATGTGATAGCTGGGTTAAGAGAGAAACTGAGAAACAAACATAGTTTCATAAAAGTAACTGCAACATTTTGGCACATAACATGGGGCACCACTTGGAGGCTTAGATTTGTCAAATACCTACTTTATTTAATGTTTTTAAATGCCCCTGCTTCCCTTCTACCTCTGCCCCACACCTTAGATAGGAGATTAGTAGGAAAAGGGGCTGTAGACCTCTTTTAGCTATTTCCTGCTATTTGGGATCATTGGGTTCTTTAGGGATAGACAAATCTCAGTTATCAGGATACCAGCAGTCCATTCAAAGAGCAAAGCAGCAAACTAAAGCAGCAGCAGCAAACAGCAAGTGACAACAGCAATGGTGGTACCACTCAGCAGAAGAGGTGAGACTCCACCCAATGGCACGAGCCCACTAAAGCGGCAAAATTCTGCCAAAGCAGCAGAGTATGTTCCCTGGAGCATTTTCATCTGTGAAAATCTTTGAATCACTGCAAAGCATAGAGATGCAAAAAGTGCTGTCTTCCTGTCTGTGGGCTTCTATTTATCCCTTCTCAGTGTCCTCACAAGGCTATATTCCCTCTCACAAAACCCATGCCCCTCATGAGGTAGTTTCTAGCTGACAAATACAATGTGCCTTTTTTAAGGGAGCTGTCTTCCACAGGGTGAAAAATATCCCCACATCTCACAGTTGGAACCAAAGCAAAACAAAAAACAAAAAACAAAGCAAACAAACAAATATATTCATATGCTACAACGGATTTTCCAAATAAACTTCAGCTTCAGACTATCAGGGAAATTCTCTGTGGAGAAGAGTTATAACACAATGGTATAATGACTACAGGGAAATAATCTAACCTGAAGGACTGAACTAGAATGGATAGAGGAGGGAATAAGGAATCAATAGATAAAACACAGATGTTTTAAAGAATTCGTAAGGGGAACTATACTGCACAATCTTTCTAATACACACACACACACACACACACACTCAAAAAAGATACTCAAAGCTGGGAAATAAAAAGTCCAGTGTTAGGAATCCTTACCTCCTTTGGAGTTGTTGGCCAGTGAGTTCTTATGGACATCCCAACATTAAAGACTTTGGCAATGCTATTGGTTATGCTCCAGAACTTGTTGGTAAGACTCTATTGTTGAAGACACACACACCTGAACCATAGCCTAGGGAGAATAAAGCTGGAAATTACCTAGAAGCTTCTACCATGTCTAGCCAGCTTTAATAGTACTAACAGGTACTATGCATGCCACCAGAGGGTAAAAGTAATTTTATCCCTAGGAAACTGCAAACCCTCTAAGCCACAATGCAGCTGGCCTGAGAAGGCAGGCCCACTGGTAAAAATGGCATGAGCACCAAGTACTTTCTGGTTTTCAGTTTAATTGAAGGCTTATTCCCCAAGATGAAACCCATGTCTAGTGCCATTATTGGGCCATGAACCTGTGGATAGAGAGGTTATAGGCCCTAGAGGAGAATCTACTACTGATTTTCTACTAAAAGAGCATCAAATTAAGTTGACTTCTGATGCCTTCTTACTACACCCATAGACAAGTCCATTTCTCAACCCTCATCTGAGAAGCTGCTATTTGTATAGATTTAACACAGAGATCCAGAACTGACCAAATTAGAGAAAAGAAGAGACTACAGAATTCTCAGCCCTAAACGAGACATCTCTATTCCACCCTCTGTAAGGACTATTATATATGGCAGAAAGAATCTAAGAGCCAAAATTGGTAAATGACTCATGCCAGGCCAAACTCCAGCATGGGAGGGAAGGAAGACACAAATCCCAGAAAGAGCTATTTACAATTGGTAGCTACTAGAAAGGCAGATATTTTCCTTTAAGTGTGTGGCCCCCCAGTAAGTTGATCATGCCTCAGCGCAAGGACCCACATCTGATAGTGTATGGGCAGCACAAATTCCACTTTATGGGTAATGTATAAAAGAGGACACAAAGTTGGATGGGAAAGCACAGGAGGGTAGATCTACCATGAGTTGGCGAAGGGAATGAATAGGTTAATGCAATCAAAACACATTGTACAAAATTCTCAAAGAACTAATGAAAAGTATAACAAACAAGGAACCAGGCAGAACCTTTCACACATTCATCCCAAAATAATTGTTAGCGCTTAGTTAGAGAAAGTTAAAATCTTGCAGTATTCAATAGCAAACTTGCAATAGAAATGGATTTAAGCAGGTATGAGTCTGAGGATGAACAGCACAGAGGTATAAATTAAATGCATGCAGAGACATTGCCACAGATATAAACAATACTGTTGCAAATGGGCCATAAAGTTTAAATTACTTTACATATTAACAACATAAATCCAGGAAAAAAAAATCATAAAAAACAAACAAACAAACAAAAAGCCAAACTTACCTTGTTTAAAATAATACTGTGATACTCTAAAGAAAAGTACAGCAGAAGAGGTTGGAATTTTAATGGTTGTCCTGGGCTTTCATAAGCAAGTCATTTTCTACATTACGAATACCATTAGATCCACACAGTGGTGGTGTATGCCTTTAATCTCAGCACTCTGGAGGCAGAGGCAGGTGGATCTCTGCAAGTTCAAGGCCAGCCTGGGTATATAAAGGAAGAATGAAAGAAAATACCGTTAGCTACTGAGAAACTCTGTTTAAAACACAACTTGGAAGCTCCTGAGGAATAATGGCAAAGATTGACCTCTGGCACCCACATATGCATATACAGGTGTGTGTGTGTGTGTGTGAGTGTGTGTGTAGATAACCTAGAACCCCTGCACAGATGTAGACCATGGCAGTTCAGTGTCCAAGTGGGTTACATAGTAATGGGAAGAGGGACTGCCTCTGACATAATCTGATTGGCCTGCTCGTTGATCACCTCCCCCTGAGGGGGGAGCAGCATTACCAGGCCACGGTAGAGGACAATGCAGCCACTTTTGATGAGAACTGATAGACTAAGACCAGAAAGGAGAGGAGAATCTCCCCTATCAGTGGAATTGGGGAGTGGCATGCATGCAGAAAGGGGAGGGAGGGTGGGATCAGGAGGGAAGGAGGAAGGGGCTTATGGGGGGATACAAAATGAATAAAGTGTAATTAATAAAAGAAAAAAAAAGAATCCTTGTTGATGCTGAAGAAGACCACTGTTTCATTTCCAAAACCTACATAGGAATGTACACAACCACCTAAATTCAAACTTCAGGGGACCCAACACCCTCTTCTGGCTTCCACAAGCACCTGCATACACACGATGTACATACAAAAAGAAAGTCATGCATACAAGTAAAAAAAAATATTTTAAAAGATTCTAATCAATAAAGAAAAACATTAAAATTTTCTAAAAGCAATATAAAGTCAGTTGAGAACAAATAGAAAATGCAGAAACAGAAAAGAAGAACTCTTAGATGTGAGTTGATTTCTTATAAATGTATTTGTGTGTAAGAGAGGTGTGACTTTTTATTCATACATGTAGATACATGTATGAAATCATGCCATTTACATTGGTTAACAACTAGATTTTTTATCTGACTTTATAAAATGAGTAAATTTTCATGTTGTTTCGTTTTGGAAATGCATTTAGTGTTAGGATAATTCTCCATATGAGTATCTAAATGTTTTATAAGAAATCCAGTATTTCTGTAAAATATTATTTTTTCAAAATTCTTCTGGGATGCATGCTATTATCATGATTGTCCTTGAACCAATATTTTGGTTTATGTATATTATATAGTTATATTATATATCTATATATTTTGTTTCCCTCATTTTGCCTCCAGGAGATCATTTCTTATAAGTAAAATTTCTTGGAAAAAGAATGTTGTTATATGGAAGGGCAGATCATGCTTTGCCAGCACACACACACACACACACACACACACACACACACACCAACACCCATACACACACTCACTTGTTTGACACAAATTCATGACAATCGAAAAGAGGAAAGGCTTTATGCAGTTATTTTGATTGTTAGTCTTCTTTGTTAACCATGTCAATCCTTGTAAGTGTACTGACCAATATTTCAATGGAGTGCTTATCATTTTCTTTCTGAAATTTGAACACTTCTAATTTCAAGTATATGTTCATTTAGCAAGTGAAGCATTTTGAATATCGCCCAGCTATTATGTGTCTGACATTTTCTCATAGTAAATTTACAGCTCATATTTTTCTTAAATAGAATGAAATGTATTAATTATTATTCTATTGATGCCCTGCTTAAAAAATCGCTTGCTAGGGATAGACAGAAGGCTTAGCAGTTGAGCCTGCTTGCTCCTGTTCCAAGTACTTGAGTTCGCCTCCCAGCACTCTGTGTTGGTGGCCCACAACTGACTGGATTCAGCTGGAGCAACAGCTCCAGCTCTGGGTAATCCAGCCTTTGTACATACCCTCACACATGTAAAACACACAAACACACACACACACAGTCACAAATAAAAAATAATTTTAAAGGATTTGCCTTTGTAGTAATTATAGCGAACATTTATCAAATGGTTTGTTAAGCTATGTTAATTAAGTGAGAATAAGTATACAGCCATTTCTTCTATAATCATTTGAATTTTAGTATTTGTGGAATTTCTTTCATGAAATGATATTAAAAAAAGCCAACTTTAATTTTTGCCTAAGAAATGGTAGCAATTCAACCTAACAAGATGTAGTGAACAATTCAATCTTTCAGAATTTGATTTTTTTTTTTTAGTTCCATCTTCACATTGCATCAGATAATAATTAATTGTCTTGTTTGACATTCTGTAATGGCTTTTCAAAACATTGTCATGAGTGTTGTTTTGAAATGCTAGGTCATGATTTTTTTTTTTCTATCAATAGGATGGTTCTTGGAAAAGTTTTTTAAATTAATTAGAAAATTAAACAGAAAATTAAACCTACTTTTTACAGTTAACCTGGATACTCAAGCATAGAAAATTTTAACTGAGTTCAATAAAATGATGTCCACTGGTATTTTTACTATAAAATCTACAATTAGAATTGGTGGCATAAGCCGTGCTGTATTTATTCTAGTGAAGTTCTGCTTGGTAAAATGCATATTTTTATGCTACAAATCTAGAACATGCTCAATGACTCACTTTTTAAAAATATATATATAATTATTAAGACAGTGAAAAATTCTTCCTAATCATTTTAACCAAATGTCAATCTGTAAGAACCAGTTCCTTACCTGTCTATTGAAAATAGGGCCTATTTAAATATTTCATTTTACTACCTTTCTTTTCTAGATAAAAGCAATAATTATCTTTAAGCATCTATACATGTTTTGGGGAGAAAGAAAGTGGTTGGTTTATTTGTTTAATGAGCTAAGAACCATCTCTAACATGTGTTTGGTTACTTCTGCTCTTTCAGTCCAAGTGCTGTTAGAAAGTACAGACATTGGTCTGATGGCTTCAAGGGTAAGAACATTCCTATCTGTTTTATCATGAATGAAAAAGAAAGCTTCCATTTTCACAGCACTTGTCCTACAAATGTTCTGTCACATGAAAGTGTAATGTGGTCTAACAAAGTGTGCTAGCACAAAAACTTGTGGAATGAACTTTCTCTTAAGATGTTGAAGCAAGACATTGAAACTGGTTGCCTGGGTTTCCATAGCTGCTTTATCCTTTCTTTTGTCAAGTCTGTGCCACAATTTCCATATCTGGAAAAGAACACATTAGGGTTGACATGACATTTCAACAGAATGCCTCTAGAAAAACACATGAGGCTGAGTAGATCAATCAGTGGGCCAAGTGGGTGGAATGTAAGCATGAAGGCCTGAGTTTGATCCCCAGAACCCATATGTAAAAGATTAATATGCACACAGTTGCTTCTGTAATCCCACCACAAGGGACCGTGGAGACAGGGCAACCTCAAAGCTTTCTGGCTAGCCAGCCTAGCCAAAACGATGAAGGCCAGGTTCAGTGAGAGAATTTGTCTCAAAAAAGAGGGAGGTAGAACAATGGAGGAAGAAGCCAAATGTTGACTCCCAGCCCCTCTCCAACACAAAAAGAGTAGAATCAAGGAAGAGAAAAGCACTTAGAGTAGTGGTGGTTCTCAGCCGGCCATAGCAACCTCTTTGGAGGTGGAATGATTCTTTCACAGAAGTTGCATGTCAGTTATCATGCCTATCAGATTATTTATATTATAATTCATGACAATGGCGAAAATTACAATTAAGATGAAGCAACGAAATAATTTTCTGGTTGAGGTTCATCACAACACGAGGGTCACAGCATTGGGAAGAGTGAGAACCGCTGACCTAGAGCTTTGCCCAATACTCCTAAGATTCTAGAAAAGATTTATGATATTGCTACCAGTGCTGAGGAATGACTTCTGATTCTATCTTCTTTAACCATTTGTGGTTTAGAAACTGACAGAAAAAAAAGAAGAAGAACAAGAACAAGAAGAACAAGAAGAAGAAGAAGAAGAACAGAAAGGAAGAGTGGCAGCTAGACCAAATCATCTGGCTTCTGGCATGGAAAGAGGGCCCTCTACTCCTTTGTTGATAACCTCAGTCTAAGAAAGCCTGTGAGGCTTCCTGTCCTTGGATAACAGAAATAAAAACCCACTGCGTCTTCATGCAACAAGATGGAAATGCATTTTCCTCTCCTGTCCTTAAATTTCTTATGCCAAAGAAAAATAAAGCAACCCTGTCTAAACTTTCCCCTTGGTTAACGAGGAAACTAGCAGAATGAGTTGTTGGTTTTCTTTTACTTTTTTTTTCTTCTTCTTCAAATTTTCCATTGAGCAAGTTCTTTTAAAACAAATTTGAACCTTTCCCATCCCAATGATTCCCACGGACAGTTGGCAAAGAATCCTGGATAACTTGCAAAGCTGGGATATTTTCCAGGCATGAGTAACTTGTTAAAAAGCCACCACTTCCTTAATACTAACAGTGAATAGAATTCACATCCACATAAATCCTCCTTGGCCCACTGGGAGAATTGTGTGTGTGTGTGTTTGTGTGTGTGCGCATGCTAGTGTATGTGTGTGCTTGTGCATGTGTGTATGTGTGTATAAAATCTTTTTTATCCATAAAACACTTGGCTCTCAGCGTGTCTGTTTATATTTCACTTCTTAAAAATAAATACACACGTTTGTGCCAGCTGACATTAAAAGTATCCTTTTCTCCAGTTGCCAACTGTATACCAGTGACTTTATGATAGACGAGTTCAGAAATCATAGTTAGAATACTTGAAAATGATTTCCCTTCTATTTCTCCTAATTAGAGAGAGAGAGAAAGAGAGAGAGAAGATAAAACAGTGACCACCTTCTAAAAATGGGCACTCATGAAGTCATTAAATATTCTCAAGTCTTAGAGACTAAGAATTGATTTTACATTTAAAGAGTAAAGTTGTTATTTCTTCTGTGTGTAGGCGTGGGGTAAATTTCCACAGCAACCTCTCCCGGTTACTACTCTGACTACACAGCTGCTTATCAATGGATGATGATGACAATAATGATAATAATAATCATAGGATTTTGCTCATTTCTAAATCTTTTTAACAGATAGGTGCTTTAAAGTTATTAATGTTTTTAAAGATTAAATTGTGGCATTTTGATATTTATAACCCAAATGAGGGAGGTTAACCTATCTATCATCTTGTATAATTTATTTTGTGACAAGAGCAGCTGAAATCTATTTATGTCACACACATCTTTAACAGAACATAATTTTATAAGCTAGCTAATAATGTCTGTTATGTTTGGTGAGGGACACAGAGGTCCAGGGACACTTCACAAGGTCGTGTCTTCCTGTCATGATGAGCCTGCAGTTGAATTCTGTCGGAGTCTCTTTATCTGAGAGTTTCACAAACAACCGCTCTTGTCTTGGCAAGGCTGGACAGGGTATATTTTGATAACAGGCAGTCCCGTGAGATACTTAGCACTTCCTGCTTCCGGTCAGATGGCCCATGAGAATAACTTTTCTACATATGTTTTTGCATTTTTGATCACAATCCCAGCTGGAATCAGGAAGTTTGGAGGCGGCGTGGAAATGGAAACTAATTGAAAGTCACAGTGACATTGTTTTGATTTTTAAAACGATTTAATGTTCTGGTGATTTAGGGATAGGGGTGCTGATATAATCTTCTCTCTGCTTAAAGTGTGGATGGTGTCTTGATTCCCTATCTGAGACACGTCACTTATTACAAGTATAGAATCACAGTTTAAGGAGTGATTTTCTAAGGTCATGGGGAGACATGGAGTCATGTGTTTTATAAATCCAGCTAAGGGGCTTAATTGAAGTATGATTCCATATCATCACAAGCTTGGTGCTGTCTGTGATCCACACTCCATACCTTCCGATACCTGTGTCTGTCTGCTGAGTGTAATACACAGCAGCCGAGAAAGAGGGCAGAATACACAACTGTCTCTTCAAAAAGCATGAAAACGAATGATAAACACCATTTTGCTAAGCCGTTCCAGAAAACAGTGCTTGTCTCTCTGAGCTTCTCTTTGTCCTTCTGACAAGTGGGAAACCAGGGTAGGTACCTTTCTATACCACCGAGTCAATGGGTATGTAATTAAAATCCAAGCTCAAAAATAAAAGTACAGATTAATTGCTTAAGTGAAATAGGCAAATATATGCACATGTACCCCAAGACCCTGACCTAGTCTCCAACCAGAGCTGAGGAAATTTTGTCGTATTTCAGACAAGCAGGGCAAACCAAGGCAGAAGGGCCTTGTACCCTGGCCTTTTCCAACACTTCAACACCTTGTGAAAAACTTATTTTGATCATTGTTGTTACTTGTTTTTTTTTTTTTTTTTTTTCTATTTTTGCTTTTTTTTTTATCTATAAAAATTCCAAAGTGATTTTTGGTAGTTTTGTTTGTTTGTTTGTTTTTGTTTTGTATGAACACACAGAAAGAAAAAAATATTTATTGAGGATCAGCTATGTGCAAGCCTCTTTCATATTCCTTTCTTCCCTCACTGTCAAAGGAGGTCAGTGACTCTCTTTTCTCACCAATTTTACAAAGAGAGACAGGAAGTTAACTCTGGTTAGGCTTGGTCAAATTAATGGAAAGGAAACTACCAAACTAGGAATAAAACCCAAAGTTAGATAGTATAAGAAAATTCTGTCCTGTGGTATGTGTTGCCTTCCCTTCAGTTTCTGACAGTGGATGATGAGGGCTTCTGGGGTCAGATGACCAGGGGGACAGAGTTCTGCAATTCTCCAGAGCCAATACGCCTCGAAATTTGGTTTAAAATTGTGTTTTTTTAACAAAGCTTAATTGTCTTGGGTCAGATAACTATGTGGTGAGGCAGGAGAATGCTTTTTGCCCTTGCAGATGCCTAATGAAGTCTTTGGGGTTTGATATCTGCATTTTACCTTCAGATGAATCAGCTAAACTGTTTATGATTGGGGAGTCCAGCTGCAGAAGCGCGCACAGTCCAGTTCTTTCAGATCTTCATGCACATGAACATCTTTTGAAACAAAAGGTTTGGGGAGAGAATTGCTTTTGTATATTTAAACACAGGGAATCTGCATACTTACCGTGAACCAGAAAATCACTTCTTCCTTAAACTTACTGTCCTACATATCCACTTGTAATTGATGTGAGAAAAAGTTTTAAAATTCTAATTTCTAGAAGACAGACTTGATCGGCAGATGTTGCCTTGTTAGTGATTATGAGTTTTCAGTGCTGCTGTGTCAGAGAAACCAGGATGTTGGGCCAGGTTTGGGGGTTCCTTGAATCATAGTCAGATAACCAATGGGGTCAGCAGATCCTGTTGTGGATGTAGTTTCCCTGAGTTTAGGGCTCTTGGTTGCTTGTTCTATTTTCATCCAGGAATATTTTTGGGACTATTAAATGCTGAGTTTAGTTAACTGAGGGATGTCACAAGGCCCTGGGGCTTTTTTAGGAGAACTACTTAAGCTTTAGAATAAAAAAAAGCAGATATAAGAAAGGGAAATGGCTTCAATGCAGAGAGATACTGGTCAAAGCAGTCTCTTGAATCACATGTAGTTGAGTGCCTACTCTATATCAGCTACCTTGAAGAAAGTTATCCTTCCAGCCTTCCCTTTTTTCCCCTAAATCTCTCAATTCTTTCCTGCCTTTCCCTCTCTTCAATACTTTCTTGAAGCATTTATAACACTTTTAAGAGGAAGAGTGGCTAACATTCAGTTTCAGAGTGTTGGGAATTCAGACGCAGGTCTTTTTTTTTTTTTTTTAGGATGACTAATGTGTATTGAGTGCAGGCTAAATGACAGGCTTGCTAGGTGGTTTGTTTATCTAGGAAGGGAGACATCAAATTTGGAACTCATACTTAGAAGTAGTGGAGAATGATAAAGAGGAGACAAATACTGATTTGACTTTTACTGTCTGAAGCAATAGATAAACATTTCTTCTTTATGTTAAGGAGAACCTAAGAAGTAGAAGAAAGAGTCATATAACTTTCATTGTATGACTGAGAAAGGGTACTTAATTAAAATGGTTAAAGAGATTGAGCTGGATTGCAGTGTCACAGAACGGATGGTCCAGGAACACAGACTTTTTAAAAGTCGTTTTTTTTTAAACGACACTAACTCTCAATCTGGTAATTCTTTGACTAATTTACCCCTTAGATGATGAAAACAGGTAAGCAGAGTGTCGTCCTGGGATAGGTGGTCAACAGAGCATGTGGATCTGATGTTCATTATAGATCTATGAAGCTCAAGGAGTTCCTAGTCTGAACATAGTAGAAGAGAAGAATGGAGTCAAGGGCAAGGCTAAGTGGAAAAATTGCAAACAAGCTTCTCTTTAGAAGTAAAAGCAAAGAGTAAGACCCCTGGTGCAAAAACTTGTATCTTGAATGTTCCAGAATTATGTTAAGATTTTGTTATGTTAAGAATTTGACAACCTATGGAGCTATCAGGAACTGATGGAACTTTAGGAAAATGGGGTCCTACGGTAGGAAATTCGGCCAATAAAATGTGCTCTTCCAGAAGACATTGTTGGACCTTGCACCTAACTCTTATATCCTGACCCCCTGAGATGAGGAACCTTCCCTACCTCAGGCTATTGCAGTACCCCACAGGCCTCAGTGAAGCACTGACAATCAAACATGCACTGAGATCACTAAAGATGCCTTCTTGTCTTTAAATAAATTGTCAGTCTTTTTGTTACAGTGAGGGAAAGCAAACATACCTAGATGTCCTCAAATCTAGTCTTCCTGAATCAGGTGGACAAAATGGAAACTAATGTAGGAAAAGCATCCTGGGTTTAAAATGAATTTAAAGTAAAAGTTATTTAAAAAAAAATCATAGTAAATATAGCGGTTGTTAGTGCATACCAGTTTTCCTTTTCTTAAAAACAGCCTTCCTTTTGAGACTCTAGATCTCAAGCATCCCCATTCTTCATCAGCCAGTGTTGATACTTTCAACAACGCCGATGAGATGTGTGATAGAGGAAGAAACTAAACATGAATTCAAAAGAATACCTCAATGAAACATGGCTATATCCAGCAGCTTTCAAGGACTGGCACTCAGCTGTAATTAATTTCACAACTATTTTTGCCCAACGAGGACAGCCACTGTACAATTTTAGCTTCGTGTGCTCTCTTGATATCCTTCATGCCATCTCAAAACTATTTTTAAATCATGTATTATTAAAATACCAACTTGGGTATTCATTAGGTTAAGATGGATGAGAATAAAGCTTTATCCTCAACAGATGCCCCACTTAGGCATAACAATCTAATTCTATTTAATTTAGTCCCTGGCATCCTCGCCTCCTCCTGTCAGAGTGAATCAACCTGAGTGCTAATTTCTGAGGCAAAACCTCTGTGATCATTTCACTCGTGATTTAATCCAGATCTAACCTCAGGCCTTTGGAGGTTCAAGGTCAATGACCCAATTTATTCTGCCATCCGCCTCTGTGGCAGTAAGCATTGTTATTCCTTGCAAAGCTTTTACTGTATAAGAGATTTCGTTCTTATGTACCTTCACCAAACCCAGGAAGAAGTGAAGGGTGGTTTTAGATAGCAAGTTGGTAAGAGTTGGCAAAGTTTTCAGGTGGGGTGCGGTGCCACTGGCTTTGGTGATTCAATAAGAAAGGGTGCTGATACAACCTGTGAGCCTGTTACCAAATGCGGACAGGAAGAAGTGATTTGATTTATTTCAAGGAGAAGGTGTCCTGGTCATTTGTAAACATTATTTTAAAAACAAATTCTGGACCTTAACCACTCAACACAGAATGTATTGAGGAATAAACATGCATATAGTGAGACATATCTTCGGAGATGAATGAACATATATGAGCTCAACTCTTATTCTACTTTTTAATTTTTTTTAAACAAACAATGTCTTTCTCATCTCCTTTATCTACAGCAGTTAATATATTTTGTGAATTTTCCTTTATGTTTTAAATAATTTTCCCTTCTCCGATGTCCCAGCAGCTCATCTGCTGGGAGCAGAGGCTCATTGAAGAGCCTCTCTTTAAGTAAAGAAGCTATCCCAGCGACACACAGCTGCACTCAGGGACAGCAGCTCCAGAGTGGTGTCCCTCCCACGAGGAGTTAAACTGGGTTTCTGTGTCAAAGATGCTGAATGGAATTGGGGGTGGAATTGTTAAAATTGGAAATGACCTATTTAACTACATGTGCCTTCCCCAGGACTGGTATAAATACGTCCGACTTTAAAATTTTCTCATCAGAATGAGCTTGTCATTGGATTTGATGCAGAAAGACTCGTAGCAATATCTTATGAAACATGGATGATTGATCTTTGTAAATCTCTATAATCTTTATGATATATCAGTGCCCCTCTTGACAACAACAACAAAAAGTTGGCTTAAATCTCCCTGAAGCTTGAGAAAAATAAAATAACATAGTGAAGGATGATCAGAGAGAGAATGGAAAGTCCTTATAAATTAAAGTAATTTGTTCAATAACTCTTTACCTTGGAGAAACAAAGCCCATATTTGCGTTAACTACAGTCTGTATGTTGGGGTGGACATTGTTTAGCAAATTCCCTTGATGTGGACTTATAAGTGAATTTCTTAAAATAAAATTAGATTGCCACATGAACTAACAAAAGAAAAAAACCCACCAAATTTCTATTTTGGCCTTCCTGAATCACTTAGTTATTAAGGGTGAATGCAAAGAGAAGTTCAGAGGTAACTAAGGAAGTTTACCAGTAACCCTGACACACAATAATTGATCTTTTAGTCAAGAGGAATGTATGTGTTTTATTATTGCTTTATTGATTATCTTCAGGATTGCTCTTTTGAATGCCTTAAAATCAGAAGTGTGCAGACTGGGCAGAGTTTAGATGAATATGATCAGCTAGGAAGCAGATGTGATACATTCTCAGCAGAGACTTGATGCCATCTCCAAAGATCCCTCAATAAAAAGGTATTGGCATGTATTCAAATGGCTTCTGCGCTTTGAGCTTCAAAAGACAGAACTGTAATTTTGCCTATGACTAGAGACCAATGGACATTTTAGTTAAAATCCTTCAGAATTGGCATGGATTCACATACCCCTACTTTATTTTTCTTAACAAAAGAATATTTTGTTTTGTTAAAATGGCATTACTTCCTCTCCTTGTTGGATGTATGACCTTTAAAAAAAAAAGGTGCTGTATATTTCAGCCACCAAGCATTGAGAAAATTACATTTACACTAAAATAATATTCTCACTGCCAAATGCCCAAGTCCTCACTAGGAGCAGGATGGATCTGCAAGGCCCCGGCGAGTGCTTCATTATGCTGACATGGCCGCCTTGACAGACAGGGGCTCTCAACTCCATCCACCTTCTTGCCATTCACAGCTTTCTCATTCAAACCAGCTCTGCGCCCACCCTGGCTGGCTGACCCCTTGCCCTTAGCCCTGCCCTCTTCAGTTGGGAGGCTTACAGGGGACCCTGTCTTCTGGGTTCACTAGTGATGCTGTCCCCTGAGACTACTTTCCTTGATTCCATTTTGGACCAGAGTGGGGAAAAAGGCCGTTCTTCAGGTTGCTTTATAAATAAAATGTTTGTTAACACACACACCACTTTATGTTAACGTGTATTAATATGTAATATATAATACATTTATAAATTCATTTATATTTTTATTATTTAATAGGGTATAGCTTATAGAGTTTTAAAAGACTTGGTATATGCAGATATTCTTTCTCCTTTTTCTCTTCCTTAGTCACATTAAAGGTAAATGCTTACGTCTTTATGACTACTACTCTTTTAAAAGATTGACTGGTTCAGATAGATTAAATCAGGATCATTTAGTTACTCAATAATTTACAAATATTTAAGTTTCTTAGACACTGGAATTATGTTTAAGTCAACGCTGAGTAAGGTAAAGAACAATAGTATTTCAGATGATTTTTCAGTGGCAATCAATGAATTCAGGGAGACCCTTGTAACACAGAGCCCTTCATCTACCTCACAAAATTCATGTTTCTGAAATGCTCTGTGGGTATAGGAGTGTGGTGTGCATGGCCTCCTGTTTCATTATTTGTGCTGTACTAGCTATGGAGGAAGGACCAGATCTACAGCAAGTTCATTTCTGGGCCAGTGCTGCCAAATTCTATGATGTGAATTGATGTCCACTAGCGCTTAGGACAGCATGCCCTGATTTAAGTTGTGAGATTGAACTTGCCTGCAACGGTTGGGGTGAGAGAGGCCAGTTCATGAGCATTAATTAGTATAATCTATCTTACTCGATTTTCTTTTATACCTTTTAGTGGATAAAGATGTTTGAGGTATATGTGGATGAAGTAAAGATGTTAGAACCCAGAATACAATGATCCCACAGAACATGATTCCTCCTTAACTGATCTAGCTTTTCTTCCAAGGTTGAAGATTTTCAGACTGTTTGGAGATGAATCATTGGTAGTAGAATAACTTTGTGTGAAGCAGCTATGGAAAACATATTATTCTATGGCTACTGAAAACACGCAAATCAAACAGAAGTGATTTTGATGAACAGTATGGCAGCTGGAGTCATGGAAAATTATTATCTGACCCAGGGACTTCTCTTCTAACATAAAGTTTCCACACAAGTATTAACGCTCCATGGATATTAATTCATGCCTATCACTTGAAATTTTTACAATTCAGACATTTGAACACCAGAGTTCCATTTAAGAGTAGGAACAGGTTGTAGAGATTTGTTCATTTGAAATTCCATTTGCTAACAGATGCAATAACTTGTCTGGCATTAAAAGCAAGTTTAAGGTAATCACTGCTCTTGTTCTTGGGTTCTAAGTGCTTTGCGATCCTTAATTCACATAAAACATCTGTGAAATTCAGTTAGGAGTGTGGTGAGTAAAATTTAATCCCTGTTTTTATGCCAGCATGTTCAGAAACATGCTTACATATATTTCAATCTTCCTTGTGTGGAGTCTATGTGGGAATTCATAGGAAGGCATTTTAGTGACATTCTGAACCTTCGGGGCAATTGAAGATTAATGTGCTAACAGCATCAGAACTATGCCAAGCAAATGACTCTTCTCTCTGTTTCGTTTGACACCAAGGGAAGGAATACTGCAAAACCCAGCGAAATGTTCCATGTTATTTGGTGCCCGCTCTAAAACGAAGCACTTAGTTTCCTTTTTAGGCCATCCATAGACGAAGGCCGAACACTTTCTCTTGCTGAGAATACCCACTGAATGTAGAAATGCTGCAGGTGTGACAGGCACCCCTCTCCTGCTCGCCGGCTGCAGAAAGCACTAATGGATGCAGCTCTTTCCCCAAGTCTCCATCCAGCTCAGAGGACTCAGCATTTGCTCCTGGCAGACATGAACTGCAGACTGATTCTTTCGAGGTCCTTTTGGTAACTGATAACACAAAGGCTTTGAAAGTATTCTCCATAACGGATATAATTATAAGGGTAACAGGAGTAAGGCTACGGAGGAAATTAAGACATGTGTTTTAAATAATTGTTTTTTTTTTCCTATCCAGGTAGTGGTTTGGAATTGTCTATCTGGCAACTGCTAGACGAACCACACTGCACTAGAAGCTAAGGAGGTAGAGGCATTCGTTTGCACATACTACATTTTCATTCACTGATGTTCTACCCCATTCCAGAAATGAGTTGTTTTCAATGATTATTTATATAAATTGCATACAAGTTTGTGTTTGTGAATTATGTATAATGAAGATGTGTAAGCCCAGGTGCATGGGTTCGTTTTATGTCAGCTTGATGCAAACTAGAGTTATTTGGAAGAGAGAAGGTTAATTGAGAAAATACCTCCATCAGATTGTCTATCTGAAAATTTGTGAGGCATTTTCTTTTTCTTTTCTTAATTAATGAGTAACATGGGAGGACCTAGCTCACTATAGGAGGTGCCACCCCTCAGGTGGTAGTTCTGGGTGCTATAAAACATGATGAGCAAGCTATAGGGAGCAAGCCAATAAGC
Source organism: Psammomys obesus (assembly GCF_907164565.1). NCBI lineage: Eukaryota > Metazoa > Chordata > Mammalia > Rodentia > Muridae > Psammomys > Psammomys obesus. Next base: position 9,660,898 of record NW_026596046.1, read on the forward strand.
AGCATTCTTCCGTGGCCTCTGCCTTGGCTCCTGCCTTCTGGTTCCTGCCCTTGCTTTTCTTCATGATGGACTTCTACTGTAAACTGAAACAAACCCTTCACTTCCCAGGTTGCCTATGGTAATAGTATTTAAAAATAGCAATAGTAAGTAACCTAGGACACAACATAAGAATCATAGCTGCTTTCAAATATTTCTGAGATAATACACCATTTGGCCAAAAAAAAAAAAAAAAAAAGAAAAGAAAAGAAAAAAAAGATATTTTCTAGACATTGAAATGAGGAGAGAAATTTTCCATAGATTCTCATGTACAGAATGCTTTGCTGTCCAGTAAGATGGAGGCTTGGCAACACCCATACAGTCTGATGTGATGATTTCTTTACGAGGTATTATGTCTCTGCCTCATACCTTCCAACATACTGTAAAAGTAAATTTTTGAAGGAAATGGAAAGATTTCTTATGATCCTGCTTGGACCTTTATAGTAGAATGTTGACAACATACTTTTAAGCTAAACTCTATGGAGGCCATTATGGTGGACAGGGAAGTAATTATTAATGAATTTAACAGGGGTGTCCACATATCCACTCTGCATATCCAATGCAGAGCTCTTGCTTTGATTTACATTATGGGTGTGAGTATGGGGAACATCTCATATTCACTTATTTGCTAAGCATAAGAAGACAGATTTCAAGGAAGTAAAATTGAGCAGAACTGCTGTGGAACTATTAAATAAGCCCGGCTATGAGTTTTAAGCAGAGGCAAAGGTGCATTCACAGTTTTATCATAAAGCAGGTGTTTTATCCTCCTCAGCAGACAGGAAGCCAGAATCTTGCCCCAGGAACTGTTCTTAGTCTGTAGCAGATGGAGGAGTGGCCAGGCAGTACCTCCAGTTTCATTTCATAGGACAGTTATCTTCAGGAAATGCAATTTCAAAAAGATGATCAAAGGACTGCACAATCAAGCAAATGTGGGAGTCAATGAGAAAAACCTGATTCAACGAGTTGTTTTCTTAAGGATTTCTCCTTAATCTTTCCCAGGGTCACCTAAGCTGAAAAGCAGCCTTGTTCCAAAGCAGAGGCAATAATGAATCCTCTCCTCATGAAGCCCCCCACCGAATTAGTGTCTGAGAGCATCGGTCAACTTCATATTGGTCAGTATTTGTGCAAGAGCATTCTCCTGCTGTTCACTTCTGAGTTACACTGCAAACGTCTGAGTCCAGGAGTGTAGGGACATGTACTGTGAAGTGGTTTGGCCCCTGAGGTAGAATCTTTGAGAACACATGCTATTTATTGGTTCTTTACTTCAACCACAGATAAATCCAGACATAGCTTTGTGCTCCTGGATGGTTCATGTGCCTCACTGAACCATCGAGTCTTTATGTGAGTGGTGATAAGAGTTGCTCACTGTTGGATAAACATGAGTACTGTGAAACAGGGCTGAGAGACTAGAATTCTAAGGAGCCCATGGAAGTGCTGTCAAGGCACACGAGGGCATCAGTGAGTGATTTAAAAGAATATTGTCCATTAAGATTTGCTCAGCAATAGAGACAAGATGGAGAAGAAAAACAGAAAAGCTACCCTTCCCAGGTCTGTGGTCCCTCAAGCAGGATAAAAGTATGGTGGCTTCGATGGGTACCACTTTGTTGACACCTTTTGACATTTTCCTTCTAATTAAAATTTAGGTGTGTTCTAGAACTGAAAACCCGACTCTTGTTTCTAAACCAGATTATGTTTTTTTTTTGTTGTTGTTGTTTTTCTTTTGAGGGTGAGGAGTATCTTATGAAATAATATAATGTGACAGGCAGTGACCACATGACACAGTTTGAATTTGTGGCCTCCACAGAGAAAACTAACAGGCTTGCTACCCAGTATAAGCAAACCTTGAGATGGAGTTAAGATTCACAGAGCACTTTTATTAGTTTTTCTTTCCCTTCTCAAGCCAGAACTAATTAGTTGTAGGAAAGAAAAATAATAAGTACAAGTATTGTATGGCTGGTATTTCCATTTCATTTTTCTCCACTTCTTATCTTTTGCCAAGCTCAGAAACAGAAGACTATTTTCTTGGGTTTTTTAGCAGGAAGAGGCCAGGGAGATGATAAGAGGACAAATGAGCATTCGAGTTGGTGTTTCATGCCTGAAGCATTTCTTATATATACACAGTAGGAAGAAGCAGAAAGCAGGATATCTACTTCTGCAGAGACCTTATTCCCAGATCCTGTGTCTGACTAAGACTGTAAGACAGCAAAGAACAGTGCAATACCAAGAACAATGGGAAACTCTGATGGAAAAGATAGCTGCTATCCCACTTTGTCTTATAAATGACACCTTCAGCTTCAGTCCATTTACAGCACAGAATTTAGGAACAGCATACAAAATGTTGTTAAGACCAGGTGCCAAGGAACAGAATAACAAAAAAGAAAGAAAGAAAGAAAGAAAGAAAGAAAGAAAGAAAGAAAGAAAGAAAGAAAGAAAGAAAGAAAGAAAGAAAGAAAGAAAGATGGCTTTAGTAAAGTCAGATGGTAATTATGAAGGCCATGAAATTGAGTTTTTGGGATCTGGGGGTTCATCCTGAGAAAAATTTTTAAAAAAAGCCCTGAAGAGCTAGGCTTGTTTTTATCATGTGTTTAATCCTGATTAGCTCATCAAATATAGAGACAGCAAAATGACAGCCTGTTTGTGAAGGCTGTATTAGGCTCTCAAGGAGACCTAGAACAGGGAGCAAAATAGGAGACAAAAAGACACATGATAAACCTGAGTATTCAATTAGCAAGCTGGAGGACCAGAGGCCATGGACACAAAAGGAAGAAAGGCTGATTTGGGCTCACAGTTTTGAGGATTTTAGTCTATGGCCAGGAATACCCATTGCTATTGAGAAGATGAACTTGAAGCTCCTAGTGGTGAAAAATTTCTCAGTGATGATGGCCAGGAAGCAGAAGGAAGAAATAAGAACTATGGGGGAGGAGACAGGAAAGCACATGTGGGGAGAAGTAGAGGAGAGGGTTTGGGAGGTAAGGTTTCATTGATACTTTCAAAGGCTAGCCTTGGTGACCTGTCTTCCTCTTCCTAGCTAGGATTTACCTACTAAAGATTTCACCACTCCCCAACAATGCCATATTCTAGCAACCAAGCTTTTAACACACAAGCTTAGAGTAGACAATAGGATCCAAACTACAGCAGCAAATAGCTGAAAATCCCATGTCTTAAATTGAAAAAAAAAGGAGAGAGACTTTTCTCTCCATTGCAGCGAGCTTATAAAAGCCTGATGAGATATATGTAGAACACTTGAAGAGCCATAAAAGCTATATTATTAATATTAATATTATTTTTACTCAGTTCAGCAATTTTTTGAGATCTCCCAGTTCATCTCTGAGATTCATTCTGAAGAAGAGTAGGCAGAAGGCAGCTGTCAAATGAAGGGTTGGGATTACTCTGAATTTTTCTCTTCCAGAAGATCTCCCTTGTAATTGAAAGTTGATATATGATTCCATTTGTAAAAATGGAAGGAGAAGGGCTGACATTGACTAACTGAGTTTTCAGTAAAATTAATGTACCCATGACAGGATTAAGATAATGAGACCTAGGAATCAGGTCATATGTGGACATTTGCTCTTTTCAACCTATGAGGCTGAAGCTTACCTACAGGCATAAAACAGTCACAAATAAACATGCAGGGCCATGGAATGCTTCCTTCCTGAAATCTCCTAGGGTCTTGTTTTTGTGCCCTTGATATCCTTGCTTTTGCACTCATATTTCTGAGGCTGTCAATTTAGACCTCATTGGGTACTTTTAGTTCTAGCCTTGACCTGAGGTCTCATAGAAAGTTGTTCTTGCCCTTGAAAGTAGAGATATTTAATCCCTCTTCTCCTAATGTTAAGATGTCCAGTAAGAACAAAAGAGGAGCTTCTAGAGAGGCCAAAGAAATGCCACTACTAGTAAACAGTCCTAATGAATGCATAGATTTAGAACCTTATTACGTCGAGATTTATTTAGTGAGTGTACTCGGAATCTAAACACTGGAACAAACTGTGCCTTCTCTGCTTTAATAACTCCAAGGACCTTGCTAGTTGTAAAAGGTAAAGGGATTTCATTCACTTACAATTCAGAGTCACGTTTCTCAGGCTTGAATAAAGTGGCAATAATAAAACACCTACACAAACACAGGCAGATCTTTGAGTTAAGTGGCTTTTAGCTTTGCCTTCAGCACAGTGAACTTGAAAAAATGTCCCCACTGAAGCCTGGCCAGGACCAAATCTCTTTTCCAGTGACCCATTAGTTGCTTCCTTCACTAATTTAATGCATTCTTAGGACATACACCTTTAAGGAATTTGCATAGCTAGCCAACCATATTAAGATATTTTATGCAGATACTGTACCAGCCAACAGATATTATTTCTTTTCCAAGGATGTTCTCAAGTAGACTGGTTTACCAAATCTAGACACGGGAATTTTCAGCACAGTAAATCACTGAACAGCCAAATAAGTCCTTATACCATCCAATAGTAGGAAGACATTAGCAAACAAAACAGAAACCTTTCTTCAGATGCCATTCACACTGTATACACTGTGTTAGCTCTGGAGGGGGAAAGAGACAAAGCTGATTCAGCACCAGGGTGGCTCTCAGCTCCTCCCTTTGTCTTTCAGTATCGTCTACTGACTCTATACTCCAGCTAGAGGTATTAAAGCCCTGGTCTAACCAGTGTGACTTGGCGCTTAAAGCCCTTAGTTAAAAGGAGCCATCCACAGCCTTCAGTTAAAGGAGAGTGAAGGATATATAAAACCAGTTTTTTGCTTTCTTTATGCAGACAGTAGATTGCATCTTCCCTTCATACCTTCATCACGGAATAGCTTTTACTCGAACTCTCTACATTTAGAATCCAGATCATTACTTTCTATAGGACCATTATACTCATTTCACAACCTAGAACCCAAATAGCCAAACATCTATTAAGTACACAAAAAGTGCTCCACCTGTTATCCCTGAAGCATTTTAGGGATCCAAAGTTACAGAGTAAAGAGGAAAAATAGGGCTCAGGGTTCTGTGGTTCTATACTGTATAGGTTTATTTCTAGGACTTTCATGTCATGGACTGATCATTATGGACTTGTAATCAATAGTTCCAGGAGTGCATTTGCTGAGTATTTGCCATGTATCCATGTTAAACAGGTAATTATGGTTTATACACTGTGTAGGTATATATGTGGTATAGATGTATTGTATAGATTGTATGCATATGTGCATGCCTGTTCTTGAAACACAGTGAAGACGATGTCCTGCTGTCTTTCTGGATGGCTCTTTTCCCTCTGTTATTGAAGTAGCCTTTCGTTGAAGTGGGAGTATGCTATTCAAGCTAGTCTTGCTAGCCAGTTGGCTTCAGGGATCTCTTGTCTCTGCTTCCTGACTGCTAGCATTATTGATGCACTACCAAACCACCCAGATTTGACTGGTTGTATGTATCTGGATTCTGATCTTTATACTGAGCCAATTCCCCAACCCCTGAAATCTCTATTTCACTGGGCATCCTCTGTTTCAACCAGCAGTTCTCAGTGGTAGGACGTTACAAGAGATGAGCACATGAGGATTTGGCAAAGAAATTGAAGTTTGTCTTCGAGGATGCATTTCAGAGAGGACATTAGGAAAAGATGTTAAAAATAATGATGGCATAATAACTTAAGAGATAAAATTGTTTTGATTTTTTTGTTTGTGTAGACTGTAAATGATCATATATGTGTAGTCAGACTTGGTCAAAAAATGGGGAAAACATATAAACTTTATTATTTTGCTTTGTTTTTTCTAGTGTTGTGACTTGAGCAACTCACGATTTTATGCACTGAAAAAAAATGCATTTTCATTGAGTTACTAGCTAAGCCCTCGAAGGACAGCTTTATTCAGTTTATCAAAAAAATTGTAATCATATACCCAGACCCTACTTTGATTCTGATTTTTTTTGAGAACACAGTGGTCGTTTACAACATGTGAACACATGTGAATGGATGAACTCACGGACCTGATCTCAGCCCTTCTTCCTGCTTGTAGGTTTTACTTGTTTGTTTTATGTATTTTTTTAGTATATGTGCACATGAGCATGCATATACGTGGAGCCTGGGATCTGATGCCAGTGTTGTCTCTATGTACTCTTTGTCTTATTTTGAGATAAGGTCTAATTAAACTTTGAGCTCACTGGGTAGGCAAGGCTGGCTGACCGGGGAGCTTTGGGGATCTGTCACTTTGCCTTTCCTGGCTTGAGTTACAGATACTCCACATTGTTTAAACAAAGGGGCTAAGCCTATTCTCATGCTTGGCCAATCAGCCCTTTACGAACCCAAACTTCTCCAAAGCCCAATATTCATGAGTTTTAATTTGTTTCCAGCCATTCACCTCACTCACTAGACTGCAAGTTGAGTGGGACTGTCCTCTTTCAAAGTGTCACATCAGCCATATCTCACTGTACCCACAACCCAGTTCTCCACAATTCTTTCTGCTTTGTCTAAGCTGCTCAGAAAATCATCTCAGGCTAAACTCAACCTCAATGTAATATGTATGCTTGCCTGTGTTGACTCTTGACCTTTCCATTGGGCTATTTGGCATATTTAATTTGGAGATGGAGCAGAAAAACAAATGATCATGCACAGAGCTATTTGAGGATGTTGAGGCTGTGTCCTTCCTTCTTCCCGTCTACCCATGATAAGGCATGTATACACATAAGCACAGCAGAGGCACTTCAAACACACCTGTGTACTATAGAAACCACTGTGTAAGGCAGGAGTTCTCAACCTGTGAGTTGCGACCTCACCAGGTTGAACGACTCTTAAACAGGGGATGCTTTTAACTGTCCTTCATATCAGATACTTACATAACAATCCAAACTTCAGGAACTTTATGTAGCAACGACAATAACTTTATGGTTGGTGGTCACAACAACATGAAGGGTTGCAACATTAGGAAGGTTGGGCATCACTGGGGTAAGGGAAAACTAGCCCTCTCTTATTTTATGCACGGGTTAAGTATTGAGAAAACATGGGCGGATTTGAGGAACATTTCCATTTATAAAGCGCTCAGACAGCTAAGTTTCCAGCTCTCCCTTATTAATAAAGTATTGGACCTAACTAAACTGAGCAGTGAACTCTCTTCCTTGAACAAACTGGGATGAGGCGAAGTTGAACATTGTATATTACCCATTGAATCCTTGATTTCACCGGTGATTATCACATAGAGATATACAACAAGTGTTATGCACGCACAAACCATTTGCCTTGTTTGGTTGCATGCATTGTGCTAAGCCACTGGGTAGCAGTGAAGTTAAATTATTTACTGCTACATATTCTTAAAACACAAAAGCAGCAATAGCAGCAAATGAAATTCTGGCCTGAAAATCAATGTATTTTGTATTACTGCTTCATCTGGCTGGCTTAACCTTCTAAAATGTCCTCACAACTTAAGCTTCTCTTCAAGGACCAAGATTTCACAATGGACCCTTTTTTACTCTATTCGAGGAGGAAAAATGGGGTCAAGGGAAAAGGAGATCCTTTTCAAGAAACTGCATCCGGTTTTTATAAATTCAAATTCAGAGAATGGGTTGCTTTAGTTACGAAAAGCATCATATATGGATATTGAATTTTTCCCCTCCCAAACTGGCCAGATTTTTAAGCTGCTTTCAAAGAAAACAGACACTTACATCCAAAGAAGTTTTGCTAGTATCCAATATATACTTTAAATCCTGATGCAGCTCTGCCTCTTATTTAGCTTCACTAATATTGGCAGAATGTAATATTTCTGTTTCTTCCAACTTTAATTTCACTTTTCACCCTTTTAAATTAGTCCTGAGTATCTCAGTATCCACTTTGGCTCACATCATTTCCAATATTGCAGGAGAGCTTTGCAGTTATCTACAAAGTTCTACTTCCTTATAGAAACTATTGATAGATTACAAATCAATTAAATTTAGTTTAATCTGCTACTATATATGTGCCTCTCTATATATAGACATATGTGCATGTATGCATACATACACAGATACATATACATGTGGAGATTTGTTAGGTAATCTAAACACATATAACAAATTATCACAAACTTACCAACTTAAAGGACCTCTTGTTTATGTCACAGTTTGTAGGTGTCAGGGGCTTAAGAAGCTGTCTTAACTAGGTCTTCCATTTCAAAGTGGCTCACTAGGCTGTCATAAAAACATCAGCTGGGCTCAGGTGTCATCTGAGGAGTACAACTACAGTGAAATAGGCTCCTGCAATCCCTTTCAGTATGCTATCATAATCAGCATCCTCCAAGCATTGAGTAGGGACTTCAGCTTCCTTCTCACTGGAGCTTTGGCAATAAGGCTGAAGACATCATCAAAACATGCAAATCCATAAGGTGATGGAAGGAGATGACGAGCAAATAGAAGGTTGTGTCTTTTGTCATCAAACGATAGAAGGAAAACCCTGCCAAGCTGATCATATTTGACTATATTTAATTTCGCCTTTCACCCTTGATTAAAAGCTGCTGAGAAAAAAAGGGTCTTTTAGAGGTAACAAAGAAGCTGCACCTATGAAACCTCACTAGTATGGCTGCCATTGAAAAAATAGAACAAAAGTGATGTTTCATCTCACTAAATTGTACTAGGATGTTATTTTGAGTGAATCCTGTGGCATTTTCAAGCTTTTGTTGTTGTTGTTGATGTGGGGTAGGGGTGTTTGCACTTGTAAATACGTTTGCATGGATGTGGTTTCCTTACCCATTGCGTCTAAGGATCTCACCACTCAAGACTTTTTCTCTCCCCGTATAAACATCTATGTCTTTCAGCTCATGATGCAGTTATAGGAGCTTGAAGTGGAAGTCTCTGGTTTCATTGAACACTCAGGTGAGTCATGTGATGTTTTGCTAGAAGCTGTCTTGTAAGAGGACATGTGTTATGTTGCTGGAGGTTGGCTTGTGAGAAGGCAAGGGGTGTTTTGCTGTGAGCTCTCCTGCATGGGGCGTGACTTTGGCCAGCTAAGAACATTCATGGGTGGACTCTGAGGAGAAGAGATATATAAAAGTCCGTGGACAGTGAGACATTGCTTTTTGGATCAACATCGCTGTTCTGATCTTTATGCTTTAACACTTAACTATGCAGAGAGAAACATTCCAGAGAACTTCTTGGGGCAATCTGACTGAGTCTTGAGGCTTTCTTTGACTTGTCCTAATCTTCTGAATTATGTTGATTTATGTTTCTGCTTGGTGTGGGCATTTGGACTGGACTGCTGGTATCTGGACAATGAAGAGTAGAGTCATCTCAGAGAACTGCTTCTAAAAAATGTCTACACCCACCTTTACCTAATAACGTTCTTTCTCCCCTACATTTGGTGAGTGGGTGCAAGGCAGGTAGAAGCATTTAGGAACCCTAAATAAAGTAGGTTTGGTGAAAAATCTAAGCCTACAGGCACTCATAAGTCCTTTTACTTGGCCATGGACCTCCTGCCCTTTTTCTTCCACCGCAATACAGGTTAGAAGGAGCCACGGGTCCCTGGATATTGTTCAAAGGATAAGACTACCTGCTCTGCATCAAAATGTGACTCAAGTTAGTGATTAATCTTCATTATGTTAATTTCCTGACACCTATTCTAATTCACATTAAGCACAGAAGCACCTGTAATGACTGCCCTTTGTCAGAGACAATACTCAGCAAAGCAAGGTGCTTATATTTCTGTAAAAGACACATTGATATCCAATAGTTATTGAGAACTTGGCCGTGTTAGATTCTGTCCCAGGCTTCCGCACTCTCTAGGCCATGAAGCACTTACAAAATGTAAGGTCAAGAAAACAATTTCATTTGAAACATAGGGAGAAAACTTAGGAAGAAAATCACTGTTGTATGAACATTGTGTATGTCTGGACCTTCTACCGAGAATAAGTTGTTTGAACTTCAGTGAAATCACAAGAAAATTACTGATGCTAATTTACTTCCTAAAATGGAAGAGATGCTTCTAAAGAACCCAGAGAAAAGTCCAGCTAATCAGAGGAAAGAAAAGTGAATGGACACTGACTGAAGAAAAAGGGCTTCTGCTTAGGAGCAATACGGTCTAGGGTCTCTTCCTCACCTTTCCTAAGAATTTTGTTCCTAACCTCCCTTTCTCACCAACGACATCTGTGTGGATATGGCTTGGGGAAGTGGTTTTATACGCGTTTTCTGGAGAGCACTAAAACATCAAAAAAGGGAACTGCCAAGGTCAGGTACAAACTAAATACAACTAAGCTAGCCAATCGCTCAGAATACAGGCAGGCAGCCGTAATGCTACAACGCTGAATTTCAGGATCCAAACACAGGTCTCGTGGGCCCTACGACCCATTTCCTAAACCAATACGGTCATTCTCCCATTCACTCCAAACACCAAAACAAATAAACCAACAAAACAAATCTTTTCTGATCAGAAGGAGAGAACAACACATAACATAAAACAAACATAAGGAGGCCAGGAGTGATGATACACAGCCTTTGTCATAACACACTTGGGAGACAGAGACAGGGAGATCTCACTGAGTTTGAGGCCAGCCTGTTTTATAGAGTTCCAAGACAGATAAGGCTACCAAGAGAAAACTGTCATGTAAAACAAAAAAATAAAACCAAACAGAAAAATGAAAGAAGAGATTTAATTTTGCAACCAGTACTGAAAGTTGTAATAGAGATTAAAATGTTAAACTATAAGTTAAATTCAGAAGATAGAGCTGAATAAGCAAAGTAGAATATATATGAGTGTGTGTGTATTTATATGCCGAGATATGTTCATATTTTCTGTGTATGTGTGTGTGTCTGAGGGTATGTGTGACTATGTATGTAATATGTATGTGTGTGTGTGTTGTTCATGCTGTATATATGTGTGTGCATATGGGGTCAAAATGGAGATGCTATGTGACCATTCTTACCCAATATAGCTTGGAGAGAAAAGAGTTTATTTAGCTTATAGTACATTACAGCTCATATCAAGGAATGTAAGTAGAAACTCAAGGCAGGAACAGAAGCAGAAGCTAGAAGAACACTGCTCCCTGCTCCCTGGCTTAATTTTCATGCTTTTCTCAGTTTGCTTTCTTATATCATCCAGCACTACCTGTCCAGATGTGACAGTATCCATAAAGGGCCAGCCCTCCCACACCAATCATGAATTAACAAATGCCCCACAGATGTCGCAGGCTAATCTTATATAGGCAATTCCTCACCTGAGGTTCTCTCTTCCTACGTGGCTCTAGTTTGTATCAACTGGACAAAAAAAAAAAATAGTCAACCCACCATTATCAGTTTTGTAAGTCTTTTTGACCATTGTTGCTGAGAAGGAAGAGACAACTGATTACATCCTCGAAGGGCTTAATTCCTAATATTATAAGAATACAGTGCATTTAAATGAAGCTGAAAAATAGTAACTATTTATTTAGATAGAATTAATTGTTTTTAGAACTCTGACCAAGGAAATACTTTTGACACAGTCAAGTGTGTGATCATGAACAGCATGACCCAAGGAAAGAGGGAATAATTATGTTTGTCTGGTTGAATTTAAGATACTTTAGGAAATGTAAAAGGACCTTTTCATCAGGGTTAATGTTGTTGTCTTCTCTATAAAAGTATGAATTAATGCAATGGAAAGATAAGATTGCCAAATCCCTCATAATATTTAGACCATATGCTATACAAGTATTTTTGGACTAAGAACAAAATACATAGTGGTTTTCTTTCTTTCTTTTTTTTCTGTTTTTGTAAGGTTTCCTGACTGTGAAAAGGTGAAGAACACAATGAGGTAGATGAATTTTAAGCCCCCTTTCACTGATTAGGCTTGGCCATGAAGGAAGTCTCTGGGGTTTTCTGGTGTATAGAACATGCATCTTAACCAATATCATAGTCAGGAAAAGGCAATGTCACACTGTATTAAGAACTTTAAAATTTTATGACTCAACACAGAAAGCATTCATTTCTTCTTCTTGGAAAATCCTTTGTGCAAATCTCCAAGGGGATGGCCAGTGGTACTCTAAGCAGTAACTCTGTGACCTTAGAAACAACATATTTATGTAAAACATTTTTCTCCCTAGTTCTCATGATGAAGGAAGAGGGAGACGACAGTTCACAGCCATGCCAGAGGAGCACCAGAATGCCAGCTAGCACTTGAAACTCATGTTTATTTTGATGGAACTATTCACATGACCATAGTTAATGCCCAGGGGACTGGGAATTATTTATCTGTACATACAGATAAATAATTGCCCTGAAAAGTTAATCAGCTATTTGTATAAGCAACAAAAATTTCCATGATTATTTGATGTTTCAAACACAAAATAAGCCTTTCCAATGGTTTTAAAGAACCCTTTGGTCCAAATAAAGTTTAGTATTATCTCTGTAACAATTCATATCCTGTCCCCAAATCTCACTCTTTCCCCGTGCAATCCATTCAGATGTATCTTGGAAAGCAAAATCTCTATCAAAATATGGTATTACATGACATTGTAACCTTTCTCCCTTCCAGAAAACCACCCTTTATGAATAAAACATGGATGACCTTTAAAAACTTAGCAGTTGTACCAGGTGACTGCATATTAACAAGCTTTTTGAAGGAATAGGACAGGCGCTGTATGTTTCAGTTAAGGATAGATAATAGAAGTACTCAAATAATTTATTATTTTATTCAATACAAGGAATACAACAATTTTACAGAGCCTGGTTATACTTCCTGGTGTAACTGTACATGACTTCTACTCATTGAAGCTGCACAGGTACCAAGGTGAAGATTCCACGTATGTGACAGCAGACATTCTTGAATTTCTTTGATTCGGTTTTGGCTGGTTCTGATAAAACAAAACCCAAGATTTGTTTAAGTAGAAAGCACAGAAGAGCTGTGTAAGGCTGAACTGATTCTCCTCCCTTCTGAACAAATCCCCAAGCTTTTCGGTTCTTTGACCTTCAAAGTCATTCCTGCATGGGAAAGCAGATTCTGGGAGGTTAGTGAGAAGGGACTTGCTTTGGAATTCTGTCAGTGTTATAAGGAATACTTAATCAAGTCATATGCATAAACATATGAAAAAGGCTTTACCTTGGCCTGAATGAAAGAAATGTCAAGAAGGGAATGAGTAAGATGAGGGAGATTGATTTTGTTTAAGTGACACTTCACTTAGAATTATTACTTTCTCACTACACCTTCCTTCAGGACTTTTGAGCTCTGAGACAGGATTCCTAGGGATACTAAAATAGAGATAGGAGTCATGTTTATTGAGGGAAGCTGAGCATTCACGTGTTTATAAGTAGGGATCTTGGTATAAGTATTTCATGAGATGGCTTTACCATTAAAAACAATGTTGGACCCCCATTCGGTCACAATGCAACAGCTCTTTCAAACAGGAGACACTGGTATCAAGTAACAAAGAAGTCAGAAAGTCCATAGGAGTACCCCTTGTTTATCCCCCAGTGTTGTTTTCTACTTCCCCAAATGTCTGCTTTGTTAGAAGTAATGGCATATTAAGAGACAGGGCCTGCATATATTTTTTCAATGGCCCTAGGAGTTTCTTCAGGGTTGGGTGAGTCCACATGATGGTTGAACTTCCCAGTGAGCAAAGGATAGACCTTTAGAAATGTAGTGGCACCATCAGATTGACTTGAACTTGACTGTTCTGACACATGAAAACTGTGAGCAGAGATGTTTCTCCCTTGGAATTCCTCTGACTCTTGGAAGTTTTTCTTAATAAGTCTGCATTCACTCTACTCAACAAAAAAACATCAACAACAATGAAACTTGTAATCAAATGCAAAGGGCTTGCCTCTTGATGAGAGAAAAGCCAAAGTGGGCGCAGCCACACAAGAAAAAGATAGAGAACATTTTCTTACTTTGAGCAGGTAAAGAGACCACAACAGGTATTTCCAAAGCAATGCCTTCCTTCATTGGAGAAATCATGGGTATTTTATTCATGGAATCTTTGTGTATGCATAAAGGAAAGTACATACATGCACTTTAATCGTACACACATTCTTTAATATGCTCAGCTAAAGAGTACAAATTCCTGAGGAAATGCATTGGGCTTTGCAGTCCCCACTTCACCCTCCTCTCTCTCTCTCTCTCTCTCTCTCTCTCTCTCTCACACACACACACAAACACACACACACAGAGGAGATGAATGTAAAAGAGGAGTTACCTGGGAAGAGGAAAGTGGGAAGGGCACAGGGAGCATAATGGGAGTGTGCACTGATATAAACAAAATATATTGTGTACATGCACGAAAATGTGTTAATGAAACCTATTACTGTATAATTAGCATATGCTAATAAAACCTTTACAAAAGAGTACATTCCTGAGAATGATCGATTAAGGCCATAGTTCAAGAAAGATAGAAAACATATTTTTAGGCATGCTTAGCTCAAGGTAATGGGACACATGCTCAAAGCTTTAACTAGTGGACTGAAAATCTAGGGTATGCTCAGTGGAGTCTTGGAGATGACAGCCAGATACTCTGTTGGGTTCTCAGCCTTTGTCAAAGTTTAAGAAGAAAAGGAACGAATACGTTGTGTTGTGGCTTTAGCCACTCATGATTAGATATATGTAGACATCACTAGCCTGGATACAGGATTGTTGTTTCCAGGAAAGGCACAAAGGTAGGACTGTCACCCAAACTAGGGGAGGTATCATCAGACTCTGACATTAAAGTCAGGTAGCTTCACTTTCACGGATGTTCTCAGAGCATTTCTTGAGCAGACGAGAGAGACCTAACAGGTAATCCACACAGGGCAGGAGGGAAAAGGGCCTTTCTGAGATGAGAAGTCTGAATATCTCCAGACAATTAAAAGATCAGCTTGTAGGAGATGTTGTCTGAACAACAGGGCACCTTGGTAAAAGCTTTGTGTGGAGAAAGGCACAGGCTTAATCTGTGAAACGCGCATGTGTACCATTGTCTGTGTCTATTGGATGAAGCAGTTTTGTTCCTTGACTAAAGCCAATGAAATTACCATCATTCCTGTGATAGCTGCTCAGTACGAAAGATTCCCAAGTAGAATGACTAAGCGCGTGAGATTAAGATTATGTAGAATGTTAAAAATTAGTACATGTTGAGATTTATTAAGTACCGAGAATTATTTAATGCAGGGATAACAGAAATTTAAGCACATGCAAAATTACAGATAACTCATTGATGACCTGTCTGATAAATCTCTTCGAACCTCGTGAGGGCCCTTTGCATACTGGTTAAGAGGACATCTGAGTCTCCTTTAAGAGATGTAGAGTTCTTATGTGGGAAAATGTCATTTTAACAGTTTCAGTACCACATTTGGGTAATCTGGCTTTCTTCATCACTTCCCTCTGCCCTCCTCACAGTTCTGCTTAAGCCTGTATTAAAATAGCTTAAAAAATAACTTGATACATCTCTATTCTCTTCTTCATGAAAAATCTAAAATTAAGAAATAATAAATTATCTTTTTTAAAAATATTAATAAATATTTTCTTATTTTTGTTAAAAATACATTTTTCATACCATATATTCTAATTAGTTTTCCTTTCCCTCAACTCCTCCCAGATCCTCCCCATATCACCTGTCATCCAAATCCACATTTTTTCACTCCCTCTCATTAGAAAAAAAAAAATCTAAAAATGATAAATAAAATTTTAAAAATAAAAGAAACAAACTGGAATAGAAAAAAAAAAAAAAAAAAAAAAGGAAGAGCCAAAGAAAAAAAGCACAAGAAACATGGATAGATGCAGAGGTGCATACATTCATCCAGGCAGGAACTCCATAAAAATACAAAGCCAGTAATTACAACGTGCACAGAAGACCCATAAGAAGGAAAGAGAAAAAGTCCTGACAAAGCATCATGAGGCAAAGAACTCCCCCAAATGCCACTGAGTTTTCTTTCTCTTGGCCATCTACTGCTGCACTTGGGGCCTGCCCAGGAGAGTTTATACATACAATGGAGAAAAACTTGTAGAAAAACTAAATTTCTGCTTGTGAGTGGTTATCATTAGAGATAGCGTGTGGGCTAGGAATGAGAGCTTGCGTCCCCTTGCTCTCTCGGCACTAGGACCCCATCTGGTGCAGCCCTGTGCTTCATCCTCCCTGTGTCTGACACTCTTTCCATCTCTTTTCTACAAGGTTCTCTGAGCCCCTTGGGGGACAATTTAATAGCCATTTCCTTTAGGGTTCGGTCTTCTAAGGTTCTTATTTGACATGAGATTGCGTATGTCCTGAGAACTGAAAGCATTTACAGTTCGTTTAATTTTTTAAAATTTCTTAGAGTGTCAACTGCTTCTCAGAGTTTCAACAATGAGGTTGGTTGTATTTTCTTAGTTGCCGTACATCCCATGAGGGACCTGATCTTAAGGAAATACCTGCTGTCATCTAGCACTGAAGGCCTGACTGACGTGGTTCTACCTCACGTAGAAATGCTTTAACTCAAGCACGTAGGTCGCTTGTCCTTTCAATTCCTGTGAGTGAATTGGGAAGTTTCATTTAATCTACAATTACGGAAAAACACAACAAACAAACAAAAACTTCAAGATTATGCTCTGCATTGCTGGGTAGGCAAGTATAGAGATGCCTCTCGATGGTTGGATGCACCTTCATCATTCTGTGGTGTGTGCCTTCTCTCTAGAGAGCTTTGGACAGGCCCAAGTACGGAGAGGACAAAATCATTTACATCTGTCAGTTTGGTTCCTAAGATTGTCTAAAAGAGTCCTGAAATAGAAATAAAATAAAATAAATAAAATAAAAAATAAAATAAAATAAAATAAAAAATCTCGTTGTGTAGGTAGGAGCTGGGGAGTTTTTGCATGGACCTTTTCCTAGTGTTTGGAGCACAAAGCAGTGTATTTTGGTAGCCAAGGGTGGTGGAGGGGGACTCTGCATGGGAGCCCACCTGAGATGCTGTCTCCTAGGTGTCATGAAGGTGTTTCAGAGCATCTGTGTGGCTGCCAGATGAACTGGATGCGAACACAAAGTCATCAATTTCAGTTGAGAGCACTCATTTATCACCTTGCCATCCTTTATTGCAAGGTAGAGATCCTTAATCTCTCACTGTTCTCTCTCTCTCTTTTCCATTCTCTCTTTCTCTCAGACGCACATACATACACAACACACTCTTACACATTCTACCTCCTACCTCTCATATGCCTGCAAAAAGTTATATTCAATCTATTTGTTTTCTTTCTTTTCTTAAGAGGAAGACAATGCAGCCAGTCCTGATGAGACCTGATAGGCTAGGCTCAGAGGGAAAGGGAGGAGGACCTCCCTTATCAGTGGACTTGGGGAGGGGCATGGGAGGAGATGAGGGAGGAAGGGAGAGATAGGGGGAGGTGGGGAGGGACCTACAGCTGGGCTACAAAGTGAATAAACTGTAATTAATAATAAATAAATAAATTTTACAATCACATTATAAGTAAAGAAATGCATTGTCTTTTTCTATCTTTACCTAGCTTGTGTTTGGGATCATGAGGATACTTTTCTCTCTCATGTATGGGAGAATATTTTACATGATCTCTTTTGACTGTAAAACCAGTTCTACTGTGATTACAATATTACTGCAAAGTTTGTTTTCTGAGTAAGCTGTCAGCAAGCAAAGAATTGAGCTTCTTGGACAATTCAAAACTGACAATCTATAGTAAGTGATGAAACAGCTCAGGACTTGATTCCTAAAGACAACATGGACACAAGTCAGACGTTTCGAATAAAAACTTAAAACCCTACACATACTAGGAAGGAGGGCCTTGGATGTCAGCATCATGGCTTTCAGCTTCACAGTGAGAGCATGGTCCCCAAGACTTGCAGCTGTAAGTTTTGACAACTCTGAAGCAGAATGTACTCTCAAACACCAAGGAGGAAAAAATACAGGGCAGAGAGGGAAGGTATCTGCTCAGACCAAATCAGCCTGTGAAGCAGCATTGCACAGGCCTTTGGTTTCAAAGAATGGTAACTTTTCCCGCCATTTAGAGTTATGAGTTTGAAGGAGATTGAAAAAGCATCCCAGACATTCTATTTTTATTTTTTTAAACCACGTTTAGATTCAGTCTTACTACCATAGCCATGTATTTTTTTTCTTTAAAACATAGTATGAGTGCTCTCATTAATTAATCAATCTCTTCCCCTCTCTCCCTCTCTCTCCTCTCTTTCTCTCTGTTCCAGAAGCCTGGCATTTTTCTTTTCTGTGCCTTATTTGTATTACAATATCACCCTTTCCCCCCCACACCCCAACACACATATAAATCTTCTTTGGCCACTGGTTCAAAGTTCATCTGTCCACCCTAGATGTGTTATCTCTTAGAATTCAAGATCTCTTTTTTTTTTCATAAAATCTAAAATCCCACCACAAACATTTCCCCCTTTTAACTCCTAATATATTTTTTTAGTAAGCCCTGATGTTCTCTCTTTAACTCCCAATATTTCTCCCTAGACCCCAATTTCCTAACCAAAGCACATTACTGATCTGATGTTTTCAACAGCCTGGTAGCACATCAATAAACTAAAGATTATTGTGCTTTGTCAGGTTTTATTTTGTAGCATTATGGGAAATTCTACACTGTCTTGGATGAGTGCATCAACTCTGATTGCTTGACAATTAACAGAGATAGTAATAGAAAAGGCAATGTAATTTACCTTCGTACGAGGGATCTCAGTTAACAAAAATTAAACTATTGAACTCTCCTCTCCAAGGAAAGGGATGTCGCCTCATTATGTTAAAAAGAAAAACAGATTCTAGTAGCAAGTGGGCCCTCAGTCTGGCTGGGTGAATTTATTGTCCAGATTATGTGTTTTTCTGACATGAATACAAAATTATGGCTTTTAAACTGGACCAAACTCACTCTTCATTAAATGAGTACTTCCCCCCTTCGGTACTATAACTCAAAGTGAACATTCCAGATAAATAATGTAGAGGGGGAATTTCAGTGTGTGCCTATGCTGTGGCTGTTAAGGATATCTCTTATCTATGGGGCTAGAAAGCAACTCATATCTCTTCTTGTTTCAGGGTCTCTGTCTTTCAGGATGGCAGTGCTAAAGACAAAATATACAGTGTAATTAAATACAGAACCGTCATGCTAAGAGTGAGGGACTCCCACAGAGGAGAGTGCTGGGTTTTATGGACTCCCACGGAGACCATATGAACCTTGCATTCAAAGTGGCATCTGCAGTTCAGAGCTGCCTTCTGCCCTTTTAGGGAGATCTGCTTAGTTCCAAGGAAGATTGCGTTTGAGTGCACATGTCTTGATGACTTCTACAAGTTGTGAGACAAGTTTCAGCTACATCCTCTCTTCTTTGGGGATTTCAACCTCCCATACCTGTTTGGTTCTATTTATTTATTTTTTGGAACTCTGACATGCAAGGTGGAAAGACTAATCCAACTCCACCAAGCTGTCCTCTGGCTTCTACACGCCTGCTGTGGCATGCATTCCAGAACACACAAACACACACACTCAAAGATACCCATGTTGGCCTAGGTCTTTCATCTTTGCCATAGCAAGGTAAGTGAGGAGCAGGCATTGAGCTCTAGACAAAGGCAGCTCCACTTCTAGTTAGGATGCAAGACAGGCACAAGCACAAAATCTGTTTTTTGTCTTAAAGAAGATTATAATCCGGGGCTCAACAAAGCAAACGCTCAAGAGCCAAATCTGCTGTTGTTTTTGTGTGGACTAATAGCTAAGAATGGTTTTGTTTTTTGTTTTCTGTATACTTTTTTTTCAATAATTGAAAGACATTTTAAATGAAGAGTAATATGATTGTCTATTATATGCAAATTCCGTATATTTTGGTTTTGATTAAAAAAAACACTGTGTGTGTGTGTGTGTGTGTGTGTGTGTGTGTGTGTGTGTGTGTTTGGCATATTTGTCGCGTTCATATGACAACTTGATGGAGTCACTTTTCTCCTTCTAACACGGTGGTCCTGGGTCTCAAACATGGGTCATTAGGCTTGAGAGTTTTTACCCACTAAGTTATCTTGTCTGTCATGTTTATTTACTTATTTTTTGTTTGTTTGTTTGTTTGTTTTGAGAAAGAGTCTTATATAGCCCAAGAAAACTTCAAGCTTGCTATGTAGTCTAGAATGATTTTGAACTTTGGCTCCTCCTGTCTCCTACTTCGAGTGTTGAGATTATAGGCATGAGCTACAGGGCCCATTCATGAAAGGCTGGGACCAAGGGCTTTCTTTATACTAGACAAATACGTTTCAATACAGCTACATCCCTGTCCCCATAAAATTTAAATTTCAGTGTTTATAAAGACTTTATTGGAATACAGTCATTGCCCTTGATTTACAGATGGTACTTGCCTGGCTCTGCACCCAACAGAGGTCAGTGGTTGAAACAGAGTCTATCAGATCTGGAGCATCTAAAAATATTTACTATCTGTCTCTCTACAGGAAGAATCAGCAACCCTTATTATTAGCTAATGGCAGGCCACCACAGTCAACTAAGAAATAATGAATAAACAATGAAATACAGTACATTACTAATTGTTAACTTTGCAGAAAATTGCCATAAATAACTCAAGAAGATAAATGTCTCTGGGAATTATTTTGCTTGGAGAAGCCATAAAGAAG
Organism: Psammomys obesus; assembly: GCF_907164565.1. Taxonomy (NCBI): domain Eukaryota; kingdom Metazoa; phylum Chordata; class Mammalia; order Rodentia; family Muridae; genus Psammomys; species Psammomys obesus. The sequence goes on from NW_026596046.1 coordinate 9,681,407, forward strand.
CAAAACAGGACAGCAGCATACTTCAGGGAGCAAGTCCATGTGACTTTAAAGGTATAAAAATATGAGAGAGGGAGGTGCTTCCTGTCCTGGTGAGAGTCATGCTCCCAGGAAAAGAAGATTGTCATCAGTAGTGAGAGTATAAAGCCTAGGTTACTTAAAATGCCATGGGGAAAGGAATTGTCTTTTCTGACTTCAATATTTAGGAAAGGAGAATCACTGAAAAAAACACAAATGTGAAATTTAAAACTAAAATTGAGACAGGCTAGAACTGAGTGATTTGTGCTTAATGTCATAGAAAGAGCCCTTTTTAAAAAGATGGAAAATGTTTTTTTTTTTTAAAGTATTAGGACTAAAGAAGAATCTTATTTATTGATGAAAGTACAGTAAAGTAAAAAGCCATGCTTGTGTTGTGTTTCGTGTTGAATTTGGGTCAGTCTTTTGTAACCATTCTTTAATAAGATAGGTGATTGCTATAATTTTAATTACATGGTTAATCCCAAACAATTATCTAATAAAATCAGTGTGCATGAGAAAAATGTGATGTGCACTTTAATGCATGGTCATTTTAACTTTAAAATAAAACACAGGAACGAAGGCATTGTGGGTTGTTTGCTCACACAGGCATTCAGACTGAGGAATGCTGGTGGAGGTTTATTTTAAAATGTGATTAGCTTTGGGATTTAATTAGAAAGTAATGCAAAAGAAAATATTTAATTATAACATCATTATATAGTAGCATTCAATTTGACCTGTCACTCCATTCAAACCCATTTGTCTTGTTTTTCTTCCGTTCTGGGTCTCAGACAACTTGAGTTTCTACTTTGCTTTTTATTTACTGTATTATACACAGAATGCTGCTTGACTCCGTTACTGGTCTTTCGATCAGTGGTCCAGTAGTTTCCTCTTTGGGTTATGGTGATAGTAGGGGGGGGGGAAGAAGCCTGTAACTCTTTTATTGTCTGCTGTTTGAGATGTCTGACAGAATTCAAGATAAATAAAAGGAAAGCTAAGAAAACAGGCTGCTACTACTCTGTCACATGATCATTGAAAGGCAGTAGAGTTGTGCCTAAACAAAGATGACACAAATTATATATGTGAAGCTGAGCTGTGTTGATCCTGAGTGATGTTTATCTCTGTGTATTGGGATGAAAGGTAGTGGTTGTGTGTAGTTCCATGGAGTGGGTATGCCTTGAATGCTCATTTCTCCACTTGGAAACAGATACGACACTGTATCCAAGCCTAAAGATGCAGAACTGGTTGGATACAGATTCCATGTTAAAGTTAGCCACTGTCTAAAGAGGAAGCCAGAAAAGGAAACAGATGATTAAACTCTGAATGAAACAAACAAAAAACAAAAGCAGCATTAGAAATTCTCACTGGCGGACTTGGGGAGGGGAGTGTGTGGAGAAGGGAGAGGAAGGGAGGGTTTGGGAGGGGAGGAGGGAGGGAACTAGAGGGGGGATACAAAGTAAATAAAGTATAATTTAAAAAAAAAGAAATTCTCACTGGTGTTTCAGAAAATAATTCCTAATTAAAAGCTGAAGACAACAGAGCAGACTGACATAAAATCTTGAGGAAAGAGCATATCTCCAAATCCTTTGTCTAGTATTCAGGCTGGTCCTGGGAGAGAAGCTCTTTTTGGATGGTGGCAGTTCTAAGTGCAAGCGCTGAGGTTGCCATACAGGGGTTAACTGTCCTCATTCTTTACAAATTTGCTCACACTTTCTGCTGAAATATACTTGTGAACAATGATGCCTTTGTATCAGGTAGACGTTTTAATTCCAAAAATAGACATAAACCTGAAATCAACTCCACAATCAAATATGCAAAGAATGATGGGTCAACTATACAAATGTATTTAAGGTCTTTTCAGACTTTTATTTTTATAGATGAAGAAGTAAATATATCATTTAAATATGAACGAATACTCTTATGAGGCTTTCATTTATTTGGCTGTGATAATTTTTCAAAAAATAAAAATAAAGATAAGAAAGCATCCTTATGTTCTGTAATCCACTAAAGCCATCCAGCAGGAGCAGGGGGAAAATAATGGGGGCCATGTGTTTGAACAGTGCATTCTGAGGCAGTAGACTAGTTCCCAAAGATAGATAATGAATGTTATAGATTTGTGTTTTGGGATTTAAATTTGCCCTATCTTGCCCCAAGCCTCCTTATACATACAAATAGGACAAAGAAGAGGCATGAGGTCCAATGTGTGAGAGCTTTCCTCTTCTTGAGAAGAACAAACCTCTATCAGATGTGTTGAAATCTCCTACTTGACCCTTGTCTAACCTTCAGCCAAAAATGCACAAAGTAAGATAGAGTTAATCCCAGAAAGCAGGTTTAAACAAACAAGCCAAGCATCCACTCTGCCATTGAGAAGCCTGGTTCCCCTACTTTCCCCTAACACATGCTGTGTGGGAAACCAGAAGCTGATGATTCTTATGGAGGTTGCAGGTTCTTGCCTGGATGTTGTAAGTCCTAGCTTAGTCAGTGGTATCCCACATCTCTTAGTTCCTTTAACATTCTTTTTCTTTTGTGGTTGTTTGTACAACTGTACTTTCCACAGGTCTCCGTTAAGTATTAGATCTTGCAAAGCCGTTACAATCATGTCTTTACCTGTCTTCCTTTACTTGCATGGTTGAGATCTTTTCATGGCCTAGAATATATTTTTAATCTAAATGTCTGTCATTCATTTTGAGGCCAACTAATGATTCTTCTGATGCTAAGTTCCTTTTCTTTCAATATTACAGGTTTAAAGACAGAAAGAAAAATGTGAATTATTTCTTTCTTATGGTGAGTTTTCCAGTCATTCTGAAATTTGGAAGGAATTGGAATCTGTGCTATTAAAAAGCATCCAGGGAACTAACTGAATCTTCTGATTTTAAATTGAAATTATAAAAATAACAGTTGAAAGCTCATTAGTTATACAAATAGTATCTCAGATATTAAAATTATTTATATGTAATTAAAATATACTGAGTGGATGGTTGCACCTGATAAACAGAAATGCTTTCAACAATAACTTGAACCCATCCACTCTTACATCAAGCTTTGCATGCACTGAATTCTGTTTTACATTAAAGTGAGTAAATTTTTTTTTTTTTTTTTTCTCTATACAGTGGCTAGTCCTTTCCATTAAAAGAATCAAACTCACCATGCACTGGGACAGACACCCTTTACTCTGCGAGTAATCTTTCACTTTTTAGAAACTCTAAGTACCCTCCGTTCCTGCAAGATGATGAAATGCAAACTCTTTGGAAATAACTTGAAGACCAACACCAGTTCTGAATTCCTAAAATGCTTCACTGCTTTTCACCTGTGGCCCAGACAGGCGCAAAGGCACAGCAAAGAATGTGAAGTTCCTTGAGGGTATCTTTGTCTTCGGGAAGATGAGGATAAGATGAAGACGATAAAGTAGCAAGGCACAGTAGAGATCTGGCAGCTGATCATGTGACCTGAGCAGGATGCTCTTCCAGGAAACCAACCTAGTCTTGTTTCCCAGGGCCTAAACAAGAAGGAATGCTAGGAATTTGTGATCCCAATTAGAAGTGAAGTTGAAGTTGTAACATAGGATTTCTAGTTCCAAATCCAAGCCTAGTGCTCTATTCCCGATTTCTTTGTTTTTCAGTGGTGTTGACCTCTAATCACAACCAGAAATCTGTCTCAAAACCCTGGTCTGATAGACATGCATCATGGACCTTTATACACATCTTGAGATGCTGGTGTCCATTCAAAAAACCTGAGTGTGGATTTAAACTAGTTCTAGCTTACGGTTTGTGGGACTGTGAATTCCTTTCCTTCTTGCCCTTTTCTGCTGTGAATAGTTCTCATCTTTGATATTTCTCACCTTAGAATACTGACCTTCCGCCATCCTCCTTCATTTTTGCTTCGACAGCTTCCTTTAGATGCACATTAGTGCCCTGTCACTATCTTCAGATGGGTTACCCAGATTTTTCTGTCACTGCAAATCTCTGTGACATTTTTCTATTGCCTATTTCCCTAATTTTCTTTTGTGTGATTTCTAATCTACGGTTTCAACCATGGTTTGAGGATTTGAAAATTTCACCAAGCAGGACTTCTATTGTATACGGAGTTCTCCTTAATTTACCATACAGTTGACTCCTTTATTTTATAATCCATTATTCCTTTTTTATAGATGTTAGCGCTCCCATTATATGTTTAAACATTTAAAAACATAATTAAAACTTTATGGTTGCCATTTCTAGCTTTTTTGATTCTGTGGATTTATTTACCTACTTGGAGGAACTGTCAACTGCTTTGTAAGATACTAGACCTTGGCAACTTTTACGGGTTCTGAAAACAAATGGGTAAGTTTATCTTCAGCTAGCTATTTCATGTAAAACTGTGGAGACTTTCTCCTCTTTACTTTTGGAGATGCTTTTATTTTATCTTTACAACATTGTCAATTCCAACTTAATTTTAAATTATCTCCTTACTTCAGGACATCCATACCTCAGCTGTAGTTTGAACTTGAAATGTGTGCACTCTTGATGCCCAATGCTATATTCTTATTCCTGATACCCAATACCCCATTCTCATCCAAGGAATCCTTTCCACCATAGTCTCAAATGCATACTTTGTATCCTAGCTAAACCTCTGGTATGGCAGGTGGAATACTGAGCTTCACTGCCACAGACTATGTACCTGTTTTATGACCCAAATCCCTGACTTTCAGGAAAAAGCAGAAGCAGAAGATGAAGATGAAGAAGCAGAAGAAGCAGAAGCAGAAGCAGAAGAAGAAGAAGAAGAAGAAGAAGAAGAAGAAGAAGAAGAAGAAGAAGAAGAAGAAGAAGAAGAATCCTAAAATCCTCTTCTTTCTAATCTTGGAGCTTACCATGTCAAATTAACATTTTTATCTAACACTGGAGTCCCAGTATGACAGCCTCTAGACAGAATAAAATTATTCAGCTTCCTAAGTGTGGATATACCCTGCTTACAAACCCTTCACTCATGGAATTTCCTTTGGTTCTAGCTCCTGGAGATTTGCCTTCACTGCAGTTCAGCCCTATTGAGGATATTCATGGCATATGTTAGAATATTTTTGTCTAGTGTTTCTATCTCCTCGAAGGAGAAGATTGTTTTAGGTACATCTTTTTTGCCACCTTGGCACAGAGTACTGTCTTTTTGGCATACCTTGGTATTGTATATAGTTGGTATGAGCAAGAGCTTGCCTTTGACACTAGAAATCTCCACCCCCAACACTCATGCATATATGCATACACATCTTTGATGAGTGTGTTAGCCTGTAGGCTAATACTTTAGTAGCCTTCTGCCGTGAGAATTCTTTTCACCTCAAGATGCTCTTCTTGCATATTCCCCTTCTACAGTTACTGATAAAGTAGTCTTTCCTTCCATGAATAGCTTCTTTCGAAGTCTAATTCACAGTATGATTTTGAACTATTACAATGGTACATATATATATATATATATATATATATATATATATATATATATATAT
>NW_026596046.1:9686898-9763790 GCF_907164565.1 Psammomys obesus
ATATATATATATATATATATATATATATATATATATATATATATATGAAAAAAATAAATGAACTTGGAAAAGAGAATGTCATCATTCTGACTCAGAGGAATTGAATGCAACTGCCCTGTGGCTGTACTCTCCCTGACTTTTCCCCTTGTGACTGCAGGAGGCAGCCATGCTGTGTCTTAACCCATCTCTCTCAGCCCTGGTGTTGTGCTGGTAGTAAATACAGTTTATAAATACACTGGGTGAGGAAATGATAAATTCAGTGAATCAATCTCTTTCTTTTTCTTCTTACTTTGTAGGTGAAGACACCATGTCTCAAAACAGTTAACTCACTCAAGTTCAAGTTGGTAGAGGGCTGGGAGATGACTGTGACTTTGTCTGTGGCTTCCAGCTCCCCTTCTTGCCAACAGGTTGCTGCCTTTCCTACATGTGATGTCCAAGTGTTACACCAGATCCAATTCAAGCCTTTTGGGTATACAAAATATAATGCCAGAGGAATTCCTGAGCTAATTGACTGTAAGTCTCTAAGTTACTAAGGGACACCACACTATAAACAGTAAATCACTCAACTTTCTATAGTTATGACAAAGGCAGAGTCTGAGATCATTATTTAAAGGAAAGAAAGATCTACTTCAGCTCTTGGTTTAATATATTCTAGCCCATTGTTTCTTATCATACTTGCTTTGAGCCATTTAGTAAGACAGCAAAGTATGGTGGCCATGAGATGAGGGGAAACATACTCGCCTCATGGTAGTAATGGAAGAGTAAGAGGGCTCACCAGATCCCCTTTAAGAACATGTCCCAATAACATAATTCCTTTTATTAGGTCCCAATAGCACAGCAAACAAGCCTCCATCCCATTAAACTTTGGAAGGTAATTAATGAATTAACCACAAAACAGATTTATTGAATAGACACTGTGTCCTAGTTGCTGTCTCTTTGTCTTATCTTGAGAAGCTCAGAAGCAAAAGCACGAAACACTAAGTCCTGTGTTCGTCCTTAACTAGTACAATCTCCAGAATACTAGAATTAGGAGGATGAAATGACGAACCTGTTTGAATACGAGGGATTTATTCTAAGCCATCTTGTATGTGTGGGACGGTTTTAATTTGGGGTATGAAATGATACAAATCTTTGTCTTAGGATAGCTCAGGCTGGAAGAGGAGACAAAGCCTTCATTCATTCATTCATTCATTCATTCATTCATTCATTCATTCATTCTCTCTTTCTCTCTTTTACTTTCTTTCTCAGATGCAAGGGATTTGCTACAAAGAGACTATTTCCCAGTACTTCTTAATTATATTGCTTCAGCCTTGAAGTCTTCAAATGATCTGTCTTTGTAATGTAAGCCAAGATGAAAATAAGTAACTGAAGGCCCCAGACCAGGTGAGTGTGAAGGCATCTTGCTCATGCTCGTTTCCACAATGGTGAATTTCTCCTTTCATAGAAATGTGATTTCTGCCATTCTACAGTCTTCTACAGAGAGTTCTCTGTTTAACTCCTTGCCCCATTTTTTAATTGGATTACTTGAATTGTTGCTTTTTAACTTCTTAAGTTCTTTATATATACTGAATATTAGCCCTCTGTCAGATGTAGGGTTGGTGAAGATCCTTCCCCAGTCTGTAGGCTGTCATTTTGTTTTGATGACAGTGTCTTTTGCTTTACAGAAGCTTTTCAGTTTCATGAGGTCCCATTCATTTATTGTTGATCTTAGAGCCTGTGCTGTTGGTGTTCTGTTCAGGAAGTAGTCTCCTGTGCCGATGAGTTCAGGGCACAGGGGTCTTTCATGAGACTATTTCTCCAACCAAGGAACATGTATGGATATAAGCTAGAACCCCTGCTCAGATATAGCCCTTGGTAGCTCAGTGTCCAAATGGGTTCTCTAATAAGGGGAACAGGGACTATTTCTGACAAGAACTCAATGGTGAGCTCTTCCACCCCCACCCCCTCACTAGGGAGGAGCAGCCTTGCTAGGCCACAGAAGAGGACATTGCAGCCAGTCCTGAAGAGACTTGATAAGCTAGGGTTAGATGGGGGGGGGGGAGGCCCTCCCCTGTTAGTGGACTTGGAAAGGGGCAGGGAGAAGATGAGGGAGGGAGGGTGGGATTGGAAAGGAATGAGGGAGGAGGCTATGGCTGGGATACAAAGTAAATAACCTGTGATTAATATAAAAAAATGAATAAATTAAAAAAAGAAATGTGATTCAACATAAAGATCACACAACTGAAGTCAACAGATACTAAGTTCCACAGCAGCCACACTTTCGAACTGCACAGAAGGTCAAATGAATACAGGTTAGCTAAGCCAATACCTAGATATGGTTTATTGTTGTGGAGTACTGTCATCCAAGAATAACAGCTATTATCCCCATCAGAGCACCTGTGACCACTTGGCAGAGCCTCTCAGGCCTATTGACCACAGGCGTTCAGTTCCCTCCCAGCAGGTGATCTTGAGGAAGGTTACTGGAGCCTTATCTAAGATCCCAACTGCCCTTTTCCAGATTTTCTAGCTAGGTCTATGTGACTCTGGCCTAACTGCAAGTGGCCTTTAAATCTCCAGATGTAATTGACTCTACAAAGCTTAGGACGCTAACTCATGGGGGACGCCATCTACGCATTTATGGGAACATGTTTCTCCACGCTGGAGACTTTCTGGTGTGGCTGTCAGTAACTGCTGTAAGTTACACCTCATTCATGCTGTGTAAGTAACATCAATAACGTCAGTGATTCTCCAAAGTTAATCTTTGGCAGAATTGAACTTTGGTTTGTCATTGATGACGTACAAGGAGACAACAGATGTTTCTTTCGGTCTCCCCAGGAAAATGTTCCAGTTCCAGTTATCTGAACAAAATGTAGAAAGATAAAGCATAAGGGAAAAAAAATGTTTCAGGGTGAGTGAAAAGAATACAAATAATTATAAACAAATGCATCGATCACTTCCAGGAGTATAAATGGCACGACATTGCCCTGTTACTGTCTGTCTGTCTTAGCTTGGGTCTCTGTGAAGTAAGAACATTAGACTCCAACTTCTGTGCTCCTCCCGAATTAGTGGAATCCCAAGACTGCTGAAGTCAGGCAAACCAAAACGAGAAGAGGAAAAATGAAAAGCCCATCTGACTAAGAGGGTATTTTTTTTTTTTTTTTTTTTTTTTTTTTTTTTTTTTTTGGTAAGCCATCCTAAATCTGTGTGCAGTAAGGAAAAATTCTGTACTTGTAAACAAATTCATTCAATTCAAAAAGAGGTATGCCAGACCTGTTTTGTAGAGACAACTTCTATGGAAGAGAAAGAAAGCAGCTGTATTTGAAGGAGAGAAAGAATACAGCTCTCTGCCTAACCATCCAGGCCCCATCAAATATTCTTATTATACCATAATAACAATAATTAATAAGGATGATGGACAACCATTTGTATTTATAATAAAAGAGTAATTGTTGCTCATTTTCATTTAGTAATGCCACTATTGAATTCATCACACCCTTGATGAATTACTGAAACACACTGTTATGCTATTGTTGCCGGCCTTATTCTTTGCAGTTGTTTTTATCATGAAGTGTCACAGACCTGTAATGGTAAAATTAAAGAACTGATAATGAATGGGGAGAAGATAATTGTTATGGCCATTTCCTTAAAGAATCTTTTTTTTTTTTTCCTGGTAAACTGCCCATGTGACTGTACATGACCCCTCACCCACGCTCCTGTAAGCCACCTTAAGACAATTCATTGAAGTGATTCACCCTCTCCCTTCCTCCCCCCTCACAAGGGGGACTAGTTAGGAAGAAGTGGAACTTGGTAATCACTGAAGGGAATTTGTTCTGTTGCATTAGTTTAGCAGATGGGAAGAGTGGGAGGAAATAAAAGAGGGGGAAAAAATGTGGATGAACATGGTGAAAGCACACTAATATCGTTATAAAGCCCGTTACTATGCACAATTAATGAATGTTGGTAAGGAAAGTGCCTGTCCATGTGCTCACGTGTTTAAAGAGTACAGAGCTGGGCCATTGCTCCTCTCACGGGGGCCAGCGAATCTTTAAGAAATCACCAAGCAAAACAGTATAAAGAATTGGATTTCTTCTTCCCCGTTTTGGTGGCTAGAAGCCAGGAGTATGATGGCACTTGACTGTGCTCCATCACATCATTTAACAGTATAAAACCCACTCGTGTGGGGGAGGAGGACTCTCAGCTGGAAGGCTAGAGGACTGGAAAATGAACCTTCCTTAGTCCTTGAGATTTCGTGGTTGGATTGGGCGCTGGCTACTTAGCATAGAAATTTTGAGCAAAGACTCCAGATACTTTGGAAATCTGGTTTAAGTGCGCTACTCTAGAAGGGATTTCAACAGTCCATTTATCCCGCCATTGCTGCTAAACTAATTCTACAAAACAAGTTGCCTTCAGTGACTCCCAGTTCTCTAAATGACCCCACATTCCTTTTCATGATGCCCACAATATAATGCTGAGCAAGGCACATGGCATTTCTAAGGGGCTGACATACTGTATTATGAAAACAAAAAGCAAAAACAAACAAACAAAAACTTAAGTACCAATGTCATGCTGCACGCAATCAACTTTGACGACGGTCTCAAAATAGTGGTTACTTTTTCATGGCTGATTATGAATTTGGAAGAGAAGTTCATCTTTTGTTCAGCCTCTGGGTATTTATGCACAGCAAACGGCATAATTATATTAGTGGAAATTCCACCAGCCCCTGTATATCATTCTCCAACAGTGAACACATTGTGGCCATTATGGCCTGAATTGTCAGAGATTCCTTGGCTGACGCTAGCATAATGTCTGATGACATCAGGGGCCCTTTGCAAGCCTGCTGTTACAAACTGACAGCATTTTAATGGCATGTAAGAACAGGAGCACTCTCTACCCAGCAGCAATTCCTTCCATTTGGAACAATCGAATGCTAACACAGCTCACCCATCATCACATGGATTTAGATGGAAAATGAATCCTATCTTGTCCTTTGAAGCATAATTACATGACAATACTGTAATGTGCCTAGCCTATAAATCAGCTGTTAGGGCCTCCCTAGTCAGTTTTAGGAAGCTTTTGGAGTCCATTGGCTAAAATAAGCATCTTGTTCTCAGGGCCTCCAAAGCCCAAGTTGCTCCTAGAATCATTGCTGGGATTTGCCAGGGTCAACTGTAGGCTAATTTGGAAAGATAAAAATTGTATAGCTGCAGAACAGTATGTTTCTGAGATTCAGCCTGAACTATAGAGTGTTGCTTTGCTTGAGGGACCAAGGCTTTTTCATAATTTAGTCACCAGTCACCAGCATGTGACAAATAGCATGGGAACCAATGCTCTGGGCGTGGCCTCCTCTCCTGGACCAACTGTGAGGTTAAGACACTGGGCATGTTCCACAAGGACGCAGAAACGCACTGGAACCAGGTGTCCTCAGTTCTTCTTGCCAAATGCTCATCAGGTGAGTCAGGACCATCCCTGGGGTGAAGAGAGGGCGTGAGAAGAGTAAACAGTTTGGACAAGCGGCATCTTTCCACAGGAAAGCATTAAGCTGGGTCAAGATTCCAAAGCTACACCCCTCTAGTACCTATGAGGCTTACTGAGGCTGTTTTCAAGTCTTTATCTACAGTTCATGAACCAGGCCACCACAAACAAATATGATGCAGGGTAAGAAAACTATGACTTTTTTTTTAAAGCGTTTTTATAATTAATTAATTCAATTTACATCTTGGTCATAGGCCCCTTCCTCCTTTCCTCCCAGTCCCACCCTCCCTCCTGCAGCTCCTCCGCCCTTTTCTGAGGAATACCACCATACCCAGACACCCCAGCAAATTGTTTCACATTAGGACTGAGTCTGTCTTTCTCCCATGGGGCCTTGTAGGGAAGTCCCATCATGGGGAAGTGATCAAAACGCAGGCAACATAGTCTGAGTCAGAGACTAGTGGGCAGACATGAAGCCTAACACGTCCATCGGACTTATCTCCTTGGGGTCTGTGCATTGTAGTATGTCTGTCTTGTACTGTATGACTAAAATCCGCTTATAAGTGAGCATATGCTAGAAAAGATCATCTTGAGTGAGGTAACACAGACCCAGAAAGACACACATGGTATATAGCCACTTTCTCCTCTAGCAGATTTAGTGTGTCTGGTTTTATGTTGAGGTCTTTGATCCACTTGGACTTGAGTTTTGTGCAGAGTGATGAATATGGATCTATTTGCATTTTTCTACATGTAGACAACCACTTAGACTAGCACCATTTGTTGAAGATGCTGTCTTTTTTTCCATAGCATGGTTTTGGCTCCTTTGTCAAAAATCAGCTATTTATAGGTGTGTGGGATTTTTCTGGATTTTCGATTGATTCTGTTGATCAGCCAGTCTATTTTTATGCTAGTGCCATGCAGTTTTTATTACAATGCCTCTGTATTATGGCTTGAGGTCAGGTATGGAGATACCTCCAGAAGTTCTTTTATTGTATAGGATTGTTTTCACTAGTCTGGGTTTTTTGTTTTTCCATATGAAGTTTGTTCTTTCAAGGTATGTGAAAAGTTGTATTGGTCTTTTGATGGGGATGGGGATTGCATTGAATCTTTAGATTGCTTTAATAAATGGCCTTTTTTTTTTTTTTTTTTTTTTTTTTTTTTTTTTTTTTTTGTTAATCCTACCGATCCATGAACATGGATCTTCTGTTATCTTCTTCAATTTCTTTCTTCAGAGACTTGAAGTTCTTGTTTGGGATTTCCAGGGTTTTGTTGTTGTTGCTTTGTTCTTTGTTTGTTTTGCCATTGGAAGAGGGTGATTTTCTAAAATCTAGATGTTCATAAACAGCACATCTTCCTTCATCCAACTGGAAGTGCCCTTAAGCCTTCAGGGTAAAATTCAAAGCTGCAGTTATTAGAATCAATGCCCCTGGCATCTGGGCTCCTCTCCCGTTTCCACCTATGGGTTATCAGTGGAAGGGGAATGCATGTTTAGAAAGGTTTTGCACAATTTCAAGGGCAACTGAAATTGATGTCACAGTTATGCTCAAAAGTCTGGCATCGCTATGCTTCTTTCCCAACGTTACAGAGTCAAGGGAGGCACTGAGAACGAAACCCACTTCTGCACCACTCCAGAGGACATATTTAGGTTCTGAGAACAGCAAATCTGGAGCAGTGGGCACTGAGTGAACATTTGTCCACCCAACTCTAAAATAAAAAACCTGACAGTTTTTTTTTTCTGGGATTAGAGACTTTATTTAATACATACATTTGTATATTCCCCATCATTTCTCTAAAAATATTTTTCATGTTTGTCATAATTAAAAAAAAAAACACTAGCTAGCTAAACTAACAAGCAAGCAAAATTCATGTGGATTAAATATGGTGCTGTGGAAAGAATTTAGTTTAGCATTTGTCACAAAGAAAACCTGACAGTTTTTGTTTTTCACAAATAAAGAAATGATTAAGCAAATCCCTAGCCTCATTTTACCTTTGGTGTATATATAAATAATATATATGTACATATATTAAATAATGTGCTTTAATTTCCACCTAAAGAGTTTGGGGTTGTAAGTGTTAATTAGAGTCTTTGAAATTTATTAGCTATTATTGAATCACATCACACAGCCTCAAAATAAAATGGTATTATGAGAAACTGTCCTTGGCCTGAAATTTACAAGTTTTAAATAGTATTTTGTGTTTTTAGTTTTAAATACAGCACATGTATACTATTCAAGAATTCTCCTCCATTCATTAAGTAATTTATGGAATCAAACCACCATAAAAATGCAGACTGATATAGCCGAAAAGAACTAGAGATTTTCACTGAGATTTTAAAACAAAGTTTATTTAATTCACTTTTATTGTGAAAAACTAAAATCATTTTTTCTACTCATATCACCTAAAGACAACTTCTACTGGCATTTTGCTGTGTCTATCTGTTAAGTTTACATGTATTTATTTAATCTTTATTTCATTATAAAAATGGATTTGACATTATAGTCTCTCATGTGCTTGTCCTTATCACTACAAACAATTCAAAGATAGAAACCTAAGAGTTATGTATCAGCTTATCATTTACTCTCTGAAAGTATATTTTTCATAGTCAAGATTTGAAACCATAAGATAATAATCATGATAAGGATATCAGATATAAAACTTTATTAATATTTTTGCTTGTATTTTAAAAATCTCTGAATTGACGGATCAGTCAGTGGACATTTTAAAGGTATTTAGTGTGTGTTAGGGGGAGGAAACTGGGGATAAGAAAGGTAGGAAGGAAAAAGAGAAAACCAATGTTACTTAAACAAATTGTTTGGAAACTATTGTAATATAAGATTTTGAGATGCTTCTAAATCAAAGGGTCAAGGATTCTGATGTTTTCATTTGGACTGAAATCAGTGTTATTGCAGTCTGACTACCATACCTGTCTCTTCATAAAATCTTTTCTCCAGAGAGTAAAATTTTGAGAGAACTCACTTGCAGCATTATCTGAGCAGGAAAAAGAGAAGGCATGGGCAATTACAAATTTTGGACAGAAAAGTCACAAATATCCGCTTAACAATGTGCAACTGTTTCTTTTTGCAGTTAAAAAAAAAAAAAAAAAGCATGTATCCATAGCTTAGAAAATCCCTGAGTTTGTTACATCACATCTAGAAGCAGCTGAAGTTACTCCTTGAATTTAGTATCTGAAAGGACAGTTGGCTTTTTGCTACTTTGAGATGTGACTTTCAACTGGGTCTTTCTACTCAACACAAAGTTTCACCATGGTGACACCAATAGCAGTAATGACTGTATGGTAAATATCCATTTACATTTCCCAATCTTCAAACAAATTCAATAAGAACTGCTATTACACTTAATTCTTCTTTCTTTTAATCCCCAAACAACTTTGGGATTGGCAACATAGTATCCAATACGAAAGTGTTGGATGAACAAAATGATTAAGTGAACAAATGACCTTTGGTCAACCATAGCATCTTTGAGAGATTATTAAAGTAGAATCTTATAAATAAATAATAACCTATACAATATCACTAGTTTTAGAAACTAGGAAGCTTAAGTTTCGTGTGAGTGAGTAATGGTCCTACCCAGAGTTGTATCATGTTGTTAGCATTTATGATATACATTCCATAGGAACCCAGTCTTTCATTTATGTATTTATTTACATATTTATGTATGTTTTTCCGTATAAATTATGATCTTTTTTTCTTTTTAAAAATTTATCTTTATTTTATGTGCATTGGTTTCTTGCTTGCATGTATGTCTATGTGAGAGTTTAGATATCGGGGTTACAGACAGTTGTGAGACGCGATGTGGGTGCCGGGATTTAAACCCCGGTCCTCTAGAAGAGCAGTCAGTGTCCCTAACTACTGAGCCTTCTCTCCAGCTCCAGTCTTTAATTAATGATTATTTTTTCCATAATAATCAATGATTATTTTTAATTAATGATTATTTTCTCCACAGTAAGAGAAATCAATTACAAAGTTGAAAACTACAGTGATGACAAAGAAGCAAGGATCACCTTTAGTAATTGAGGGACTGAAGTTAAAAAGGCATGAAAATGAAGCCTGCATGTCACCTATTGGATTGAGGTGAAAATTAAGGGAAAAAAAATAGTAACTTCGTTGAAAAAGCTAGGTGCAAATCTACTGAGTAAAACTTCAAGCATCTTCATTATTCTTTTTTTTTTCTTTTTTTTTTTTTATCTTAAGAAAACATGTTGGTGGTACTTTGCCCCGAATTTCCAAGCCTTGTGTTCTCCCTTTACTGTGATGTTATCAGTTGGAAGAGAAAGCTGGCCATGAAAGCTGTTGTTTTAAGCCCCTTTCCACAGGAACTTGTTGCCTTAATAATTTGGGAAAAGGCTCTTAAGGAAAAAAAAAATAACATTAATAATTTTTTTACAAAATTTATTAAGCTTTATTTTATGTTCACTGATGTCTTGCCTGCATGTGTGTCCAAGTGAGAACATTGGATCTTGGAGTTACAGACAGTTGTGAGCTGCCATGTGGGTGCTGGGATTTGCATTTAGGTTCTCTGAAAGAGTAGTCACTTCCCTTAACAACTAAACCATCTCTTCAGCCCCACATTCATGCTTCTTTAGAGAGGAAATCCATCCCATAGGCTACTCCACAGAACCCATTCTTCGGCCGTAGAACTGCTCACAGAGGTTCAGTATTCAGCTGCTCATAGCTAGACAGGGAATCTCAGATTCTCAGAGACAGGGCTGTGAAGCTGCACACAGATGACAGCATGCACACTGCTCAGTTGTTCCAAAAGCCTAGTAGACTGAGGATCCCAAGAAAACCAGTGCTCACATAAGCACTCTATGAATAATTTTTGAAATGGTGGATAACGGAATGGGACTATTTTCTAGTGTACCCATGCTCCTGAATGACTATGATTCTCCCAGTGTTAGTCATGTTATTGCCTCATATGAGCTAATGAGCTAATGTGGAACATTAATAACTGAAAATCAAATTACATCTAAGAAACATTTCCATCAGCATGCTATCAGTAGGATCCCACAGTTCTTAATTCTAATCATGGCACAGCTTTGGCCAGTTTTGAAAACCATGGACACTATAGGGAAATAACTTTCTGGACTCACTGGACATACATGAAAACATCTTGTCTGTTTATTTACTGCTCTAATCCAATCCCGCATAATTTTATTGATTGGGAAAACAAACACATATGATTTTGAATGACAAAAATAAAAGCTTTTTATTTTTTTTGAGCCATGTGGGGAGCAATGGAAAGAGCAGATTCATTTTCCCAGCATTGAACACTGCTTTTGACTTCCTGTTTTCTCAGCAACTCCCTCCCTTGCCCTGAAAAATCCTAGCAACTCTCTCTCTTTCTTAAAAACTTAACCTCTACTCTTACCTAAAACAGAGGAATTTTTGCATATTTCAGTACGAGGTTTTAAAGTTTCAGTTTGGAGTGGAAAAAAAAAACAACAAACAACCGAAAAAACAGGCACACAGAGCCTGCTGGTGAATAAAGCCAACAATATTTTTCAAAGCTATCATACACCTAGCCCATGGTTTCTCTGGATGATTGAAAACCGCTTAAATAAGTATATCTGGGTTTAAAGAGCCACTCAGAGTGAGTGAAAAGCAGGTTGTCCACAGAGAAGCCATGTCAGGCTGTTGACAAATAAGCATGGGCTATGCTGGCCATGATCTTTCCCTGGGGCTCAAGGGGAAGGGAAAGCAAGCCCTGTGTGTGGGGATAATAAGAACGCAGCATCCTCCCCATTCCTACGATTATATAAATGTTATATTTGTTAGCTGAGCTCCCTCTCTGACCACCCCCCAAGCAGCTCATAGACAATAAAACACCAGGAATCCCTGAAGAAGGGTAAAATGCTGACATGATTTAAGAAGGAGGACTCTGATAAGAAGATAAAAATCTAATAAACAGAGTCTAGAGAACCTCGGCTTGTCTCAGGCCCTTGCCAGTGTAAGCAAAACCCTCCCAAGGAAAACAAAAGGAGCCTTAATCGTGGGGACATTCCACTAGCAACCTTCTGAAGGAGAAAGTTAGGGCCGTGACCTCTGCAGCCTGCAGTTATGAGCGCTCTGACAAGAAAATATTTGATTTGGTTCAAGAGGCAAAATCAGTCATTGGCTTTTTTAATATCTTTTTTCCTTCCATAAAAAATAAAATAATGTATTTTGTGTGTGCTTGAAATAGCTAGAGTTCCATGTACACGGTAAATGCCTCTCTCACCCATGTTGCTTTTTCTGTTCAGCGTGGTCCTTCATTTCATCTTGGATTTTAATCAACCCTAGGAAAAGGTGGATTCACAGGCCCATTGATTTCCCCTTTTTAATTAACACACTGCTCCTGAAGGCTGATCTCAAGATTCACTTGTGAATGTATTCATATGGAAAGACACACATTCTGGGCAAGTACTGGAACTGTGAGTTTTTGCCACTGAAGACATGAGGAGTACACCATGGATACATGAGTATCTGCAATCCAGAACAAGGAATATATATCAACATTTTTAAATGCTGAAGATGATCCCCAGAGAACTTAGAAACAAGCCAGTTTATGAAATGGGTAATTTTTATTTATTTATTTATTTATTTATTTATTTATTTATTTATTTATTTATTTATTTTTGTTCGATGCTGATCAATTTATTAGATCTTTGTGGTTCCTGGTTATATAGCTACTGCCTAAGTCCCTTTGAAAGATATGGAACTTTTCTCTTTTTTATTAATTACACTTTATTCACATAAGCCCCTCCCTCCTTCCCTCCGTATCCCACCCTCCAACCCTCTTTTTCATGCATGCCTCTCCCCAAGTCCACTGATAGGGGAGGTCCTCCTCTCCTTCATTCTGATCTTAATCTATCATATCTCATCAGGAGTGGCTGCATTGTCATCTTCTGTGGCCTGGTAAGGCTGCTCCCCCCTCAGGCGGAGGTGATCAACGAGCAGGCCAATCAGATTATGTCAGAGGCAGTCCCTCTTCCCATTACTATGTAACCTACTTGGACACTAAACTGCCATGAAATGGGTAATATTTTGAGCAATGCTTTTGCTACATGGATAAACATTGATGATAGCAACATTTTTACACATTAATTTATTCGTCTAGCATTTGAGGAAAATGGATTGAATCAGAGAAGAAGCAGGCAGAAGTTTTGTTGAGAGTTTGAGGGGCTTTTCTTATTGTACTTGTAAGAACTTAAATGCTTACCCACACTGTTTTCATTATGAGTTTAATTTTTAAATTTATGGTTTTGCCTTTTTCCTGATGTTGATGATGATTGCATTTATACTAACTAGAATATAATTATTTTTAAAGATTTCCTGCTTTTCTCCCCAACAACGAAAGGGGACAGAGTCTAAATGTGCAAGACCTAGAAGAAAATAAAACCAAAATAAAGGTGGACACGAGAACAAAATAATACGGTGTATAGAGAAATGAGCTGTGAGAAGTGCAGGTCAAAGAAACAGACTGAGTCACTGTGTCTTTCTCAAGTTCAAGATAGTAGCCAAGGATGTCAGAATGCCAAAAGGCCTGCTGTAATGGTTATCCCAACGTACTTACAACTCAGCTGGAGGGACACAAAAGTACTAACCAGAAGAAACTGGCAAGAGCTTTTGTTTAAAGCCCCCCCCTCTCCCTCTTTCTCTGTCTCTGTCTGTCTCTCTCTCGGTAGCCTGAAACAGCAAAACCAAAACCAATAGTTGCCCAATCTAATATATAAAGCATCATGTATTTACATATAACCTACACACACACACACACACACACACACACACACACACACACACACATATATTCTGGTACACTTGAAGTAATCACTAGTTTACTCAAAATAACCAATGCAGCAGAAATACCATGTTAGTAGATGTTACAATTGATAAGTACTGGGATTGAAGACAGGGAAAATTGTACATGACCAATGCATGCAATAGTTCTAATTCCTCTGCAATGCTTTTAATCCATGGTTCGGTGGGTCTAGGCATGAGAAACTCACTAAAAGGGAAATCTAGCCATATTCCACGGAGTCTGCCAAGGGAAACCTCAGGCCAGTGGAATCCTGTAATGTCTTCTCTAAAAAGCTGTACTTTTCCTCTTTGTTCAGGGCTATACCAGAGGATCAAAGTTTTTAAGGCATGCATTGTTTCTTTTAATGTCTATAAATACTTAAAAAATAAGTACATTGCCAATAATTTTGTGATTAATTCCTTAGGCCACTTGGATTAACCTATCATTATTGATCTGATGACCAGTCACCCACTACTTTACTTGGTACTACAGAGACAGAGTCTCAAGAGTGAGGTCTGTAACAGCATGTTCTGTTTGACCATGAAAACAAAAGGCCAGCATTGTCCATCATAGACTTGATGGCAAAACCTACTGTGGGAATGAAGGCAAATAAGTTTTGACAAATTAAACAGCTCTGACCCTTGACATCAGAAACATGTCCATGTGCTTGCTTCCTTTCCTACCTAGGTATCTGAAACTTCAGCAGATAAAACAATGTTCAGCAGGAATATCTGCATGCTTACAAGTATGTGACTGGGACAATATATGTTATTCATGAAATATGCTAAAAGCTCACTGTTTGTAGTGAGGAAGCTTGCATTCACATCTTGCTTCTGTCACTCATCAACTATATGCTCTTGAGCCAATTACTCAACCAGCTTGACACTCTACTTTATTTCTAGAAAAAGTAAAAACACTATTATCTCAAAGACTGGTTGTGGTGATTATATAGATTATTTTGTATAAAATACTGAAATCAGTGCCTAGCAGAAAGGAAAATTTTTCTTAGTAATCAAAGCAAAATATTCATGTCAAAATTTTCTAGCTATAGACATATACTTTTAAAGTGATATCTTAATTCTAAAAGCTTGAAATCATCACTATCTGAATTATTGTTCTCTATGAATCTTCTTTCTTTTACAAAGTGGAATAAAGTATATCTACACTTATTTATATATCTTACCTTCTTTTGTTAAGTTTCACTTATCAATCCTTTCCACGTCAAAATCTCATCTGCAACAGGGCATGGTGGTGAGGCCAGGCTGATCTACAGAGTGAGTTCCAGTACAGCTAGGGCTGTTAAACAGAGAAACCTTCTCCCAAAAATTCAATAAAAACAAAACAAAAAGCCCATTGACAAACGTATGCCATTGTGACTAAAAGCCCTTTAATTCTCCAGTATGCATAGGTAATTAAAAGTAAATGTTCCACTGGAGGCTAGAAGGATGGCATAACCTTTAAGAGCACTGGGTTTTCCAGAGGACCCAGGTTCAGTTCCTGGCACCAACAATGCAACTCACAACTGTCTGTTAGTCCAATCGAAGAAGTTCCAACACCTTTTCTGGTCTTTGCGGGCACTTCAGTTACTTGGTGCACACATATACACATAGGCAAAACACACACACACACACACATAAATGTAATAAATAAACACCACGTTTTTAAAAAGAAGGAAATAAATGTTGCACTGGTATAGGAAAAGAATTAAATAGAAAGCATGTTAAACATATTCAAATTTAAGAGGTTTACTGAGACTTAGGGCCTCCATGTTAGCTACTTAATCATTTTGATCTTTAACTCAAAAATCATTGCTTTGAAAATATCAAAACTGACAAGATAAATGGCTGAAGACCTAAGTTAGAAATATTTGTACTTACTGGCAGATTTCAGCTTACTTTGGAGCCAGTTATAAATGGTTTGTTTAGATAAGCACAAGACAAAAGGAAACTGGAATCTCAACAAATAAAACAGTACGGGGCAAGTGGAAACCCCCTTACCTGCCCTTGAAAGTATGGGCTGAAGTGGAGAGGGTATGGCCTCTCAGACCTCCTGAATGTCTTGGGATGGGAGGACTTATTGCCACACTCCACCGTGCTGTATGGGAGAGGGGGGTTCTGGGCTTCCCAGTGGGCAGGCAGCATGGCTCACACACAGTATCACCATCTGTGCTCGATTTGGGTTGTTTAATATCATTTAACCGTCGTTTGAATATTTTCAATATTTTGCTTTGTTTTTGAGGCAAATAGCCAAGGCTATTTTGGTCTGATAGCTGAGGCTGAACTTGAACTAATTGTGCAGATAAGAATGGCTTTCAACTTCTGATCATCCTTCCTCTATATTCCCCTCGACAGGAATATAAGCATGGACCACCATGCTGGATTTATGCAATACTGAGGATCAATGCTGAGTCTTTATCACCTTCAGGCAAGCTCCCCCAGCTGAGCTAGATTCCCAGTCCATGAAGATTTCTTACCAGGGCACAGACTCCAACTTGATTTCTCAAAGGAAGTGTTTCTTCTGTGGTTTCTGAGAGATTAGTCTCTTGTCATTTCAGACCGGGGATTTTGTTCTAATCTCAAAATTCTGAAAAATATTGAAATCGTTCTTTTTATGCACAAGAGTTACTACTCAGTATTCTCTGAACAGTTGATGTTTTTCCAAGTTCAAGTACTAAATGTCTTGTCTAAGAAATAACAAAATTGAAAAATAAACTGTAAATAAAAGGGTTACCAAATAATTGTAAACACATTTGATAAAATAATAAAATGTAGCAATGTACATAAAAACAATACAAAAGAGTGTTTCATATGTAATCTCATACCTTAAGTTGAGACACAGCTTAATTTGTACATTTTATTAATAATTTTGATATCTAGAAATGTTCTAAAACAGGAACTTAGAAAAGTTTGAAAGAGTATACCTTCATCTCTTGGAAAGTAACATTAGTTAAATGTTGACCAGTTTTTTCTTTCGATTGTGGTAAATAGGAGCCTGTGTACACTTGTGACTATACAGCTATATGAAGTACATAATCAATTTTAATTATGTTAAACTTATAAACAAATAGAACATATACATAATTCTGTAATTCATTTCTTCAATATTAGCAGTTTAGTAAAAACATTCTTTCCTTTTAAACAACCACAGGTCTAATAGTTTGTTAATATTTTTATTTACAAATAAATGGAAACTTTGTTTTTGTATCTTGCTATTGTAGCTGGTTGAAAAGAAAATAAAAACAATAATTAGAGGTTTTAAAGAGGAAGTTGCATTATAACAAAATTCTTAAACAAATACCTGTAATGGACTACCATTTCTCTGTTAGCGTAGGTAGACCAGTGTTTTTTCAATGCAAATAATTTGTGAAAACAATTCTCTAGAGACCCACAATGATGAACCATTGGCTCTGTGTGATTCTGAAATTGCCTTGCTAAAATTCAGACAAAAATACATTACAGAATTAGGAGGAATTTACAGAAGATGAGGCCTTGCAAAACCAAATTGGATGGACTTCGTACAGAATCTGAGAGTGAGATGGGTAGCCTGTTAGGAGCCCTTCTACCTAGAATTGCCTGCATACATTTCTCAGGCTGCTGTCCAAGTGAGTTGTGATCTGTGCTGGATGAAATGACTCAAAGGTCATGAGGTAGCTGAAGACCCATCTCCCTTTTGCTGGGTTCCGAGGTGCTTCTATCTTTACATCCCAGGAAACAGTAGCCTTCTCTGAGTGGAGGAACACGCTGCGTACCATCAAAGCCCCACGTTCCATCACCTTCTGCAGTATAAGGAAGCATGTGGGGACAGGACTTGAAAACTCATCACCATGCTCCTTCTTCTGAAGTGGTAATGCTTGGCTTTTATTGGTCCCCACTTTAAATCCACCTTTCCTTCTCTGCCGCAAAGGATTTTTAAATACAACTTTGTTTAAAAGAAAAACAAAATTAAACAAACAAACAACAACAACAACAAAATGACTGAGCTATACATTTGGTTTTGCAGATAGCCAGTGAGAAAATAGTCCTTAATGCAAAGATATGGAATCAAACAGAATTTCACTGATCAAAAAAAAAGAAAAAAAATGCAGGTGGAGGAGAGAAATGGCAAGAGTTAGAAATAAAATTGGAAGTGGAATCTGCTTCAATCTAGGCAAATAATCAAATTGACATAGCATATCCAATGGCAGAACATTTATCCAGATCTTCACACTGTGGAAAGGGCCTTACGTCAGAACACCAGGGAGAGGATTGTCACTAAGCATCCTGGACCTCCAAGTGGCATATTTTGAATTCTATAAAGCAATTCATTGCTTTTCTGCTTTGTCTCCTCCCCCGAGTCCTAAACATGTATTCTTAGCCAAGAAAGAAGTCAGTCCCAGTTATTGTACACAAATCATCCCCCGGCTGAAGTTTTTGGTGGCAGCCAAGAGGAGAAGGAAAAAAAATTAGAAAAATTTCAATTTCAGGACCATTATTATTTTCATTAATCATAAGAGGCGCTGTCACCCCTGTCCTTATTCTTTAGAAGGAGATCTATTATACGGTCCATTTAGTCCAAGCCATATTACCTCATATGTTTTCCTGGCTGACCAAATAAGACTTAAGAGATAAAACAATTTACTGTTCATTATGATCCGTGTCACTGGAATCAATCTATTAACCTACATTAACTGGCTATGTGACGATATCTCACATACACGCTTCCCCAGTTTAAAAAAAAAAAAAGACTAGGGAATGAGAAGGGGACAGAGAGAGAGAAAGAGAGGGAAAGGGGAACGGAAGGAAATCAGCGTCCATAAAGTGCAGCAGACGGATAATTTGCCAAGCGAATACAACTTCATTTTCCAGCGCCCACTGTTGTGCCCTCCACATCCTCACACAGCCCCTGACCTGTAAAGAAGTCTAACAAATTGGCTTCTATTGTGGAGCCAAAAGGTGCCATCAAAGAAGGGATGGTTCGCTGGTCCTAAAGTATGATGGGAAATCTCCAGCTGGAATAAAGAGCTGCGGTTTTTATGAAGTTAACCCATTAAGGTTAAAGGCACTCAGAAAGTTCCAGCTGACAGGGCACTAGAGAAACTGCCCCCCCCCACGCCTTCTGATTCCAACACCCTGGGAAGGTGGCCCCAGAGAAAGTAAGAGCCACATGTAGTAAAGATAATTACCTTTCTGTGTTGTGAAATACACTCACTCCTTGAAATTTCTTTAAACAGTCTCAAGTCCTCTCTTTCTCTTTCTGTCTCTCTGACTCTTTCTGTCTCTCTGTGTTCCTGGCTCTGTGTCTCTGTCTCATTCTTAATGAAGGATCATGAATAATTTGATGGAGGAATCTCTGAGGAATCCCCAAATGGAAAGCTTAGGGTTCTCATGGTGGCTTTATCACCAGAATGTCACTCGCTTATCCTGTGCTTGAAATTGGTGTTAAAAGTTCATCTGGGACTTGGTAATTTTCCTCCTGATACCGTGAAAAGCTCAGTCGGTGGGTACCTGTCCTTTTTCAGCACACAGGTAGATCCCTTCATTCTTGGTGCAGTATTCCAGATCATCCCAGCTGAAGAGGAACTGAGCATTCTGCACACAGAGCCATCGCAGGTTATGGCCAGCATGAGCCATCACCTGTTTCCATTCTTTGATGGAAGAGGAATAGATGCAGACTGCATTCATCCTCATTTCATATGGGATTTGTTCTACTAAACTCATAAGAACATGAAGAATAGAAATATATAACTTTGTCAGTCACTCAACCTTCTCAGCCTTAGGGGGAGTTTTTTTTTTTTTTTTTTTTTTTTTTTTAAACACCTGTTGGATCAATGGCTGTTCTCTAGCACAGGATGAAATTGTAGTCGGAAAATTTCCATGGGTGTGGCACTGTGAGTAATAGTGACAAAGCAAAAAAGTATACATGCATTCCTGGGGAGCACTGAATTATTGCATATTGACTCTTCCCCTTCTGGAGAACTGGAAGGCACTGGACATCATTGGGAATGTCATTCCTGATGGGTGAAAGTGTAGGATCACACGGATATTACTCACTAGCATGACAAATGTTGGAGAATTGCAGTTATTTTCCATGCTGATGACATCATTATCATCATGTGTTTTCATGCATGTGTCTTTGTGATAAGCCGGTACAATCATTATTTTAGTCTAACCCATTTTTTTTTCCCATTGGAAGACACATGTGCAGCAGCCAGCTCCTACAAACCCTGTAAATACCAACAGAAACAGGGTAAAGCTAACTTGGTTGTTGTTGCAATGAGGAAAGGTACTTTGAACTGCTCTTGGCAAATGTTTTTTCACCATAAATATTTTTTAACACTTTGTTTTCAACTTGAACGATCTTCTTTATTCCTTTCATTTTCCCCATCTTTTCCTTGTTCTTGAGCTACAAGTAGGGAAGCACATACCTTTTCATCTTTGAACTTTCAGGGCCTAAGCATGTAGGATATAGAGGCATCAGCATATCCTTCAATAAATTGACGGAGGTGAAGGTGCCCTGTGCAGGTTTCCAGAGCAGAACTCCTTACCAGAGTTCAATTTGATCTTTGAATTCTTTTCTTTCAATTACTTTCATCCATGGTCAATTCCTATTAAAAAATTTAAAAGGTCTATGCCCATGGAAACGTGAGGTCTGGGACACTGAAAGACATACCAGATGTATCCATGAGAAGGGATTTCATAGACATGCAATTATTTTTAAATCATTGTATGCTTTTGTATTTATTGTTTTGTTATGCTTAGAAACAAACAAATGGGAATTTAACAGATGTAGTCATATAATAGTAGACATTCATCCAACATATTATTCTTGAGCTCCTGCCCTTTGAAGAGCATATTCAAACACCAGACGTCTATCTAGTCCTGAATAAGTCAAAATGCTTAGCCCATGCTTGTAATTGTACCATTCAGGAGCTGAGAAAGGAGGAGGGCTACAACCAGAGATCAGCCTAAGCTACATAGTAAGTTCAAGGCTAGCCTGGGCTATATAAAAAAATACTTGCTAAATAAATAAATAAGTCCTTGCTTCTAAGAAGTCAATGATAACAATGTGAATATACAGTGAGCCAAATAGTGATAAAAAAAAAGAAGGAAAATGAAGAGTAACAAAGAAGATAGATAAAGATATCACTACACACATGGGTGTAAAGAATAGATTCAACTTATTTTGACTTATGTTTCATATATGTGTGGCAGCTGCATAAGACAGCACTGTGCAACCCATGAGCTCGAACAAAATATATTATTATTTCTCATGATTCTGTGGCCTCTGTGAGTAGCTCCCAGTGGGGATCTTCATGCGATTGCAGTTCTTGAACAAGCATACCTATAGTCATCCGAAGCACTGAAAATGAGGACTGGATGTTCACTCTGTCTTTTTCACTTTGCTGGGTGGATAGGATGCCTGGAATAGCTGGACTACGAACAAGTGTCCTCTGCCTGAATTCTTAGGGATTCATGGTTACCCAGGAGTCCTTCCCATTAGAGGTAGCCTAGATAAGCTTAATTACAACATATTATCTCCTCTCTACAAGAGCACAAGTATCATAAGGAGTCCGAATGGAAGCTGCAAGCCTCCTTGTTATCTAGCCCTGAAGGTCATGAGGTATCAATCCTTCTAGGTTCTGTTGGTCAAAAGCAAGTCAAAGTGACAGAGCAGATAGGCAGAGAGAGAGAATGGGGACATAGTGCATAAAAAAAGATGTGGCTCCATGAACTCTTAGAGACTACCTGCCATGGATGTATGTAAAGGGGTAGCCTCACTGACAAGGAGCTGTCCTAGAAGAGCTCAGAGGAAGTGAGGAACAGGCCAGGTGGCTCTCCGGAGGGTGAGATTTCCTGGCAGGGTAAACAGTACTCACAAATTGCTGAGGCAGAATTACTCTTGAAATCTTTGCAGAAAACAAATGAGCCATAGAGGCTGGAATAAAATAAGACTTCAGTAGAGAAAAGTAAAGAAGTAAGTCGGAAATGACCTAACTGGAAGAACATATGACCTGTGGATTTAATTTCAGATACACGAAGAGCCAATCAAAATTTCAAAAAGCATAATATCTTCTGAAGGAAATTCAAAAGTATTGCTATGTAATCCTGAAACAGAAAGAAAGAGATAGGAAACAAGTTATTACAATGATCAAGACCACCAAAATTGGAAGTGTAGATCAGAGTGGTATCCATAACAGGTTCAGCCATTTCTTGGAGACAGGGTTCCTGATGGTCCAGCTACAGCTGATTATGGGCTATGGTTTATGATAGAGTGACTTGCCATGTTAAAAATGAGATCAAGTTCAGTCTTCCCTCCATTTCTCCATCCCTTTCTGTCTGTCTCCCTCTCTTTACACCTGCATGCTCTTTTATAATCTTTTCGTGACCAACTGCAAGAATGTAGCTGTCATGATTGAAGCTGGGGAAAATGAAGTTGGAGTAGTCATCCAGAGTTTGGAAAAGCCTATTAGATGTTCCAGTGGAAATTAAAAAAAAAATAGTTGGCTTAAGAAGTTCATAGCCCATTGAGTTGCAGGGAGAACTCAGTTGTTGTGCATTGGGTTTGTCTATCCCAGCCCCAATGTCTCCCAGGATAATGACTCATGAGACTCAAAATATTATTTCTCAATACCTAGGTTATATAGCTAGGCCCTTCTCTGACTAGCTCATAACTTAACTCATTTATATTAATCTCTAGTCTGCCACATCATCTGTCGACCTCACATCTTGCCGGCTGACTCTCCTGCATGTGGCTCTATCCCAGAAGTCTTTCTGCCTCCCAGATGACCCACCTCCTATTTCCTGCCTCAGGTATAGGCCATTAGCTTTTCATTGACAGGTGATACTTCCATCCAGACAAAAGATATTCTCTCAACACAGTTGTAAAATGCTTGCAATGCAAACAGGAAGAACTGAGTTTGGCCTGAGAAACCACAATCATCAAGGTGGTGGTGCATACTTGTGTTGGGGAGGTAGAGACAAGAGGAGACCTGGAATTTGATGACCAGAAAGTCCAACCTAAGTAGTTTGCCATGGATCCCACTGAGAGATGCTGTTCCCAAAATCAAAGTGAGTGGCTTCTGATGAACAACACCTGAGGTTATGTACTCCACACGTACATTCACACACACACACACACACACACACACACACACACACACACACACACATACACGTACACACACGGGTCCAAAAGAAGATTTAAATAGAAATATACCTTTGGGAATTGTCAAGTATGGCTAGGTCTCTAGACTAGCGATAGTTAATGTAGATAAAGAAAAATATTTGTAAACTGATTCTGAAGATGCAATAAAGTTAAAGGCTGAAAAAATGAGGAAGAGCTGTTGAAAGAGCATTAAAAAAAGTAGCAAAAAAAATTCAAGAGGGAATAAGGTCCTGAAAGACAGCTAACAGGTGGGAAATGATGGCTTTGTTATTTCAGCTCCACTTACTGATAAAGCATTGGGTGAGCATGGTTGAATTGGTTGTGTGAAACCCATACGTGATCTTGATGAAAAATTAGATTGTGTTCCTTTGGGAGAAGAAGAAAAGGAGTGGTAAATAGTATGTATAACCTATTTACTCTGGTATTTTGTGATAAAAGGGATAAAAAATTGTTGGAACTTTTGAGCAATAATTTTGACTCCATGTGCAAATGTGCACTGGAAAAGGCTTCGTAGTTACTAGGTTTCTTTATTCTCTGTTGCCATGACACTGGCCTGGATGTTTTGTCATAACCACTGGTTTCCTACTGTCCTTGACTAACATTTTTTTTGTTGTATAAACCCATGAAATGGTCTTGGGCTTATAAATGAAGTTCTCTATGGCAAAGTGGCCAAGGACAGCATTCTCAGCTACCCGTTTATCTAAGCCTTAGAAAAGTGAGAGGGAGGAAGTTGCTGCTTCTGCTTAGAGCAGTGTGGACTTCTTCTTGAAGGTATTAACTTGTTGCTTCCCCAGAACTGATGGTACTGGAGAAGTGGTAAGTGTTATCTTTAGCATTATGAGCTTCCTCTTTGAATAAAAATGGTGGCACTAACAGGATGTCAACTCAATAAGCTCTAGAATGACATAGGAGACAAACCTCCTCTGGTTTGTCAAGCCTGTGAGGAATTTTATTCATTGGCTTAATTTAAGTAAGCTGATCCACCCAAAACATGTGCAGTATTATCCCCATGGGCTGGCATCCTGCACTACAGAGAAAAAGAGAATTTGAGCTGAGTCCCGCCATTCAACTCTCTCTGCTTCCTGGCTGCTACTGCAATATGACCGGCCCCATCAAGTTCTGCCACCACAACTTCCACACCACATTACTTTACCCTCAAACTGTGAGCCAAATAAACTTTTCCTTCCTCAAGCCGTTTTCTTTCAGTTCAAGAAAAGGACCTAATGCAATGATAATATCAACTCAGAAGCCAAGAAGCACAGTTCTTGGCTCTTTGTTTGTTTTGAGTTTTTTGTTTGTTTGTTTGTTTGTTTGTTTGTTTTGGATCATGATGTGAATAGGAACCTAACCTTTAGATGCAGGTGATCAAAGCCATTGAATTTGTTTTGACCCTTATCATTTTTTCTGAATCTTTGTTGACTCTTAAGACAGGAGCCATACATCTATTTTTTCATATTGTAGTGATAAAGACAAAGCTAATTTTCTGCAAAACAATTTACATAGTAAATTGCACAGAGATTGGTTTCCATGAAATATAATATTTTATATGTTTAAGAAAAGCAATAACATTTCATTGAGCTCAAATATATGATCAGACTTAACTGGATCCCAAAGTCATCTGTATCTGAAGGCAAGACTGTCAGTCAAGATTGTACTTATATGTTAAGCTGTAGGTAATATTATCTACACATTACCCATTAACCTAAAAGCAGTTGCCTGTTGGTTAGAGTACAGAAAAACACTAAGTTAGAAATGAGCAGCTTAGTTATAGAAGTCTTGTCAGCATGTTTTACTAACAACTGTATGGCTAAGAATCTACACACTCCTGGAAGTTTCTCATTGAGAATCAGAGTGAGCACCCAATCCAAACCACTGTGGTTAAGCAAAAGAAAGCAGGAAGGCTATCCAAAATTCCTGAAAAATTGTTTTAAGCCTAAATCTGTATTAGGCTTACCAAAAGTCTGTCATCTGTTTTTTCATTTTTCTTGGCTTTAGATTTCCAATGTGTAAATGAGAGGCTGGGCTACTATCATGACATCATATTCAGATCAAACATCTGTCCTGAGAAATGAAAATGTAGCCATCATAGCCTCCTTATTTCACCCATGGAAACACTGCTGCTGTTCCATACACTAAGCTTCTACATAATGCTTTGTGTAAACAGGATTTTGTCAATAATACACTTGAAGAACCACTGCGTTAGAAGTATTCTAAGTTTCTTGCAGTATGAAACTTCTATGACTGCTGCTAAGCATGCAGGATAAAGGGGAGGAGGAGGATATTACGATTATTCAAATGTAGTAAAGATGGACTCCCATCCACCAGAGGAAGCAATAAAGTTTCTTCTGGGAGTCTCAAGGCTGCCAAGCCACACCTTTACTCCCACCCTTATACTCCTCCCTCGTGCTTCTTCATTTCTCATTGGGAAACGGAAGGAGAGGTTAGGGCCTGGGTGGAGGTTAGGTCAGCGGATATGAATAACTGGTTAGTGGGAGGTGAAAGATAAAATTTTTGGAAGCTGTGAAAATTGTACGCCAGGGGCTTTTGAGCACTTTGTGCCTTCGGGTGGAGACAAGAATTTGTCCAGATAGAACTGTTTTTCATGGAGGGAGCCCTTGGACCAGCCCTTCTCATTAACCTTTCATTGCTTGGAGAATGTCAGTGCTTTGGAGTGAGATGTTATAAATGGTGGTTACTCTTGAATTTGGAAGTTTGGGTTAAGCTGCCTTCTAGCAGAAGGGCATTGGGCCACCATTTCCAGGTGCTCTTTTCCATATCCAAACTTCTAGTAAAGAGCTTGTCAATGTCTGGTTAAATCTGAAAAGTGATGTAGATAGCAGCTCCTGGGCCGTCCCAGAGTACAGACAGAGGGAGTTGTGACCATAGTACTCTGAGCTCCAAAGGACCCTTCAAGCATGACTTCTCAACAGAAGGAGCAATGGTGGTTGCAGTTACATCTTTAGCCCTGGAAACTGTCAGGGAGCACATGTGTTTACGTGTGTCAACCCATGAAAGCTTTGACCAAAAGCATAAGAGAGAGTAGACCCCTCATATGGCAGATATGGTTGTCATCCAGCCTCTGCAGGAGTCAAATAATAAGTAGAGTCTCTGCAATTTAAAAGTGGGCTCAAAAGGGAAGGCAACATTTTTTGTACGCAAAGGCTCATGGGTCCAGTGATACATGCATTTGCAGCAGGTTAACTCGGAGGAAAAGATTCAGCCCTGGATGCAAAATTATACAACGATCCAGACAGCAGAATTCCTAATGGACAGTTCAGTTACTCTTGGATTCTAGCACTCCATAACACAGTCTAGTCTGGAAAAGAGGGAACAAATTCCAGACGTAGCATTTTACTGCTTTATCTCCTTTGTGGTCTGACAGTTTCTTTACATTCAAGCAATGACACTTTTGCTAGCATGATTCTTCAAAGGGATTGTTCAGTTGCTAAAGAAAACAACACAGTTGTTTCCTGCTTTCTCAGCCCCACTTAAAGCCTTATTCATTCCAAGACAACAATTAGATCATCATTTGGAAGACTGTAGGAAAAAAGGGAAGGCAGCTAGTGTCTTAGCTCACAATAAGCACTTAATTCATACCAATTGTTATTGCGGAGACCAGTGCTTTTGCTATGACTGTGGCAGCTAACACTAACATCCACATGATTTAATCCAGCTTCTCCACCTGGGGCTTGCATCCCCTTTGGAAGTCAAATGGACCCTTCAAAGAAGTCACCTAAGACCATCTGCATATCGGATATTTACATTACGATTCATAACAGTATCAAAATTACACTTGTGAAGTAGCAACAACAGCAACAACAAAAAATTACGGTTGGGGGTTGCTACAACATGAGGAACTATCTTAAAGGGTTGCTTTAATCCAAAGTTGATTTCACACTGGTTTGGTTGAGATTCCTGGGATGATAGAAGTGAGATCTATGTCAATGTTTTCCTGTATATAGACACTTATTATGAATGGATTTTCAGTATTAAATTGTGGTGACTTCAACAAGCTGAATTTTTTTTTTTTTTTTTTTTTTTTTTTTTTGTTCAAAGGAATACACGCTAAAGCAGCTATAAGACACTGAAGATATAAGTCCCATTTGAGAAGAGAATGAGGTTGAGGTGGATCTACTATTTAAATCTGTGTTTATGGGACTTGTATGAGAGTCACCTTGATGCAGTATGGATTGTTGGGCCCAGTCCTGGGGGTTCTGTTTTAATAAATTTAGAGTGTGGCTTGAGAACCTACATTTTCACAGCTGAGGCTTGTACTGGAAATCTGAGCACTGGCTCCACTTACCTCTGTCTCAAGTTCTCAGTTCTGACTTTCCTTGAAAAAAAAAATCACACCAGGAACCAGGAACATGCTGAATTCGAAGAACACCCCCTAAACCATAATGTGTTTGTATGTTTCCCAGCCTTCTTACAAAGAAGGGATGAGTTTAAACCCAGGAGTCAGCACTTTTAACAGTCTCTTAAATTTGCAACAGCCATGTTGATCTAATCACCATAGTCTAAGTAACAAGGGATATGGTGATTTTGGGGATGCCATTGAACATTAGATTTTTTTGATTTTAGGACTAAGCAGGACATCCAAAACTCAGCATGTCCATAAGAGTCTTGGAAGGCTGCAGGAGAAGGAGGCTGAAGCTTGGGCAGGGTGAAGAAAATATCTGACATGCCTTGTGATGGAAGAATGTTAAAAGACCCAGTCAAGGCATGTAGGTCTTGGCCTGAGGCTGTGAAAGGAGACTTACATTATTGAGCTTTCTCCTGTCAACAGGAAGTATAATCACCTTTGTTGCTCCCACTTCCTCTATATCTCCATGAAGAGTTCAAAACCTATAAGTTGCATTCACTGTTCCCATCATTAGGAAAGCAAGCTGTGATCTGAGGGCCCTATAACGCAAGAGGCAAGTCAAGGCTCAGAACAGTTAAACTTCCCAGTATTTTATCCTGTTAAATTAAGAAAGGGATTTCTTTAAGTGTTTCTCGGCCATTCGATATTCCTCTATTGAGAATTTTCTGTTTAGCTCTGTACCCCATTTTTTAATTGGATTACTTGATTTTTTGCTGTTTAACTTCTTTAGTTCTTTATATATACTGGATATTAGTCCTCTGTCCGACATAAGGTTGGTGAAGATCCTTTCCCAATCTGTAGGCAATTGTTTTGTTCTGACGACAGTGACCTTTGCTTTACAGAAGGTTTTCAGTTTCATGAGGTCCCATTTATTGATTGTTGCTCTTAGAGCCTGTGCTGTTGGTGGTCTGTTAAGGAAGTTGTCTCCTGTGCCAATGAGTCCGAGGGTATTCCCAAATTTTCCTTCTAAGCGGTTTAGTGTGTCTGGTTTTATGTTGAGGTCTTTGATCCACTTGGACTTTAGTTTTGTGCAAGGTGATAAGTATGTATCTATTTGCATTTTTCTACATGTAGACATCCAGTTAGACCACCACCATTTGTTGAAGATGCTGTCTTTTTTTTTTTCCCCTATTGAATGGTTTTGGCATCTTTGTCAAAAATCAGGTGTCTGTAAGTGTGTGGAATTATGTCAGGGTCTTCTATTCTATTCCATTGATCCACCAGTCTGTTAAATGGTAGGATCTGGAAAAGATCATCCTGAGTGAACTATCCCAGAAGCAGAAAGATGCACACGGTATATACTCACTCATATAGGCATTTAATATAGAATAAACTTATTAAAATCTGTACACCTAAATAAACTAATGAAGAGGGAGGACTCTTGTCAAAATGCTCAATTTCTATCCAGAAAGGCAAAGAGGATGGACATCAGAAGAAGGAGAAAAAAGGGAACAAGTCAGGAGACTGACACAGAGGACCTCTGAAAGGCTCTGCCCTGCAGACTATCAACACAGATGCTGAGACTTATGGGCAACCTTTGGGCAGAGTGCAGGGAATCTTATGAAAGAAGTGGGAAACAGTAAGTTTTGGAGAGGACAGGAACTCCACAAGGAGAGCAACAGAACCAAAAAATCTGAGCACAGGGAACTTTCCTGAGATTGCTATTCTAACCAAGGACTATGCATGGATAAAACCTAAGACCCCTGCACAGATGTAGCCCATGGCAGTTCAGTATCCAAGTGGGTTCCATTGTAATAGGAACAGGGACTGTCTCTGACATGAACTGATTGGCTTTCTCTTTAATTACCTCCCCCTGAGGGGGAAGCAGCATTACCAGGCCACAGAAGAAGACAGTGCAGCCACTCCTGATGAGACCTAATTGACTAGGATCAGAAGGAAGGAAAAGAAGACCTCCCCTATCAGTGGATTTGGGGAGGGGCAGGCATGCAGAGGGTGGAGGAAGGGAGGGATTGGGATGGGAGGAGGGAGGGAAGCACAGGGGGGATACAAAGTGAATAAAGTGTAATTAATAAAGAATTTTAAAAAATTAAGAAAGGAAGTAGCATGCTGAGGGATCTATTACATGACTGGACAATAACTCAGGGGCACTACAGCCCTTGCAATGTCAAATATAAAGACATCTAATGACTCATTTTTTTCAATTCAGGTCAAAGATGAGTTTCAATGGAAGTGTCATAGTTAAGCAGTGAGATAGCGAAGAGGTGGGGAAAGACTGTGCTGTCCAGCATAGAGGATGCTGGGAAACAGGTCATCATGGATAGCCTTATCATCAGCTTCTGGGAATTTTCCAAGGGAAGGGTCGAACATAAGACTAACTAGAGATAAATCATGCTATCAAAACCTTTTCTTTGAGAAACTGTATTTTTATTCCAAGCACCTTATTCTTGGTACTCTACAAGAATATGACCAAGTCAAAAATGTTACTTCCATATAATTGTAGTCCATTACCATGATCAGAAATTGATTTAAAAAATATGATTGTTTTGTAGACCATATAATCTTATTTTTTCTCTTTCTAAATAATTAATACAAAAGAGTTAAATCATTCAATACAAAACAGTTCTTCACAATTGTAAAGACGGTCAATGAAGTCCCACAGAGTACCATTTGTGCAGGTAAGAAGAGATGAATTTACCTAAGTATGTTTACCTAAAAGTCTCCCTTACCATTCTTCTTTAACATGTGCATGCGCACAAAACACACACACACACACACACACACACACACACACACACACACACTTTTTTACTGAACTGATCTTATAAAAATGCAGGATTCCAAATGCAGGGGACTTGTTGGAATAGAGAGTGTTTCAAAGACAGAACTCAGCTCCATTCTTCCATAGCCTTGTTTTGTGCTGAATTTGGACTTTCAGGTGAAAACATTTCTCTCTTGTCTCTATTTGTTCTGTTTTTCCAAGGACCCCTCCCCAAAGGATCCTGTCCCAGAACAAAATGAATAATGAAGCTCAGTTTTTCATAGTGCCTTTTCTCTCAAAGTTTGAGATTTTGTAGAAAAGTGGTCTCATAAATCTCCAGAACACCCCTGAGAGGCAGGAAGCTGCAGCTACACCCCCATTGCACAGGAAAGAAATGAGGTGAATCTATTGAGGGAGAACGGCTGGTCAGGATCTAACTCTAAGGATTATAAATCTCAAAATGGGGCTGGAGAGTTGGCTCAGTGATTAAAAGTGCTTGCTGCTCTGTAGACTGCCCTGATCCCCTTCCTGGGGATTACATAGTGACTCAAGGTCTATAGCTCCAATTCCAGGGGACCTGATGACACCTTCATTTGGCCTTTATGGATACTGCATTCATGTGGTGTACATACATACATGAAGGCAAAACACTCACACCCATGCAATATGATAAAATTTATAAAGCTCGAGACACAGCAGGTATTTTCTTTCCTTAGTCAATAGCTCAAATCGTGCATACCTCTCTTATAATATACATCAATACTGCAGGAATATGGTTATCATTTCAATAATTCTGGAAGTCGTTCCATTTAAATGCATTACTAACTACAGCTAAAGTGTCTAAACAATTGGTTAGTGTGTAGATGGGAGCGTATGAATATACGCATGTGCAAAAGCTCTGTTGTGGCTTTCTATGTATTACGATATTATGAACATGGTTTGTGGTTGTAGAACTTGAGTTCTTTTTTACATGTGTTCAGAAAGACAAGAACCTACTTAACTCTTTTGCTCTTAAGACCAAGCTGGGCAATGTGGGACTCAAGAGTGTCACTATTAAAAATGCTAAACATAGGACTCACTACCCAAGGGTTCCACAGGTCCAGATATCAGGGCATTATAATTAAAGGGGTTCTTCTCAGTGCTGGGAAATGAGGAGGGGCAGAGTACTTGCCATAGCTCCAGGGGTTTATGGTGGTGTCGTAGAGCTACACACCAATGGTCATGGGGTTGGGGACAGAAACACAGGTGAATTTGGCTGGTAGGCATCTTCCAAATGACTGTGCACTTAAAGGCACCTGTCTTCTCTGTGTCTGATACTAAGCAGGGAGGAGTCTCACCTTATCAGCCCCTTACGTATATTTAATATTTTATACATCTGTTTCTCTCTTTGATGCTATGTCAAAAATACCAACCCAATTTTTACACAGCTTGTTAGAGATAAATTCTTAGCCTGTGTAAGGCAGGAAACTGCCAGACCTCTCCCACTCAGCTTGGGGGTGGGTCCCTAACTATGAGATTAACACACACAGTTCTGAAACTCACCTCTACAGAAGCAAATTCACTCCCAGACCCCTCTTCTACAGAGCCTCATTTCTTTTGCTGTCAATCCCAGTCATTTTTCTCCAGTTCAGCCCACTGTCATGACGTGTGCACCGTCAACCATTCAGTTATTGATTTAAAAGCAGCAATAAGCCTTCTCTCTCTCCACTCATCTCTCATCAAGTCATCCATCCACCATCCTTTTGCCTAGGTTCTTTTTTTTTCTGAAAAAGGAAGAGAAAAAAAGTCAATTCTACGGTATGTTAACCATTAAGATGGAAGAAAATAAAAGGCAGACCTTTTAAATTAAATGTAGTGTTATCTCGCCAACTTAGACTCATGAACTTTTCCAGGGGAAGACCCCAGAGGGGTAGCTTGACTGCTGGCAAAAGACCTCTGTGCTCTTGATAGCCAAGGGAGACGAAAAGAATATTCTCAGAAAGGTAGGGGCTTGCAATGCCTCCAACTTAAAAGGGCATGAGTAAGACTGAGTTTAAACAAAACAAAACAAAAGAAAACTGGAGAATAAAACAACTAGGGAGAATAAAAGATAATTATGTCTTACAACAATTACTCTGACTATGAAGCAAAATTAGCATAGTCCTTTCTAACTTAAATGTGTTAGAAGTGGCTGAGCATGGCAGCAGAAAATTACAAGTTAACGACAGGCTTTGCTTAAAGTGATGGCAGTTGGATTAGCATGGCTTTTCTCTTGATAGAGATGATTGTAAAGTTACCTATAAAAAGTGTTTGCTGATAGGTGGTGCTTTATTTTGCTGGCAAGTAGAACCCTTCCATTCTTGAATTGGGTTTTGTATATTTTGCTTTATTATAAATTAGCTTTGCTTTAATTTATTATTCATAGGTTAAGGTTAGATGAGCTTGAGATAACAAAATATTAGCTTTCTTCCTTTCCTCTTACCCCTTTTTTCCCTTCCCTCTCTCTCTTCCTGTCCCCTCCCCTTCCTTCCCTTTATCTTCCCTTTTCTTTTCTTCCAGCTCCTCTCCTTTCCTTCACTGCCCTTCCCTTCTCTTCCTTTCCTTTCCCTTCCCTTCCCTTGCCAATTTCATCTATTCTACAGCTCCCCATCCAATCAGAAATTTCCCAGTTTGCAAAGACACCCTTAGCTCATTTGGGAACATAGTTTTCTTTCTTCCTTTTTTTCTTCTCTCTTGTCTTGTGAGGTTGCCCCATGAAAATGACTTGGGACAGTCTCCCTTTTCCTTCTATCTATGTCAGGCTGGAGAATTCATCTGTAAACATTCGTGCATTATTGCCCTCCACTCCATTTAATCACACAAATTAAAACATACATTACTTCATAGTGTTATGAAATGTTATGAAGTGTCATGAAATGGCCATGTTCTATGTAGAAAAATCAGTAGATAGGCTCACTTAAAAAAACTATGAAGAATTAATGTTTAGATTACTGAAGATCTTTAAGACTTATCACAATTAGCATTCAGGAATTGGTTTAGATAATATTTTGTTCTTGAGGGTCTATCTTTGCCTTCTAAGATAGTAGTAGCATGCTTAGGTCCCTTGTCTACTACTTCAGACTTCAAAGTTCTATTCCTAAGTTGTTTTTGTCTTCAGACAATGCCAGGTAACATATTCAGGAATCATTTTCAACTAGGAGTCACAAATTCAACTCAATCAAAAAAGATCCTTAGTCTTTGGGAAATAACACACTGATCTGAACAAGACTAGTTCATATGCTTTCTATATTTAATTGTTGACACTGGACCTTATAATGTTGAGAATCAATTAGAAAAGTTCTGCTGATCTCTGAGTAACTGAGAGAGAAAATGGTAAGAGTTTTAAAAAGACAGATATTTGATTTTCTCTATTAAAAAAAAGTTGTGGTAATCTATGAGTAAGAGAACATGGTAGGAGTTTTAAAAAAGACAGTATTTGATTATCTCTAAATCTAAGGAAATCTGGAATAGTTCCTTTCCTGGAAGTCAAGAGTGCTGTGCTCCTTTCGGGGGCTTAGGCTCCACCTGAGTTTCTTTGTCTTTCTTTCAGCCTAGTGTTGATGATCAGGTAACAGGTGGCACTGGAGTCCTGGCTGGGACTGGGATGTCCATTCTCTGAACCAAACGTAAGAGTTAGAACTAGGAAGGTGCATAGTAACGTAGCGGGGGTTCCAAGAAGCCCCACCGCTAATGGGAAGCAAGAAAACCCGGGAGGAAATGTATTTTTGTGGTGACTTTTTATTTAGTATTTGCTTCAGAACCAAATTAAGAAAGTAGAATGCCTATTGTAGTCGTAACTAGCAGAGATTCATTCTTTTCCTTTTTGTTTGGTAAATAGGACTTTAAATATTCATTAACTGTCTATAGACACTCTGAAAGGCACTGTATTATATGGAGCATGTACTCTAAATCAGTGGTTCTTAACCTTCCTAACAGAGGTGACCCTTTAACACAGTCCCTCATGTTGTGATGACCCCAACCACATGATTATTTTCATTGCTCCTTCATAACTGCAACTTAGCTAGTGTTATAAACCATAATGTAAATATCTGTGTTTTGAGATGGTCTTGGGTGACCCCTGCAAAAGGCTCATTTGACACCCCACCCCCCACCCACACAGGTTGAGAAGCACTGCTCTGTAAGCTCCAGTGTTCAAGTATAGCATGACTCATACTGCAAGGACAAAATAAGTTTCGGCTGTAATCAGCACTACAAATACACACGTTTCTTGTGCCAAAATGGGCCTGTGTTACCCACCTTCACCGGCGGTATATAAAGTACACGCTTACATCTAGCTACACGGAACCAGGCAGGGTACCAGGTGCCTCACATGCCTAATAAGAATTAGTTATAATCTGATTTACCGAATCTAAAATCTAGTGTCACCATGCCATTCAAAGGCAGCCAGTACAATTGCAGCTTAATTATATTGATCATGATTTTACATTCAGGTTACAAAAAAATATCTGAAGGAAATCTGTCCATCAAGGTTCTTCCTTCTACAATCATTGGTTTTTTTTTTTTTTTTCATTGTTGTATAAGTAAGTTCTCTGTGGTGGATGAAAAAAACATTTTTTTTAAAATTGTTGTATAAGTTCTCTGTGGCTGATGAAAAATTTAAAGCTATTTTACTGGACCCTTGATCAGGGCAACCAAGGAAGAAACAAAATCGTTTTGACCATATTAACCTCAACTTCAGCTTTATTGTGCAGCTTCCATGCTAACCCACCCTCATGGACATACTCATTCAGAGACACATAAATAAGCCCTGTCAAAAGATCTTGTTACTACCCAGTATCGCTGGTCGGCTCAGGAGACAATTACAACTGAAATATGTCGGTACTGGAAGAACCTTTCTTTTATTGCCTGAAGAGATATTTCTCTGTGGCTTACCTTCACTACACTGGAGGAATGGACAAACTCAAGAATGTTCTGTTTCTTTTGTGGAAATAAATGCCCAGCTTTGTTTCTCACCATGATGCCAAGTCGGCTGCTTCTCTGAGGTTTCGATTTTCTGCTTCTACTCAAACATCGCCAAATATCTGAATGGTGGCAGGGTTCCTAAAGCAATCTTCACTACATAACTTAATGTCAAGATGTTACATTGGCAATAATGCTCATCCGCTGACTACTCTGAAACTTCAATATAGCCCAGTCCTTCTTTAGTGGCCCCCAAAGGAGAAAAATAATCATTGAATCTAGTAAGTATCTCAAGTAACAAGCATATTTATCTTATGGATAGTAAAACTCTTCATACTTGATCATTCTTGACAACAAATAACCTAAAGATACTAAAAAAAATTACTTGTATTATTAATTAAAATAGACATACTTAGCTTCTTTGGGTCTGTGAATTATAGTATGGTTATCCTGTATAATATGGCTAATATCCACCTATAAGTGAATACATACCATGTGTGTCTTTCTGGGTCCGTGATACCTCACTCAGGATGATATTTCTATTTCCATCCACTTGAATGCAAATTTCATAATTTCCTTGCTTTTCATAGCTGAATAGTATTCCATTATGTAAATGTACTACAGTTTCTTTATTGATTCTTACATTGAGGGACATCTGGGTTGTTTCTAGTTTCTAGCTATTATGAATGAAGCTGCTATGAACATAGTGGAGCAAATGTCCTTGTCGTATGGTAGAGCACCTTTTGGGTATATGCCCAGCAGTGGTATAGCTATTCCATATTTCCTGAGAAAGCTCCAGATTGATTTCCACAGTGGTTGTACAAGTTTGCACTCTCACTAGCAATGGAGAAGTGTTTCTACGTCTTCACCAAGCACATGTTGTCACTTGGGTTTTTTATCTTAGCCACTCTGAAGAACGTAAGATAAAAATCTGAGTCATTTTGATTTGCACTTCTCTGATAACTAAAGACATTGGGCATTTCTTTAATTGCTTCTAGCCTACTAGAAATTTTTCTGTTGAGAATTCTCTGCTTAGCTCTGTACCCCATTTTTAATTGGATTATTTGGTTTTTTTTATTTTAATTTCTTCAGTTCTTTATATATTTTAGATATTAGCCTTTGTCAGATGTAGGGTTGGTGAAGATCTTTTCCCAATCTATAGGCTGGCCTTTTGTTCTATTGACAATTCACAGATCCAAAGAAGCTAAGTAATGAGGAGGGCCTAAGGGAAGATGTTTAGTCTCACTCAGAAGGGGAATAGACAGCCGAAGTGAATGAAGAGAAGGAACAGCGTAGGAGAGGGAATGGGGAGGGAAAAGAGGGTGGGAATCAGATGTGTGGAGAGTGGGGGCAGGAACACAGGGGGCTTGGAGAGAGAAGTGAAACAGAGAGCAGGGGGCATTTCTGAGACAAGTTGGAGACCTACAACAGGGAGGATATGGGGGTGACTCTAGCTAAGACTCCTAGTAGCAGGGATCATGAAGACTGAAGAAGCCATCTTCTAGCCTGACAGGACTTCTAGTAGAGGGAGAGGAACAGCAATCTACCCACAATAACTTCAACCCAAAATTTACCCTGCCTGCAAGGTGTGCAGGGGTACAGATAGAGCAGAAATTGAGGGAATACCCAATCAAAGCCTGGCCCAACCTGAGACCTACCGCATGAGAGAGAAAGAACGAGAGAGAGAGAGAAAGAGAGAGAGAGAGAGAGAGAGAGAGAACCCCTGACACCATTAATGATACTTTGGTATGCTTGCAGATTGGAGGCTAACACAGCTGTCTTCTGAGAGGGTCCACCCAGCAGTGTATCAAAACAGATGCTGAGATTCATAGCCAAACATTAGGTAGAGTGTGAGGAGCCTTGTGGAAGAATGGGGGAAGTATAGAAGAACCCAGAGGAAACAAAAACAGAGTCAAATATCCTGGGCCCAGGAAGGCTTAAGGAGACTGAAGCACCAATCAAGGACTGTGCATGGACTGGACCGAGGCCCCTACATATATGTAGCCAATGGGCTGCTTATTCTTCTTGTGGGTCTCCTAGAAATGGGTGCAGGGGTTGTCTGTCACCTAGACTCTGTTGTCTGCTTTTAGGTCACTCCCCCTGGTGGGGCTGCCTTGCCTGGCCTCAGTGGAAGAAGATACCTTCAAACCTGATGTGACCTGATGTGCTGAGGTGGGTTTGTAGGAGAGGGCTCCCCTTTTGTAAAGAATAGGGGAGAGGGGGATAAGGGAAAGAAAAAGGGAAGAAGGATGAGACCGGGAGGAGAGGAGAGGAGGGAGGGGTCTATGATCAGGCTGTAAAGTGAATTAATAATAAGAAGAACAATAATAAAGAATATACAACAAATAATACACATATTTAGGAATTAAGTGAACAAAGCAATTAGAAGCTAGTTTTATTTTAAACTGAGATATAATTTGCTGAAAGTTGCTGTGAAGGTCATGTGCACCTATGAAGAGATCAAATGTTACAACGGCTCTGTATCCTCTGTCCCCAGTAAGCTTTTCCTTGCACTATTGGTCCAGTCAAATGCTTCATTGGTGTGGCTATTACCATGATTTCAATGATCGCCTGATATTCCGAGCTGTTAATGTGAATCTGAAATAGCCACCATGTAACAAGTCATGTTTACATTATATCAACTCCTGTTGCCTGGAACACTAAGGCTCTATAATAGCTGCACATCATGCTGTATCTCTGCTGCTTAAATGAGCACATCTTTCTGTGACTGTCCTTTGATTTGAGTGAACTAGTAAAGCCAGTTCATGGGACTAGGGCATAAGTAGACGCCAGGGGCTGAGCAAACCTTTCTGAACAAACACATCTTTTGCATTGAATTTGCCTAATCAAAATTTTAATGTGATTCAAGCTTTTTTGAAGTTTTTATAAGTTTGCCTTACTTAGATACTAGCTAGTTTTTTTTAAACCTTCCAATATTTAAAACACCCTAACATGTTGTTTCATTCCAATGCATTTTAAAATATTTCAATACTTTGATATCATTGGTATAATTTCTGCTTATTTCTCAAAATATTAGTTTATGACTAAAGAGTCGGAGAATAGTGTTGGACTGACAAAGTGATTTTGAGATAATACAGAGTCCTGGCATCCTCCCGTCCATCCTACTTCTGGTACCATCTTGTTCTCTAGCTGCACAGGATGCTTTTCACCATCGACGAACAAGGCAGACGAATTTTTATCGAAGTTCACAATGTTCCCGGGGGTCCTTAGCTCTTTTCATCATGTCCTCTCTCTGTCTCGAGGTCCTACCCCAGGTTGCCACTTCCAGTTGATCACCATATCTCTTAGATTCCTTTGAATTGTCCCAGTGTCTAGGCATTTCTAGATTTTGATGACCTTGAAAGCTTTGAGGATGGCTGGTAGAGAATTTTGTAGAATTTTCTTCTGCTTGGCTCATAAAAACCGTGGGGAAATGGGAAAGACGTGGTAAAACATGATAGGGTGTAATCTGATTTCTGAAAAGAACTTCACACTGGCAGCAAGGAGGGTTTTACCGTCAATGTCCTCATTTAACTTTTCAACAAACTCTTCCAAACACACAAGTTCTCGCGCCCCGTGTCAATTGTACTCTAAAACGGGAAAATTACTACAGTGTATAAGGCATACAGAAATGGCACCATAGACTTCTCTGAAATGCACGCTTTCTCCCCTATAGAACACAAAGAGAAAAACGGTCAGCAAGTATGGTTGTACCCTCTATGGAGAAGTTAGGGAGCCTGTGCTTGTGTGCGGATACATACACATTGGCACACGCACCCGCACCTGAAGAGCATGGCCGTGATCATCATCCCCCTCCCTGTTCATTTCGGCCCTGATTTTTATGCACACACTCATTGATGTTTCTCAGGGAAGGAAAAGCTATACATAAAAACAGCTTATGTCTTAGAGCGCCCCAGGGTCACTTCCATTCCTGCTTTTCTCTCTTTATGAAGAAAATGATAGGAGGCAAAACCCAGCACCCTTAAAGAAGAAAACGCATTAAATGAAACAAGTGAGCTTTCAAAAAAAAAAAAAAAATACGCAAAACACACCAGGCAGACCTCCAGACTAGCAGGAGGGCTGAGGGTAAAATATGCTCCGAGGACATGTGCCCTGGATATCTTCAGCACTTAAAACAAGATAAAAGTGGTCTTGAAAGTGAATGAAGTTGACTCTCACAAACTGGGTTTTAGATGTTGAATATTTAATTCACTGATAAAAGGGCCCTGATTTTCAGCAGACGGC
Organism: Psammomys obesus; assembly: GCF_907164565.1. Classification (NCBI taxonomy): domain Eukaryota; kingdom Metazoa; phylum Chordata; class Mammalia; order Rodentia; family Muridae; genus Psammomys; species Psammomys obesus. Next base: position 9,725,553 of record NW_026596046.1, read on the forward strand.
TGCTATAAATAAAGAAGAGAGAAAGAGAAAGAGAGTGAAAAGGAAAGGAAAGGGGGGGGAAACACATCTTAAAAGAGAAGCAATGAGCAGAAACTGACCTTTCTGTGAACAAGCAGATGAGAGAAGGTATTTGGTTAATCCCAGCTGCCTCTGATTGGCCAGACAGCACCGTGTTGAAAATGTCTCCATCTGGGCTAATCTGCTCTCAGTTGGATGAGCCGAGGCCTTCAGAGTTAACCTGACATTTAACAATAATTACCCTTTCGAATGACCCTGGCCCAATCGCCTGCTCGCTTAGAAATTTTTTTTTTTTTTTTTTTTTTTTTTTTTTGTATGTGCTCCCAAACCCCTTGACTTTTGTGTTAGAGATAGGGGGAAAAAAAGATGAGATGATACCATGAGTGTGTAAACACACAGAGTGTGTAGTTGTGTGTGTGGTTGTGTGTGCAAACAATTACATGACATACATAACAGGGCCCCAAATGGTAATGGGACCAGATTCAGTGGCTTCAATTGTCTAGACTTTGTGGTTTATCAGACTGCAATAGTATCAGAAAAACATTTTGTATAGTGAGAGGAATAATATTACCAATTAAAGTGGACTAGAATTTGTTTGCTGGCTTTTCCCTGAAAGTCAAAGTTCCTATCTGGCCTTGCTCAAGCGCTTGAGTATCTCTTATCAGACACTGGGAGAAATGATGCATGAAAAGAGGTTCAGATAGAAAAACCGAGTTCAGGGGTCACGGAGGCTAACCGTAGAAGAAATGTGGCCATTTCTTTTTACCTGAGGCTGGCTTCATCTTTGCTTAGAAAGGTCATTGTGATAAAACAAAAACACGTCTTGGAAAGAAAATCCATTCTAGGGTTTTATTTACTGAGAAAAATAATAAAAATCTTTTTCCAGTTTAGACAGGCATTTTTTCCAGAGCTTGCCTGTCGGGGGTCTTTGTGAGACTCCAGGGTTTCTAATGTCATCATTTAGGTAAGGAACCGTAGCTGATGGTTTAAAGTGGATACCCACCTGAATGCTTTGAGGTCTTTCGTTTTGTCCAGGATATCGGTCTTAATTAGCTGGGCAAAGTCACGAAATTCCCACAAGCATATTTCTTCAACTTCTTTTGAATTTTGATGTATTTATCATCTTTTGTCTGCTTTGAAATACCAAGAAAGTAACAATTTAGAATATTTACTTTGACTCTTCTCTAACTAATATAGATAAATTAAGGAAGGAAATACAAGTGGGTGAAAGACTTCCATATAAAAAGTGATGCCCTTGAATATAAATATAGACAAGTCTTGATAGAAGTTTAGGTTTGTAGTTGTTACTTCTCATTACAATTATCAGTAACTAACCATACCGTGGATACAAGAAATGTGTGTATGTTAATATGCCTGTCTGTTCATTTGTCTATCTGACCTCCTAGGATTTAATACAGATTTCAAATTAAAATTTATGTTTACCACTTACCTTTTTTTTAGGATTTTATTTACTTATAATTTATGTGTGTAAATATTTGTCTACATGTATGGATGTGTAGCATATCTGTGCTTGGTGCACTTGGAGGCCAGAAGAGAGTGTTAGATACTCTGGAACTGTAGTTACAGACAATTGTAGGGCACCATGTGGGTTTGGGGAATTAAACGCAAATCTTCTGCAAGAGCAGCCAACACTCAACCTCTGAGCCATCTCTCTAGCCTCACACATATTTTTTTACCCTACACTAACTTGGTATTTCTTATAATTCTTTGTCCTTATTAGTTAATGGACAAAGATATGGTAACTGATATATGTCAGCATATAATTTTGCTAGGAGTTATATTTGTTTTTTCTAGAGATATACATATATCTATATCTATCTATCTATCTATCTATCTATCTATCTATCTATCTATATCCTATAATGATGTAATTTCTATAGTCTTTGTCTGGACTACCTTGTCAGGGTGTGAGTACATTTGTTATGTTTTTCTTCAAAGATCTATTTAAATGATTCTCACTATTTAATATTATAATGTGTTAGCTTTTTGTTTGTTTGTCTGTTTTTGATACGCTTAACTGGTATGATATTAAGCAAATAAAAGACCTAGTATGTGCCCACATTGTTTGCTAAGGATGCAAAAGAAAACAAGACAGGTTCTTACTTTTAATATAAATGAGCAGGTGTATGCTTAATATTAATTATATAATAATAATTCTATAACAAAGAGTTAATTATAAGTAAGGGAGAAGCAGTTATTATATTAAATGTAGATTCAAAATACATGAAGACACTTTAGGGGCAGGAGAGATGGCCCAGAGGTTGATTTAGGTTGGGTTTTTCCACTTCAAATAATTCAGTCAAGAACAATACCATACAAGTACACACAAGTGCTTTCAACTACTTGGTTCCAGATGTATTCTTGTTGACAACCAAGAATAACCATCACACACTGGTCTACTGGTGGGCCACCAAGGGCTGCCCACTTGGTTTGACCGTCCTCCTTTTGACTTTTCTCTTGTGCCTCAGTGCTTACCAAGGAGGCAGTTGCTCATAAGCCTGAGCAACTGGAGGAGAAAAGGGTGATAGCTTCAGAAGATCAGTTAAAAAGGGTTAAAAAGATGGAAACCTCTTCTCCCAATATACTTATTACCTACATAGAGTTTGCAAGGATAAGAGACAGAAGAGTGAAGAGATATGGTAAAGTTGTGTATTTGTTTGTGTGGTCATGAAGACAGGAAGGCTTCTCTCCACTCACCTCATGGTGTTACTGCCACAACTTAGTCTTTCTTCGTCAGGCACAGGGCAGCTAGACAAGCAGAGGGCCTTCTGGATAAAAGTGCCCCCCAGGTTAAATGTTGAAACTTACCTATCCAGGTAGTGATGACATCATCTGAGCCGCTGGCTTCTTGGCCCTATTTAAAAGGTTTAAGAGACCATTCTAAGCCCTTTCTGTCCTTCTGCAACACCAATATTCAAGGTGATATCTCAGAAGTAGAGGTGGAGCCCTCAGTAGATACTGACTTTCCAGCACATTGATGTTGGATATGCAGCCTCCGGAACTAAGGAAAACAATTTTCGGCATCTTAAATTATCCAATTTATGGAGTTTGGTGATAGCACTGGGAATGAACAAAGACAGAGAGCCATAAGTATCATTCGGAATAATACACACTCTGACATGAAAGCTAAACAATGAAAATATTTCCTCTCTTCCCTTCTTTGGTGATGATGATGATGATTGTTTTAGTCAGGGTTTCCATGGCAATGAGGAGACACCACAACCAAGACAATTCCCCAAAAAGGAAAACATTGAATTTTGGGCTGGCTTACAGTTTCAGAGGTGTAGTCCGTTACCACCATGGTGTGAAACATGGCAAATATGGTGCTAGAGGAGCTGAGAGTTCTACACCTGTGACCAGCAGAAAGAGACCATGTGCCACAGTGGGTGTAGCATGAGCATAGAAGACTGCAAAGCCCACCTCCGCAGTGACATAGCTCCCTCAATAAAACCATACCTACTCCAACGTGACCATACATCTCAATAGTACCACTCCCCACGGGCCAACCATTTAAACACACCGAGTCTATGGGGCCATTTCTATTCAAACCACCAAAGTGATGGTGATGATGACAATGAGAAAGAAAAAAGAGGCAAAGTGGGGGAACGGGAAGAAAAAAAAGAGGATGGTGGAAGAAAGGGAGAAGGATGAAGGAGAAGATGGAGGGGAAAATGGGCAGAAGAGGATGAGCCAAGGGACGGTGAACTATTTCCCGTTAATATTCAAGGTTTATTTCTAAGAAATTATAGACACTCAATAGAATGACCATTATTTTTCTGGAATCATTTCTGATTGCTCTTCTCAAAGCAAGAATGATTTTATGTGCAATGTTACATCATAATGTTTTATTATGCTCAGTACCTCCATTTAAAATTGAATAATTTTAGTTGTATATTGTAGTTAGCCAACGTTGCTGAGCACAGTCTGTCATCACAGTGTATCCTGAGAATAAAAGTGAGTTTTCTACCTTCAACTGTTCTGTGTATAACCTCAAATTTCCACTATCTCCATACTAAGAAAAACACATTTATATACTCTTTTAAAAACATCATCATTGAAACTAATGTTTCAAATCTTTACCTTTTATAAATTAATCACGTTCATTGGAGAACATTTGAAAAAAAAACAAAAAAACAAAAACAAAACAAAACAAAACAACAACAACAACAAAAACCCTCAAAGTTGAAGTAAGGCTGTGGAAGGTGGCCACTGTTCCCTTTTCTCTTCCCAGAAATATTAACGAATAGACAAATAGTCACCATTTTCTGGGAATTGACCAGAGGTGAGACTAGTGGTTTTCAGCGTGAATCACATTAAATCTGCACACATTCTTATTCGATGGGTATGACTGTTTTCAACTTTACATTGGAAACGTGCTCATTCAGAGGTGATGGATTTGTTTAAGGCATTTTCTGAGGCCCAGCTCTCTTGAGACTTGAGCTCGATGTTTCCTTATTAAGGATTCACTATTATGTGATTTAGGTGTCCTGTGCATCTCAGAATACTTAGCAGTCCTTTGAACCTGACCCTTGCCAGCAGGCCACTTTCTCCAGTTGTGTCACTAAGGCTATCTCTAGGCACCTTCCAACATGGTCCATTTGACAAAATTAGCCCTAAATCAGAATCACTGGCTTAAGGTTACCACTTAGAAAGTGCACAAAGTAGAAATAGAGGACAATTTAATTTCCCTTTGTAGTTGAAAACATGTCTACAAATATATTTTGCATTTTTTTCTCATTTCATGTGTACTTGAATTAGCTAAAGCTCCTCTTCATTAGATTTTCTCCTTTTCAGCTAGTATAAACAATGATTTAATGGTTATATGAATAATCCTGTTTTCTTTCATATTTGTGATTTTCCTCAAATTCAGTCTAATAGACTGAAATTTCTGGGTCACAGCATGTGACATTTATAAGGCTTGCAGGATGTATGGTCATATTAGGTGAGCCTAAGTGGCATTATGTGAGCATATTTTCTATATGTCTTTGTCCTGGCAAAGTCTTTCTCTGATCTGTAACTGGCGATCTGTGATCCTCAAACATCTAAATAATAAAACCATAGTCCTCTTGTCCCTGGGACAGCCCTGCTAATAACAGGCTTCTTGTTATTCTGAATCCCAATAATCACTCTCTGCCTCCTTCTAAAGAAAAACTTTAGCTTTGGGTTGAGAGCACCAGTGTGGCTACTGGCTAGCCTTTGAACACTTCTAAAGTAGGCCTATATCTGTACCATGATGGCGTCTGCTAGCATGGGCCTCAGTTTCTCTCAAAGAGCCAGAGAGACACAATCTAGCCAAGTGGAGTTAAAGAGGGATTCTCTTATCACACACTTGCTCATGATAAGTTTATTAAGTTATCATGTATCTGTGTGCAAACTACAGCCACCTGCTTTTTGGAATCAAGGTTGCTAAGATTTAATAATTATAATTGCTTCTTATCTAAATCTACGTGTAGAATAAAAGTTTACAGGCTAAAAAGATTTGGTTGCTATTTCAACCAAATCTGCATAGTTTACAATCATATGCTACAAAGACATTTCACTCCACAAACTCCAGGAAACCAACAGAAAACACAAATCACGGCTTTGATCACCCTGCAGGTTGTCACTCACTCTTGGGATTATATTTATGGCAGAACTCTGACAGTGGCCTGGCTCTCTTTTGAGAAGCAAGTTAACTCTTCACATCCTTGGGTGTACCCAACTGTCATCATCTTCCCTCTTTTCTCCCCATCCATAAACCTATATTAGAATATTTCCTTTTCATTTTGTTTCTGGAGACAGTGTTTGTGTGTGTAGCCTTGGCTGTCCTGGACTTGCTTTGTAGACTAGGCTCACTTCAAACTCGCACTCACAGAGCTCTGCCTGCCTTGGCCTCCCCGAGGTCTTGGATTACAGGCATGCACCACAGTGTCCAGCTTAGAACTTTTTCTTAATTAACTTAATTAACTCCAACTTTATTTGAAAAGCCTTGCAACTTTGATACTGGAGTTCTGCGGTCTCCTTTGCAAGTCTCCCAAACCATTTTGATATTATGCTAAATGCTGAGAATTGCTGAGCTCCCCTGCAAGAGCTCTTCCTACCCTAACCCCTTTTCCATCGGACAGGAACACAATCAGGACATTTTGAGTAAGACAAAGTATACTTGCCTTTTTCTTTTTTTCTTAAAGAAAAGAAGAAAGAGGAGCAGGAGGAGGAGGAAAAGGAAGAGAAAGAGAAGGGGAAGAAGGAGGAGGAAAACCTCCCTGTTTTTAACACGACTTTACAATATATGTTTTACTTGGTTTCTTCTAGCTTCTTGCCCACCCAACTTGTACATTCATTTCTGACTTCTTACTGCTGTTTTTACACTTCTCTCTTTCTGTGAGAGAAATTTGTACCTCTTATTTCGGCAAGTCTCTTGCCCAAGGAAGGTGAAGACATCATTGTTTCAGAGCAAGTGGCTCTGACTCCAGTGGTCATGCTCAGTCCTTATGCTGATATTATGGAGGTTGTTTCGGTGACCAGTCACAGCTTTCATATCACTGCAACACTGCCCAGTGGGCAGCACGACCATGCCTGTTTTGTTGACCTTGTTTCCCAAAATCTATTGGAGTTTCTACAAAAGGAATCTCTTCACCCTCTCCATTTTCCACTGCTACAGGCCTTGAGCAATGGTTGCCAGTGTTGGGCAAGGCAGAGAGCTGCTGCCCTGCTCTGAAGAAAATGCCATGGTGAGCATTTGCCAGGCTACATACACACACACACACAAAAAGGCAACATGACAAGGTGGAAACTTTTATGTAGGCAGACATATATTCAGAAATAGGGAAAATGCTTAGGTACAGATATCTTCATCATGACTTATCGCAACTGTACTAAAGAAAAGGAAATAAACAATAAAATCTGGAAAAAAATTGCAAGTCACATATTAATTAATTAAATGCGAGCCTTTCTTTGCGGGCCAGCTTTAACTTTATCAAATTTTAAACAGGATTTCCTAATCTGAAAACCACCTAGAAGATTCCTTGGTGGGTCAGCAATGTGGCTGTTCTTTTGGAGTACTGTGGGATCCCCCACACTCTTAGGGATCAATGATGGACCCATAAACAGTTCCTTCTGCGTAATACCCCACTGCAATGTTACAGGAAAAACATGTGCTGCACTACGCTATTTTCTTCATGGTGTAATAAAAGTGGGTAATTAGATCACAGCACAACGCCTATCAGTAAACAGAACAAGCAGAAACGGCCCCTTTAAAAGCCCAGAACAGGGAATGAGCTCCTTGTGAAATTCTGCAATGATTCCCCCATCTAAGAACTGGGAGGAAATTTAAGCAGTGTTACCCACGTGCCCCTCCTCTCAGCTTTATTTCTTAAGTCACACAGTCCTTGCCTTCCTGTAATGTCATAATCAGCAGGCTGAAAGCAAGGTGGCTGATAATTGTTCTTTATGTTGCTCTTTGTTTAGTATCTGATTCAATACATCTGTGAGGATACCATTTCATCACCTTCTTAGTAACTGAGGTGAAAAAAATCAATGGCAATCAGATTACCTTGTTAACAGAAAGGCTAGAGGGTCTTTGTGTTAGGTGCACAGGGCATCACCTTTCATTTAAAACATCTCACTTTTTTATTATTTATCTTTATTATTATTTATAGCACAGAGCCCAGAGTGTTTCCTGACTCAGACAGCGGCCTTCCAGCATCCTCACAAGAACCAACCATCACTGCCCCATCAAAGAAGACTAGGTCAGGCATCCCTGTGCAGCCACCATTAAAAGCCCACAGAGAGCCCCCCCCCTCCATTTCTCACAAAATGTTCTGACTCAATCCCCAAGGACTCAGGTTGCAAGGTCGAGTCTGTGATCTGAGCTGTTGTATCCTATGGTTCCTATTCTGTTAGTTATTTACGGTCGGTCCTTATTATCAGCATTGTTAACTATTATCCACAGAAGCAAGTGCCAGGGCTACTTACAGTGTGTTCTAACACACTCCTTGAGCAAATTGTCTCATCAGGGAACTTCAGATGAACGACATCTGCAAGGGCCCCAACAGAAGGGATGGAGCCAGAGCGGCCCCAGGTATGACTCCTGAAGGAGGAAGAAAATGCTCCATACAACAGGTATGGAGAGGTCTTGGAAAGTGGAAAGGGTGTTATGTATTTTGCACACGACCTTATTTGAGCTCTGCTCTTGTTTGAGCTTCATTGTTGGCATGTAAAAGGCACAGCTGGACTTAAACCATTTAAGTGAATTGAAAGATGCAAAGGCAAAAGGGTATCTTCATCCCATCATTTTAAAATAATGACAATATCTCACATCTTGAACTCGCTAAGTGGGGAAGGGTGGCTTTGACCTTCTGAGCCCCCTGCCTCCTCCCTAGTGTTGGCACTATACCTGGTTTCCACAAGTGCTAGACAGAGCTCGGAGCTTTGTTCTGTTACATAAGCCCTCTGCCAATTGAGCGATGTTTTCCGCTCTTTTCATTTGTTTCAAAAACAAACAATAAGTGTGAAAACTGCTTATCTTTTCTTATGCATGCTAATGGCATGTGCACCATTATTTGCTTCCACCTGTTCACACAAGCTCGTTCAGCTTGAGCAGAGTCTATGCATCCTTATGGCTTTGGGAGACTCTGAAAACCTCTCCCAAAATACGTGGGTTCTGGGAACTGAACCCAGCCTCTCTGTAAGAGCAGCAGGAATTCTTAACTGCTGAGCCATTTCTCTGGACCATTACCCACTTTTATACACAAGACTGAGATCTTGAAGAGAAGTAACAGAATAAAGGGCTGCGTTTGGATTCATTTGATGTAGAACGGTGGCTGTTCCATGCTACTTCTACTGATCTTCGGGTGTGGTCCTTGTCTGCTATCTTTGACACCCCCTGAGAACTTGGTCGACCTGCAGATTTTGGAGGTGAGGCTTTAACGGGCTGTGTGCTTAAATGATTAGCCTTCTCTTTGAAAGAACTGCTCTCTCTCTCCATAATGCATGCTTTCCTATGCAGCATACATCTACAAAGTCAAGATCTCTTGGCAAAGGATCCCGATGTTTGAGTGTCTTAACACTTGGAACTTATTCTGTTCATACTACTTGGAAAACTGCATGCCATTTCAGTCCACTCCCATCAGCAACAGCTCCCTGAGACCGTGGTTTGTGAACAAGCAGGACAGCAAAGGATGGAAGAGTATGCAAGTTCTTAGTTCTGGGGCTGTTTCTTTCTCCAGTGTCAGACAGAGGGATGAGCTAGAAACATTGAATTTGGATGGTGCCTGTGTATACATTACAATATGTCAAAAGCAAAAAAGTTATAAAAACTAAACATAACAAAATGAGATTCAATGAAGTGTCATACAACCATTTAAATATGTAATTATGAAAACAATTAAGCATCTTAACAAAGCACTTCTCATATAATTAAGTGTGAAAAGACACATCATAAAACTGTATCTACATTATGACTTCAATTATAAAATACATGTGCCTATGATGAAAATATTTCAGAACTGAGCACAGACGGGTAAGTGTGACATTGGTTGTACAGTAATAAGATTGTCTTTATTTTTGACATTTTCTTACATTGCTTTCATAGTTTCATCCAAAGTATTTCTGCCATTCAAAAATGTCCTTAGACTTAGAATGGCTGAAATACAATGGTCATGACCTCTTCCTGCTTGTTCATCACTTTATTCTGAAGAGCCTGTGGATATTATCTCAGTTAAAACTGAGAGGGAAAGGCCAGGGTCCTTTTTTTGGAACACTTAGGCAGCTGCTCTTTCTGTCTGCTAGCCCCAGTTCAGTTTCCTTGTGTCTCAGAAGCCCACCTGCTCAACACTTTTTCGGCCTGCCATGTATGTCTTACCTCAGTGTCATTTCTCTAGGATAGAGTAGAAATAAGTGATACTATATGCAAAAATTTCTGTTCTTTTGGCTTAGTACAGCTGTGTCTTAGACACTGAACAAAACAAAATATCCCTACATTTCACTAGTCATTATTAATTATATATGTAGACACATACATGTGTATAACAGTAACGGAGGGAACTAATCTTTGCATTCACCATTCTAAGTAATCAAGCCTGTATCCCCAAACAAAATCATTCTGTAGAAATTGAGCGAAATAAATGTCAACACTAAGTTTCAAGTCATTCTTGTTTTGTATTTCAGAGATGGGTTGTGTTGATAGCAGGGTTTCAACAGTGAGACAACTTTACAGTTGTTGCTGCTCGATCAAGTCTCTCTAATTACTGCCTCTGATATAAGGGGAATGTAAAATATCTGGGTAGGGAGAAGGAAGGTCTGAGTGTCAAGTATGGTGGGATAACCATAACAAAGAACTAAGCGTCCTGATCAAGTCTTAGTCTCTACATGTCTTCATATAAAAATATTGGGATCATAAAGCTTTGAGTGTTTTGCCTGTTCAGATCTTAGTGAGGAATGTAAGAGATAAAAAAAAAAGACGGGTGAGAGAAATGCGAAGTCATTTTCTCTAGGATATCTTTTCACCCATACTGCTCTCATCCTCTGACATCTGGCTCCCACTTTTCTCTTTGGCTGAGTTTAGAACTATCCCCATCATCTCAGAGATTGAGAAGCCAAGAGAGATTTCTAGACTCCGCATTATGTTCAGGATTCAAGAAACTATCGACTGCTGGAAGAACACAAAAAGACTGTCGACAACTTGTGCATGAGTCTGCATGCTGTGATACATTCTGTGCACACTGCAAGACACCTGCCTTCATGGCTCAGGGTATACACTCATCTCCTAGTTATTATAGCTTCTCCTGATGGTCAAGCGGAATGATGAATGGTCTTATTTGTACTACCATTGCCAAATATGATTAATACATCTTTTCTGGGACAGGAGCCTGTACAGCTACTTCACACAGAGAACTTCGCATCCTGCACTAAAACAATAGGCTGATTTACCTTCCTGTCACTTTAAGTTCCTTGAAGGCAAGGGCTTTCTTTCTTCCTTTCTTTCTTTCTTTTTCTTCAAGCATACAATTGCTAGATCCAGCATAGCTTCCAGATGGCCTTATGCAGATGAAGAATATTTATACAAAGCCTTTTGAGAAGATAGCTCACTAAATTGTTTGGAATAAGAAATGTTGCATAGAAATTAAAGATGGGGGGGAGATGAAGACATAAAGTCTTAAAGTAGTAAAGTAGTAAGAATTTCTTAAGGGTGATGTAGAAGCATTGCAAGAAGATTAAATAGGCAAAAAGCTGGACATGTTATATTTAGGGCCTCAAATGTCCCCAAAGGCCCAGTGATAAAGGCTTGGTCCCCAAGCCTGATACTTTGAGATATGGTGTAAGATTTAAGGCTTAGATGAAAGAAATTTGAAAATGTCACTTTGAGGAAACTTTCAGACCCTGTTCAGACCTCTTTTCTTCTTTGCTTCCTGGAAACCATCGAGTGACCAGGTTTGCTGTCCCCTGTGCTACCTGCTGTGATTGCTTGTGCTTGTGTGTGTAGGTGTGTTTGTGTGTGTATGTATGCATGTGAGTGGAGGCCAAACATTAATGTCACATCTTCCTCCATCACTATCCACTTTATATCTTTAGACAACTGGCTCTCATTAAACCTCCAGCTCAATAGTTTAGACAAACTGGTCACCCAGGAAGCTCCTGTTCTCTAGTATTCAAAAGACGGGGATATTCCAGCATGTCGATTTTATTTTACGTGGGTGATGGGCTCAAACTCAGGTCCTATTGGAAGCACATGAAGTCTTTTGCTGACTGGACCATCTCCTCAGCTACATTTTATTTCACCACAGATCCAGAAAAAAAGAGGGGGGGAGGAACAAAGTGATAATGGATTGAAACCTGTGAACTATGAGCCAATGTAAACCTTTTTCCTCTGGATGGTGCTTGTCTCATGTGTTTTTTCACTGTGATGGAAAATTGACCCACACACATACCTACCCTAGATAAAAAAAGACTCTAGAGTATTTGCCTAAGTTAAAACTAAGTTAAGACTCTAAGTATTTGCCTATGGTTCGTCTGGGGAGATAAAAAATTCAGTGAAGATGAGAGGGACCTACCAAATAAACAGGACAATACCATTGTGGTATTGTTTCTGTTTCTAATGGTGCTCAATTCTTTTCAGGTGCAATGGAAGGCTTCCGAAGCTAGCCTGATGACTTAAAACACCTGACATCATATAACTGTAGTAACTTAGATGAAATTTATATTCAACTATGTGTTGAATGCTATATTGTTTAGTGAACAGAGCTGTTAACAAAAAAAATTGCCTCTAGATTTTTTGGCTTTGCTTCTCAGTAGCTGTATTTATTTCTGGTACAAGTTTGTGGTCATTCAATAATACTTTGATGAAATGACTCAGCCATACTTCTTGGTAGTTCTTTAAGTAATGATCTTATGAGAATAATTCCTCATTTTTAAAATAATTTCTTTACATTTAGTAATAAATGTAATGAATTAGTTTGAATTTTCAAAAAATTATTTATTAAATTTCAAAGAGAAAATAAGACATTGAAGAGAAAGGAAAAAGAGCCTAATGATAGACATAATTTAAAGATGGTTTTATTTCTCATGTAACGATGCATTTAAAAAACCTTTCAGTTTTAACTGAATTCCAGGTTGGGTTGTATGTAGTTATTGTGAAGCCTGGATCAGCCTGAATAAATTTCATTTAATGGAGTGCTGCACAGTTAGCAATGACTTCAAATACAGAAAGAGAGCACTTTGTGAAGTTGGAACCTAGTTGGTGTTTTTTCTTGCCTCATCTGTGTTATTACAGGCAGACATTATGTCTTGTCAATGAAAAAACAAGAGTGTGATTGCTAGATTCCTATGTATACATCCACATGAGAATGAATGAATGAGAATTAGACAAACTCAAATGAAAGTGATTTCAGGAGTTAGTGAGACACATGGCCAAAAAACAAAAACTAAAGAAATTAAAGACAGACCATTCTATTTGGTACAAAACATAAAAGAGGATGAAGTCATAATAGTGGGAGAAACAGCAGGTTAATCATATATAAATAGAACTTTTATTAAATCATAATTTAAAAAAATAAAGGTAAGACAAAATAATAGGAAGGAGATTTGGATTCCTGCTTGAAACAAAAGCCAAGACAGAAAATATCGAGGACAAATAGGTTAAAAACAACAACAAAAATCAGTGGTTGTTAAATCAAAAATGTTTATGCCGAAATCAGTAAAGACATCTCTATTTTGTGTTTAGAAACAGAAAAAAAATTCAGTAAGCTTAAGGGCAACTCCAAGAAACCTAACATACGTATAATCAGATTCTTAAAAATGTTGTGGTCAAATACAGTAAATACCCAAATATATCAATACCAGCCAAAACCCACCTGCCTAGGGTGGCTTCATGCACAGTGAACTGGATGCTCCCACATCAAAAAAAAAAAAAAAGGAAAAGAAAAAGAAAAAAAAGGAAAGAAAGAAGGAAGGAAGGAAAGGAAGGAAGAAAGGAAGGAAGGAAGAGAAAAAGTGTTATATAGATTTGTTCATAGGCCTGTCTGCTAGCGACATTTTCTCAATTCATGTTTCTATTCCTAGATGACTCTAACTTGTGTCAAGCTGACACAAAAAAACAACCTAACAAGGATACAAACCTCCTTCTACCATGTTTGTCTGAGATACCAAACATAGACCATCAGGCATGGATATTAATGTCTTCACCCATTGAGCCATCTCGGTAGCCCAAGCCTTTGCTGTATCAAACATGTCTATTATTGGAGAAAAAAGGATAGACTAGATGTTATGAAGTGTTTCCGACAATGTTTCTCTGGTGTTCCAAAGTGCAGTATGGATGTTCTGTGGTCACAGTAGCAGGTGTAGCCATTATTTTACAAAAGGATATTAACTGTTGAGTTAGTAAACTATGTGTGAAGATATCTGAGTATCATTGGAAGTGAGAACCATAAGGCTTCAAACTCAGGGCATCAAAGAAGAAGGCACTAAGGGAAGATGGATCTGAGGATCAAAGGGTTGAGTGATTAGAGGTAGGCTCTGGAGGAAAGCAATAAACACATATTAATTTTAGTATGGCACAAAGTATAGAAAATGTTCAGGTATGTGCCTTGTATTATCCCTGATCTCTCCAAGAATTTAAACATGAATGGGTGTTGGACTTTGTCAAATGCTTTTTCAGCATCTTAGGAGATGATCATGTGGTTTTTCTCCTTCAGTTTGTTTATGTGGTGGATTACATTGATGGATCTCCATATGTTGAACCACCCTTGCATGCCTGGGATGAAGCCTACTTAGTCATGGTGGATGATATCTTTGATGTGTTCTTGGGTTCAGTTTGCAAGGATTTTATTAAGTATTTTTGCATCAATGTTCATAAGAGAGATAGGTCTGAAGTTCTCTTTTTTTTGATGGGTCTTTGTGTGGTTTAGGAATCAAGGTGACTGTGGCTTCATAGAATGATTTTGTTAATGTTTCTTCTGTTTCTATTTTGTGGAATAGTTTGGAGAGAATTGGAGTTAGCACTTCTTTGAAGGTCTGGTAGAATTCTGCACTGAATCCATCTGGCCTAGGGCTTTTTTTGGAAGGGAGACTATTGATGACTGCTTCTATTTCCTTGGGGAATATAGGACTATTCAATCTTTCTACCTGATCTTGACTTAATTTTGTTAGATGGATTCTATCTAGAAAATTGTCCATTTCTTTTAGATTTTCAAATTTTGTGGCATATAGGCTTTTGTAGTAAGACCTAATGATTGTTTGGATTTCCTCACTGTCTGTAGTTATGTCTCCCTTTTCATTTCGGATTTTGCTGATTTGGATAGTTTCTCTCTGCCTTTTAGTTAGTTTGGCTAAAGGTTTGTCTATCTTGTTGATTTTCTCAAAGAACCAGCTCTTGGTTTCACTGATTATTTGAATAGTTTTATTTGTTTCTAATTGATTGATTTCAGCCCTGAGTTTGATTTTTTCCAGCCATCTGCTCCTCTTGGGTGAATTTGCTTCTTTTTTTTCTAGGGCTTTCAGTTGGGCCATTAAGTTGCTTGTATATGATGTTCCAAATTTCTTCTTGGAGGCACTTAGTGCTATGAGCTTCCCTCTTAGCACTGCCTTCATTGTGTCCCATAAGTTTGGGTATGTTGTGGTTTCATTTTCATTGAATTCTAGGAAGTCTTTAATTTCTTTCTTTATTTCTTCCCTGACCAAGCTGTCATTGAGTAGCGAGTTGTTATGTGAGATATCCCAAAAGCAGAAAGACACACATGGTATATTCTCACTTATATAGACTTATAAGATAGGATAAACATACTGAAATCTATACACCTAAAGAAGATAAACAAGAAAGAGGACTCAGGGTAAGATGACCAATCCTCACTTAGAAAGACAAATGGGATGGACATCGGATGTAGGAGAAAACAAGTAACAGGACAGAAGCCTATAGCACAGAGCCTCTGAAAGACTCTACCTAGCAGTGTATCAAAGCAGATACTAAGACTAATAACCAAACCTTTGACAGAGTTCAGGGAATCATATGAAAGAAGGGGGAGTTAGTAAGACCTGGAGAGTACAGGAGTGTCACAAGGACCAAATATATCAGGGCACAGGGGTCTTTCATGAGACTGTTTCTCCAACCAAGGACCATGTATGGATATAACCTAGAACCCCTGCTCAGATATAGCCCATGGTAGCTCAGTGTCCAATTGTTTTCTCTAATAAGGGGAACAGGGACTATTCCTGACATGAACTCAACGGTGAGCTCTTTGACCCCTCTCCCCAAGGGAGGAGCAGCCTTGCTAGGCCACAGAAGAAGACATTGTAGGTAGGCCTGAAAAGACTTGATAAGCTAGGGTCAGATGGAAGGGAAGGAGGACCTCACCTATTAGTGGACTTGGAAAGGGACAGGGAAAAGATGAGGGAGGGAGTGTAGGAGAGGGAGGGAAGGAGAGAGGGGGCTATGGCTGGGATACAAAGTAAATAACCTGTGATTAATATAAAAAATAAATAAATTAAAAAAACGAAAATCTTCACTTCTTCATTGAATTGTACACTGAATTTAAAAGGCTAGGATCATGCTCCAAGCTGATGGAAACTTCAAAAACACAATATGGATGCCATCATGGCAAAGGGAGAAAACAAACATCCCAGTTCTCTGTCCACATTCTGGAAAGGTGACCCATGGCTGTTACAAGGTTGAGGGTGTCCCTGACGTCTGAGGTGGTGTTACTCTGTGGTGAGCTTAGTGTCATGCCAGTGTTAACTGGGATGAAGAACGTGAAGAATCTTTGTGTTAAATGAGCATCAGTATCTCCCATGCTTGCTGAAACAATGGCTCACTTGAAGAGCTTGTTCCTTCAATGGGTAAACCATAGAAAACCAGTGAAGTAACAGGTTCGCAGTAGGAAGCTACAATTGGCAAGATCTTTCTTTCTTTCTTTTTGTAAAAATCTAGATTCAAAATCATCCTGTATCAGGTAAGCAGCTGCTGCTTGCTTTTTGGACACTCACTGAGCTCTAAATTTCTTGAGAAAAGTGTACCTTTGATTTCCCCCAAAGCCCTAATGAGTTGACGTAGACTCAAGCATTTGTAAAGACATGTTAAGCTCTAGAGAAATGTACATTCAGGTGTGGGTTTATCTGTCAGGCTGGAATTTTAAAAGGTGTTTTCGAGGCGAGTAGCACATCTGTCAACTGAACTGGCTATCTGTGACCTACTAGGACATGAGAGCATTCTACTGAATGCTTCTTCTCAACATGTAGTATTATGTCTTTCAAAAAAGGAGATGGATATCCTAATTGTTGTCAACCCTGTTTACAATTCCAAGGGAATAAAGAGTGTCCTGGAAAGATCATTAACCATAATCTGCCTTAAATGTATATAGACAGAAATGGTTTTGATTTATAGTTTGGGTATCAGTGAGGCCAGGAGTTCCCCAGAACTTATTATGGAATGGCTTAGCAGCATATAGTAACATTAGAGATGAGACAGGGTGATGGCTAGAGCCTCCAGTGCTAAGCTGACTGGAGTTTAGCCAAGTATGCTAACCTTTGAGTTATCTTCCTTGTTAGGGTCATTCAGCAGAGCAATAGAAGACTACTGTGCTGACCTCTCTCTGTATAATGGTCAGCTGTGTCATGTACATAAACTATAATACATATTGTTGAATTTACTCAGTTCCTCTTACATGGTCTCCTGGTAACCCAAGGGCGCTATAGGTAGGATGCCTTTCTCTGGCACTGTGTCCCCTGGGTTGGGCCAGAGGACAAATAAGATACTCTCTCCTACAAGTGGATTATACCAGAAAGCTCAGGCCTGCCTATGTTTTGTCCTAAGGAGACCAGAGAAGTGAGGCTGAGCTTGTGGAATACTGCTCTCATGACATGAAGCTAGGTGGGCAGCTGGAGGTGGATGGTCACATACCTGGCATTCATAAGAGCCATTATTTCCAGTGATCCCAAGATAGAGCCAGAAACTTTCATTCAAATGAGGCAAGACCAAACAGTACAGGACCAATGTCTTATAGAAAATGTCTTTGGCCTTCATCAATAGTTGATACTTCAATAGACATGTGAAGAAATGAGAAAAAAGAGAATAGAATTCATGGGATCTTGGGTTAGAGAAAATATTTTTTTAGGCATTATGCTAGAGTACTTTGAAAGGAAAGAAACATGAGAATTAACCTCATCACATTTAAAACTGAATTCCTTCAGAAAGCATTATTCATCAAATGAAAAAACTAAACCTGGGTCTAGGAGGAAAATATTGCAAAGCAAAGGATTCCTATCTAGGATGCATGCATAAAAAATTTCAAACTTCACAATAGAAAAGAAACAACTGATTTAAAAGGAGCAAAAGAGCTAATGAAACACTTCAAAGGATGTACACACATTGCTCATAACCCTATGAAACTATTTGATATCACTGGTTGTTAAAGGGAAGATGTTAACAATCACTAAGATTCAGCACCACATACTCAGTACAGTGTCTACAAGGACAGGAAGAATTCTGGCCCTGTGAGTTAACTGGGGAGGGGAGCTGTTAAGAAAAGGGAACTCTTGTAAGTTCCTATGAGGATAAGCACCTGGGAAAACAGCCTGTCTTTCTCTTAAAAAGTTAAAGTCAGCTACTCAACTCCTAGGTATTTCTATCTCTCTGTCTAGGTATACCTATCTATGTATCTATCTATACACATATCCACAGAAGATTTCCAATAAATGCCTATAGAAAATGTATTTGTCCTGAAAACAACTAATACTCTTATCAATATGGGATCCATTCATAACTTCTGTTATGTCCATGAAGTGAGTTTGCACTGAGCAGTAAAAAATGATGACATATGCTACAGCAGAGATAAAGTCACTCTGTTGAGTGAAATGACACTGGAAAGATTGATCATATATTCAATGATTTTATTTATCTAAATCCTGGAAAATTCAAATTAAAAACTGCAGCCTGGAGAAAGGGATAGATGGGATTCAAAGGAAGAAATGAACCTTGAGGGTGTTGGTCTGACTTGATGGTGAGAGTTTACTGAATGTACATGTATGCTAAAGTATATCAAGAAGTGTGCCTTAAACTTGAACAAAGCATTTTTTTTTTATTTTAAAATGACTATGTAGAGCATTTTTTGTGTTGGTGGCAAAATAGAATCTATAGCATGATAATATCAGAGTTAGATTGAGAACTGAATGGGAGAAGGGAGGGAAAAGAAGGAGAGAGAAGGTGAAAAAAGAAAAAAATGAGAGGAGGAGAAATATCTAAGACATTTTAATAGAATATTTTAAAAGTCAAGAAAAACTGCTTTGCTTACAAAGATAGATAAACAGATGATACGTAAATATAGGAGCTAGCTTGATTTAATAGATGACAGATAATAGTTAAATGAAAGATACGCAGATGTATGATTGGTAAATGGGTAACAGAGGATAGAAAATAATATATGATAGATAAATAGATGGGTATGTATATGATCAATAAAGAAACATATGTAGATGACAGATAAACAGATATATAGATATATAGATAAATAGATGCTAGATTACAGAGAGATGATGATAGATGGTAGATAGATAGTAGATAAATAAATATCAGATCATACAGATCATACATACATACATAAATGCATAGCTAAATAGGACAGAAAAGGTATAACAAAAACAAAGCATCTGTCTTCTTTCTTGATGAATGTCAGCTGTCATAATAAACTCAAAGATCAAAGAGAGTTCTTTTTCTTAAAGGGGCTAAGCCAAAGTGGAAGGTAAGGTCCTTCCACTTTTTTTTACTTGAGGCTGTAAAACTCCAGGGAAGTTGAGCCTCTTTCCTATTATTTCTTTAGCCTGTGGTATACTTACAGAGGGCCGAAAAGGGATGCCTTCAGACCCTTTATGCCCAGAGCTTTGTCATTCCCCAAAGACAAATAATAACAGCTCCGTATTTCTCACTTAACCCCATACAGACTTAACCATGGCTGCTCAGGACTGTAACATGAATTTGTCAAAAGTTCAGAATGTTCTGGGCATATGATACAGTAACTCTGCAGGGAGATTTTAGTTCTCTCGGTGGCACTTCTGCGGCTCTAACAAGATATACAATGGCTCCCAGCTACTCATCAGATAGATTCCAGAAATAAAGCACTTTGTGGGTCTATTAGCGAGCCACAAGGTCAATGCCACAAGCTTCTGCAGCTGGGCCCTGGGTCCTGCAGTTTCCCTTTCTGGCTAGGCTCTAAGGGAAAGAATAAGGCTTTTAGTTTGGGGAAGAAATAGTTATATAATTTCATAAGGGCAAATGGCTTTCATCTTATGTTATGAAGCCTTCAGATCTCTCGTCACTGAATCACACACTTGCCTTTGAAAGGCAAGGGCAAGTGGATAGCATATCCTTTAAAAAGTCAAATTCAAGCAAAAAAAAAAAAAAAAAGGAAGAAGAAGGAGAACAGAAGGAAGCTTGGAAAGTAGAAAGAGTTTGTTAACCTTTCTAATGCTGCCACATAACACCTGGAGGGACAAGAGTTTGGCTCACAGGTTGGGAGGTTTCTGTCTGTCGTCTGTGGCTCTTTTGCCTGTGGGTTTGTAATGGGTTAAACATCACCACCCACATAAGTGGTGGGGGCAACTGCTCTCTTCATAACAGGTAGGAAGCAAAAAGAATGGCAGGACCAGGGTTCCATACTTCCCTTCACAGCCACATCACGAATAATGCAACTTTCTCCCAGGGACCAGGAATGCCCTGCTTTTTAGAGTTTCAGTGATTTTCCAGTCCATCCACAGACTGCTTACTGAGCTTTTAACCAACGGCTCTTTGGAGAATGTTAAAGGTTCAAACCAGTACAGGCTCCAAAAAATGTAAACCGTCCAAAACTAAAATCTTCCTTGGAAAAGACAGGAAAACAAGAATGTGAGTTAGTGGTGCTTATTTGATGTTTGAAAAAAAGTGTGTGTATATATGTATGTATATATAATAATTTATATTATACAGTTATATTGTATATATTATATGACTATATAACTAGATATGCTATCATTTATATTATACATTAAAAATATATAATATGTAATGAGATATGCTAAAATTTTATTTACAAAATACAAATATATTTATGTTATATATATTGAATATATATTTAAAAGTTTGTTTAATTACTAGTTATTTTGCATATGGGTTTTTTTTTTGCCTACATGTATGTCCGTTTCTATGCCTGGTGACTGTGGAGGCAAGAAGAGAGAGTCAGATCTCCTGGAACTGGAGATACCACATAGGTGCTGAGAATCTAATTCATATTCTCTCCAAAAGCAGACAGTGCCCTTAATCTCCACGCTATCACCCCAGTTCCCAGAGTGTATTTAGTAATAAGAAGAAGAGCAACTGACATGCAAGAATTTTTTTGTCTGTTTCCACATTCTCTTCCTAGATCTTTACTTAAACAGTAGCTTACTACAGAGTTCTAAATGATTCTGATGTATATAACAATGAAAAATAAAGTTATATATGACCATTAACAATCAAAAACTCACCTATGATGCCACAAAATTGAAGATAGCATACATTTTATCCCATCTCTGTTAAGAATGTTGAATTATCCAGTTAAATTCACTTCTTTCCCTTTAAAAGAATCAGATTTGGAGTCATTCTAACAATGAAGTGCAGACATAGAAGGCATGAGCACTAGTTTTGAACCTTCTACTTTATTTCTTTTTTAAAGTTAAAGCATGTACTTAGCATACTCTTCTCCACCACCTTCCCTCTCTCACTATTCCCTTTCTCATTAGTTCATTTTGTCCCCTAGATGGCTGTGTTTTTATTCCACGTCATCTCTATATCCATGATTTTAAGTATCTATGTAAAATCTGGGAATCACAACCAAAAGAAAAGTGCATTGTTTGTCTTCCTGAGATTGTCTTATATACTATGATTGTCTCCAGTGGCTTCCATTGTCCCCCAAACAACATGACTTTATTCATCTTCATGACAAATATGCAAAATGCATATATACTTCAATGGCTAAGTGTTTTTCCATGTAACTGGGGTAGGTCTGTTCCTGTCATCTGTAGCTATTCATGTTCACTGTTTGCCTCAGGATAGAACACCTTAAAGCCCGTTTTTTGTTTTTGTTTTTTTTTTCCCCCCTTAGGGATTCCAGTAACTCCTGTGATGAAATCATTAGAAATCTACAAATCTATCACACAGGCCCTTGATTTTATTATATAGTCAAAAAATCTAGAACTGCCATTATCTATGACTTTACCTAAATCCACTCAGATACTTATATATTCATTATCTTCTACCATCAGTATTATTCGCAAGGTTTCAAATGTGAACTTGCTCATGAATAACTAAGATAATGAGGTAAGTTCTTTCATTCAGGATCTCATTTAATTTTCACAATAACTCTGTGCGGTGGGTACTACTGCTGTCTGCTTCATACAGGTAAGCCAGAGACATTGATAAGGCCAGTGCATGCCCAGGTTTAAAGAGTCAGTTGGCACTGGGATTACAGTCTGAACCCTAAAGTAGTGGCTTTCATAGCCTGCGCGTTTCCTCACTATCCCGCAATTCAGAAATGATCTTTCTGTACAGGCCTTCTTAAATCCAAAGAAATTTGTATGTCAATCTTGTGCATTAATTATTATTGTTTGATGAAAAAAAAAATCCTTACTACAAATAGTCAAAGTGGGCTCATGAGCAGTTACTGCCACTTGCAGAACAATCATGCGATTTGAAGTTCAGATGCCTGAACCCACCAAAGGATCAAGGAGCTCTGAAAGTACCTGTAGCTCTAGCTCCAAGGGATCCAATTCTGACCGCTGAACAGGCACAGGTGAACATACCTCCAAACATAGGTACACACCCACAGAGAGAGAGAGAGAGCAAGTAAGAGAGAGAGAGACAGACAGACAGAGATAGAGACCAAGACACACAGAGAAAAACATTTTTAAAATAGATTAAAGAATTGCTCTTACTACTAAACAAATTACCTTTAGAGGTGACTCTAACTTTTGAAACTAAAGCTCTTTTTTTCCCTTTTAAGGTAAACATAGAGTCATAATGAATTAGTTTTGGCAGCTACCACAGTAATAGCCAGGGTGCCAACATGGTTTCATTCAGAGCTTTGAGGTTCTGATTAAATAGTGTTGAAAAGTTTTGCTCTCTGTGTTGTTTTGTCCATGCTAACCCGACCCCCCAGTTTCAACAGAACCTGAAATAAAAACAAATTTATTCATGCATAACTGTTGATGAAATGAACAGAAAAAGAGATCCTTGGAAGATGGCTATTGGATGAAGTTGGCCTTGTCTGCAAAGATTCTGCTCTCCTAACTGCTAGACGGCCCCTTGCCTCCTGGTTTTGCTTTCCCCTGTTAGTCAGTGACACTCCACCCTTAGCAGGAGTTCAGATTGTCCAGTCAATGTGTGTGGCTCAATGGTCTCTCAAACTGTTTACAGAAAGTAACAATACTTTTCACCGTGCGTTGTAAATGCAGACCTGAAGTGGATATAGTACCATTGCATTTAATTGGAAGATTTAGTCAGGCAGGCAAGAAAATCTCCTAACCAGAAATAGCGACATGTGGGCTGGTATTTCAGCCCCCAGTAATTGCTTAATGGTACAGAGAATCCCACTGGAAAGCACAGGAGATACTCTGACTATTAGTGTAAACCAAATTCAAAGCTTTGGTTTGCTTGCTGGAGTATTACATGCACTTATGAGATTAGATTAATAATAGTTCAAATGGATTCTGCTATGGCAAATACAGTTTTAATGTCTCGTGGCTTTCACCATATTATTTCCGTGAGTCCCGGGTCTTAAATGAACCTCATTATTACAACTTAAGTGACTTTGAATGACTTCAAACCCATAACAAAACATGTCTGTCTCCTCTTCCATTTCCTCCATTTTTGTCCGCGATTCTATATAACCCTGCTCCCTACTCAGAACTTTGAAGTATGTATTTCTCACTCTGAAGGTCTGGACAATGCCATTCTCAGTACTTTTTGGACTCTGTTCAGGTACGTGCCTCACCATCATCATTCACGTCTGTGGACCCGTTTTAGCTTTGGTTGACAAACACTGGACACTGGCTGTTAGGCTCGTAAGATGCCAGATTCCTAAAATTAGCCTCCTTCAATGCAGTGAACACATTTGCCTTCGTTGGTGGCTAACCGCCTTGGTGATTTAACAGTTCCCGACTTCGAATTGCAACCTATCAGCTTACCTAAATAAGCCATGACTCCAGGTGCTTCTACGTGATCCTGTAAGGACTGCCCAGGAGTAGTGTGCCTTTCATTCTCTCTGGCCCTTCTCTTCACTCCCACGGTCTGAGAGCGGCCTATGCATCGGTGAGACCTGCCCCTGCGGTTCTCATTTCCCTTGCCACGTGCACACCTGTTGTGCTCCTTTGACTTCATGCTGCACCACAGTTCACACAGACCGTCCTTCCTAGTGGCTACTTTTCATCTTAGTTGTTTGTGGCTACGAATGCAATCTTCCTAAGACAAGCAAGCAGAAAGCTTGTTTTAAGCATTCGGGGTTTGTGGCACTTTAAAAAAAATTAGTTTTATATAACTTTTTGCAGTTTTATTTGCTCTGCCTTTGGTCTCTGCTTCTGTCTCTTTGTGTGTGAGTATTGAGTGTGTCTTGCACCCACGTCTGTGCAGGCAAATGAAATGTAGGTGCATAGACACAGGTATACACACCAAGATGCACAGGTAAGCTAGAAAACAAGTCTCAACAATCAGTTCTTTTCATCCGCCCCGTGAGCCCAAGTTGTCAGTCTTGGTGGCAGGGTTCTGTATCCCAAGAGTCATGTCACGGGTCCTCCCGTTAGGGTTAGAATGCAGGTTCCTCTACTTGCGATGTGTGGCTGGGAGACTCAGGGCCCACCATAGGACAGGGCTGTTAGGAACGAAAAGGGCTTCTATAAGGATCAAAAGTAGAGGTAAGTCCATTGTCACAGTCTGTCTACCTATATACAGGCCAGATACTTATAAATGTGTCTCTTGAATATGAAAAAAGTAAAGCTCAAAACACTTGTCCAGCAACTAGAAACTGACTGAAACAAGTAATCTTTCAACAGTAAGCAACGGAAGACAACTAATGCCACGAGGAAATAATTCACGAAAGAATGCTTAAAAATGAATCTCACCGGACCTGGGAGTTAACACTCAGAGGTGCCTGCGTGTTCCACCTATAATCTCTCTCTAAACGGTCAGACCAAAGCTAGTCTAAAGCTGTCCAAAGCTGGGCTTTTTGGACTCATTTGCCATTTTTGTAAACTTAGTGGATAAGCACAGATTTAATATTTTAGAAAATAAATCATTTTTAAAGAGCTAAATAGTAATTGAAGCCCAAACATGACTAGGCATCTCATTTATATCTTGTCACTGTAATCTTTCAAGTGCCCTTAAAGGACCATGAATCACCTGTTATTAACATTTGCCCACTTCACTGGAATGCATGCCCTTTATTAAAATGTGAGATGCTCAGGGGATGAGGTGAGTTTGTGTTTTAACACAACACTGAGCGTGATAAGTCCTCACACAACATCACTGGTAAGGATAAATTATTGCAGGCTGTCATGACAGGAAAAGACCATGTCTTTTAAGTTTCTGCAATGACTCTGTAACCCCACTGGCAGTCAGGGGGAAAAAAAAAAAAACTACCTCTTAATAAGAAGTAAATTTCTTTGTTTCCAGTGTGAACAATGAAAAAGTTATGCCTTGTATCTCCGTAAGCAAAGTAGTCCCGGTGATGATGGTGATAATTTATAGGACAGAATGAAGAGGCATAACTGGAAAACCCAGACTGTCCAAAGGAAAAGGTGGAGGGTTCTCCATCAGCAGAGGCCAATAGATGTCAAGTTCAACCTGCAAGCATCCTTTCCTAAGACTTCGTTCAAGAGCTCTGTATATTCGTGAAGGCATAAGCTCAAGCAATCCGAAAGGACAGGTATGTACTTGTGTGCCTCTACGGGAAACAAAAGTGTAAATACGTAGGCACATTCAAGGAAAAATGCATATATGCATTAGAAGAAGAAACCATGTTAAACATGCCACGGTGTGCTTAACTTTTTTATTTTCCATGTAACATGCCAATGAATCGGTTCTGTTTAGTTCATTGTAATTTGTTTACCCAGGGGCTGCAGTTCAAAGCTAGGGTTTGGAGCATGCTATGCAAACATTCCTGCCCTTTTTATTTACTGAGGCAGGGTCTCATTATATAGCCCAGGCGAGCCTCACAAACCTGGGGCTATAGGTGTGTGCCACCTAGCCCAGCTAAGCTTATAGTAACTATCATTCCCATGTTTGCAGATACTCTATTGCCAATATGCTTTTTGTAAAAGAAAAAGTGCATGAAATATATGCATATATAATTATATATGAATTTTGTTTATGTCTGCATTTGGAGCTGTAGAAGTAGCGACGGAGTCTTTTTGAGCTGGGAATACATCAGTCACTTGCTCCCCAGAACCTTTGAGGAGGTGACAGGCCACTTCCCCCTGCTTTGGCTCTGAAGAAAAATCTACCTTGGCATTTATTTGGTCAGAGAGATGAAAAATGGGAACTTGCTGGTTTTCATTTGCACGTTTTAAAAATTGTGAGCAAAGCTCAGAAACTAAATGTATTTATTGGTCACTTTTATTTATGTCTTTGAAAACTGCTAGTGTCCTGTTTTATATTGATTTGCCAGAATTTTTATTAACTGAAAAATAGACATTTGTCAAATGTTGAGCTATTTTCCCCCAGGAAAATATGTTTAGATTTAAAAAAAAAAACTGTTAGTACTAGTGGTTATCAAGAATATTTTCAATCAAATACATATAGCATATCCTTATACTATGTTAATTGTATATTTCAGACAACACCTGCCCATCCCAAGATGATAAAAAGTGTGCTTACTCTTTCTTCCAAATACTTTATTTATTAGCACATATGGATTTTTTTTCATAGTTTTCCATGGAATTAGTCAGTCTTCATTCCCCATATCACTTAAGTTCCCTTTGTCCTTCCCTAAGATTACAGTTGGAAACATGGTGTTTTTTTGTAGTCTGTGGATTGGATAAGGAATTTTCACATGGTCTGGGTGGTTACTTCTGGGATCTGTACTCTTTTTTTTATTGTTTGTTATTATTATTTACATTTTATCAACTCCGCATCCCAGCTGCATCCCGCTCCCCCATTCTTTCCCAATCCCACCCTCCCTCCCTCAGCTTCTCCCTGCCCCTTTCCAAGTCCACTGATCGGGGAGGACCTCCTCCCCTTTCATCTGGCCTTGTTTTATCAGGTATCTTCAGGACTGGATGCGAAGTCCTCCTCTGTGGCCTAGCAGAACTGCTCCTCCCTTGGGGGGTGGGAGGTCAAAGAGCCAGTCATTGAGTTCCTGTCAGGGACAGTCCCTGTTCCCCCTACTACGGGAAACCAATTGGTTATTGAGCTACCACGAGCTTCAAGTAAAGGTCCTAGGTTATATCCATACATGGTCCTTGGTTGAAGAAACAGTTTCAGAAAAAACCCTGTGCCCAGATATATCTGGTCCTTGTGGGGCTCCTATCCTTTCCCTGTCATACTAACTCCCCTTCTGCCAAAGGTTTGGTTATGAGTCTTAGTGTCTGTCTTGAAACGCTGCTTGGTAGGATCTTTCAGATGCCTTCTGCAGTAGACTCTTGTCATATGTCCAATGCACATCTCATTTGTCTTTCTAAGTGAGGATTGATCATCTTACCTCGTGTCTGCGGGGTCTGTACTCTTTTGTTTGATGCCAAGGTTGGTTTCCTGAGCACATGTCTTCCTCCTGTTGGAGATACACTACAGAACTCTGAGATGATCTTGTGTGAATGATACCATAGATGCTCGCTTTCCTACTTCTTTTTACTCCTCATTAACCTAAGAGACAAAGAATGTTGGCTCCCTCCACGCTTCAGAGAGCAGGGTTTTCCCAGGGTATGTGTTTACCTTTTCCCCACCAGCAGGCCACAGTCTGAGCTCTGGGAAGGCCTGAGCAGCAGGGAAGATTGCACTGCCTTTGCCTCAAACCTTAGGTTATTAGAACCTCCTGGACTCAGCCCTTTCTGCGGTCTGAGTCATGCTGATGTAATTTTGTCATTGCTTGTTTACTTGCATTATTCTCAAGTAGAGATGCGGGGGGGGGGAGTGGGAAGCATTGGCGATCTGGCTTTACAGCTCTATCTATATTAGTAACAGGAAGTGTAGAATCTCATAATTATTTTTAATTCATCCTCTGGCATGGGAACAGGCTTAAATAAATAGCTCACAGCAATCACTTCTGTAGCAAAACTTACAACTCTTGAGAAAAAAGAAACACTGAAATCCAAAGAAAATTTCAGAAAAAAAAAATTGTCTTCAGTGTATTAGTTGATTCAGATTAACTTAGAGGAATTTCTTCATTAGGTCCTTAAAACTAAACATTCTTATCAAGTTCTCAAAAGACGCTTACATCTGAAAAGTTCTAATGTTAATTCTTTATTCTTTACGCTCTTTCTCCTGTTTCCATCATATAGGATCTGTCAGAAACAGCATAAATGTCAAGAAACCAGAATACTGATATACCAATGGAGTACATGATTGCCTTCCTCCATCTATCCTTCCATGGACATTCAACATTCTGAGGATTCCAAACACATTCTTACCACTAAAATAATAGTCAATTAATAATTACATACATAATTTATAGCCTTACTTTATTACAAACTTTCAGTTCCAAATAAGATTTTAAATGTATATGAACAGGCATTAAATAAATTAAAAATATTTAAATAAGGATTTAAAAAAAAAAAAAACAAAAACGTGTGTTGCTTGGGATAGAAGAGATGACTCTGTGGTCAAGAGTACCTGCTCTTCTTTCAGAGGACCTGGAGTCGATTTCCAGCACCGACACGGCAGCTCCCAAACATTTGCCAAGGACTCTTACACCCTCTTCTGGACACCACCAGTACCAGGCATTAAAAGTAATACACAGACATATATGCTAAGAAAACACTGATACACATTAAATTACACAGTTTTAGGAATGGTTTGAAAATGTAGAATGTGCAAACCTTAGCATTTCCATAGCAAAGTCAGATGTGAATAATTATGATTGGAGTTTATGCTCTTTCTCCTTCATCAGAACCTTTCACTTGATTTGTCTTCACACTCAGAAGGGCCACATTTCTATGAAGTAGAAGTGATATGGTTCCTTTTCTGATTATTTTTTTGAAACAGATGTATGTTCAACATTTGGGCCATGACTCCACATGAATTTTGTGTATTTCACTCATACAAGGCCTGTGGAGGATGCCCTCCAGGACAAATTTTCTCCTGCGCTTCCAAAGATGAAGGACTCCCTACAGAAAGGAATGAAATTTGCCTCCAGCTTTCAAAATGTGATATCCAAGTTCATTACTTGTGCTCCATTTCAGCTGACTGGAGTCAGATCCAGGGAACAGAATCACCGCCGGAGACCTTGTCTGCCATTTAGAAAATGACTTCCCAAACCACAGAGGGTTAATTTGGAGCACACCTCTCCTTCCACAGTTTGTGCTTTCCCTTCTGAAGAGTCCTCACCAATCATAGCCAGGGTAATATCTTGCTGGACGCTCATCTTTCTGCTGTCAAAACCGAAAAAAAAAAAAAGCCCAACAAACAACAGGAAAAAAGAAAAACAACGTTTCTCCCCAAGCTTTCCATATAAGGTCCTAAGTGCAGCCCTGAGCCTGTGGGTTCCTCTCAAGCAACCAGATTGTGCAATGTACTATCACCGAATGTCATATTAGAGTCCTGCCACAGTCCCATCCAATAATCTGGCATGAAGAAAAGTTAACTGAATTAGTGGCCGATTGGGACACTTTGTGACCTACTCTTTAGGAACCTAGTCCCCTGAACTTTTCCATTCCACATTGCCTCCATCCTTTAATAGGGACCGAATCCCCATTAACAATTGAGCAGCGACAATAAGTGCCATCAGGAAGAGGAAATTCAATTTTCGTGGGGGATGACAGCCTTACCTTTTCGCGCTTAATTGGCCGTATTGTCTCCAAAAGTTAATTGGTTACTTAGGCCAGGTAGTTAGTAAAATGTTTAGCTGCGTCAAAAAGCTCAGGCTCCCACTGTTAATGGGGCATGAAATGGAATGTTTGATACTGCAAATAAAATCAGTGATATTCAAGGATGTTATGGTAGGTAATGCGTTGAAACTGCCATTTAATGGGTCCTGGAAGATTAGGGTAGTGTCAGCCGGAACCGCCCGGTCTCTTTTCTGACATTGTTAGTTGCCTCTTCATTTACTTAACGGCTGTCTGCACTGATTACATAGGCATAAAACTCCCTACAAAAAAACAACAGAGACACGCTCTATTAGCAGTCCAATTAGAACTATTTGCATATTACAGTTCATTTCTGCTTAAGTGAATCCCTAATACAACTTCAGGAAAAAAAATTCTATTGTGTCATTTGAA
Organism: Psammomys obesus; assembly: GCF_907164565.1. NCBI lineage: Eukaryota > Metazoa > Chordata > Mammalia > Rodentia > Muridae > Psammomys > Psammomys obesus. The sequence goes on from NW_026596046.1 coordinate 9,755,484, forward strand.
AGAAAGAGGAAAGGAAAGCCTTAAAGGTGATCCCTGCCTGCTTCCTTTCCTGTTCATCCTTCCTCACTCTGTCTCCCTCTTCTTCCCCCCCCCCCGCCACTGCCCTGCTCCATTACCTGGATCTTATTCTCACTCTGACTTTCACTCTCCATCGTCCATCTCACATAATATTAGCTATTAAATTAAAACTTTAGACTAGAGACAGGTGTTTTGTTTGTTTGTTTGTTTGTTTTTCCCTGAGATGCATAAAGATGAGGAGGACATCACAGGGATGACTCAGTTCCTGATGAGCCAGTGATGGCAGCTGTTCTGACACCTATTCCAGAGTAAGCGGGTGTTTTTGTTTTGTTTTGTTTTGTTTTGTTTTGTTTTGTTATGCATTACTAGTTTTACTTAGATCAGCTATGTTACAGCATTTTTAAGCAAAGAAGTTAATATGTGTACTTATGTCCCCAGTAAAGCAAGATGCCCTTGATAGGATGTCATTTATCTACACAATCACAGAGAGCTAGAAAATGGATCCGTGTGTCTGGACATGCAGACTATGTACATGTGGACAGCTAACTCCACATATGAACACTTGGGAAGGCAGTTCCTTTTCAGATACCTAACAGTGGGGCATAGTACGTTAAGTAAACCTCAGTTCACCCTGTATTTTCTCACTATTTTTCTGAATCCGTAGAAATCCTCAAGCACAGTATCACTGTGGCCCTTTACAAAGGCATTAGAGAGCTTTCACTTACATTATTTTTTATAGTCATCATGTTCATCACACAGGGACTGAAGGTCTTGCTGAAGCCAGAAAGGAACAGTCTGCTAGCCTGAGTGCCTGTGAATCCAAGAGAAGAAGCATCATGTCCTCTCATACCATGTTTCAAGAATGTATAGGCACTTTAAAGTACACTTTATACTTCCAGTAGTGTGCACACACGTTTGCATGTGTGTCTGATGTGTGTATTTGCTGTGGTGTGTGGGTGCAGGAGGCAGAGAGCACATGTAGCTTTTAAGAGAACAATGTTTTGAAGTTGATTTGCTTGTCCCAACTTAACTTTGGTTCCTTGGCATGTTAGGAAAGTGTTTTTACCTGCTGGACCATCTTGCCAGCCCCAGACAGAATGCTTTAAGATGCCAGGTGCAGTTGCTAACAGATGTTTTCAAGATGCTCTAAAGATTTTTGTGTTAGTCCTGAGTTTTTCTGAGTCCTGTAAATGTATGGGCCACTGAGAGGTTGTTGAAAGAATTCTTAAGTGTTCAGGGAGACCTTCTACTCTGAAGACAAGATTGACTGACTGTTCTGCACATCTGTGGAGTTCTTCAGGTAAAAGAATGAGAACTATGACAGGGCCTGAAATAAAGAAGACAGCCCTGAAGACTTCAGTGTTTTTAGAACCCCACATCCACCACTATAGCTTAGCAGGGAAGGCTCTTCATCTAATACTGAATAATTTTATTTACTGTAAAGAGTTTAATAGTTTGAGTAAACAAATGCAGAGCATACAGTGCTGTAAATGTCCCCAAAGTACTAGGACTGGGTGGCAGAACATTTAGGACACTGAGGGAAGGCTGTTTTCATTTCAGGAGTTACTGTGATGTGAACCTCGAGAGCAAAAACCCTAAGGTACCCAACCTAGAACCAAGGAAAACCTCCACACTTGGCGCTGGAGGGGCCCTCTGTCTAAAGTGGTCTGTGTGAATAGGATGGAACTACAGCCCAAATGGCATTTGTTGCCATTTGATGGGTATTTAGAATAGTCATTAACAGGGGTCCGGGGCCACCCTGATGTCTGCATGCCTTCACAAGCACTAACTGAGTATTTCCAGATCCCATACCACCCAGCCCTCTCTTTTCCTGGAGACTCACCCACCCACCTCCACCTCCTCCAGATTTGCCAATTGCTAGAAGATTTCAGGTGTCGACCACAGAAAACAAAGGAATAAAGAAGGGGGTTATTAAAGGTGACAGATCAACTACTCCAGAAACGTGAACGGTTCTTGGCTATCCCTCTTTCCTTTTCATGTCTAATCCATTATTTTGAGGGAAATTCATAAATGATTGCAACAAAAGCAGGGAGAGGCAACGAAGGCATTCACAGCCTCAGAAGCTCCAAGCAGTGTAAACAAACGAAACAACAACAAAAAAGCCCATCGGAGGGAAAGGTAACTGCCCTCAGTCTGTCATTTTCAATTCTTTTCACCACATGAGCAAATCTCAGTGTGAAACGTGTTGGCTCTGCCTGCCACAGGGTAATGTTTGGATGCCCCGTCAGGTCCTTTGTGCCCTGGCTCCCGCTTTTATCAGGCTGTCATTAACAGCACTGCCAGATGAGCACCATTGGAGGCAGAGGCTGACACGCCGGCCCATTGCCTTGGTGCGGTGGCGCTGCCAGGGGTGGTTAGATAGTGCCAGGGATGGTGAGCTAGACAGCCTCGAGACACGCACTTTGCCCCTGGAAGCAGTCTTTGCACCCTGCCAGGAAAACAGCTCTCTGGAAAAGCACTGCCTGCTAGTAAAATGGACTAAATCAGTAAACAATGATTAAGGCTCTGGTTCTGCTGTCGCCACAGCAGACACATGGCTTTACTTTCTTACACACACACACACACACACACACAAAGAGACAGAGAGACAGAGAAGCAGAGAGACTGACAGAAAGACAGAGAAGAGGAGATGGCATGGAAAGAGAGGCAGTTAGGGAGGGAGACAAGTTCATGTTTTCTAAAAGGGAGAAGCCCTGTTCTCAGAAAAATAAAATAAAATAAAATAAAATGGATAACTCAAGATGTTCCTTTTCCGTCACTTTCTGTTTTACTGGATGTGCGGTGAGAATTGCTTTTCCTAATAAAACTTCAAGTTGGAGATATAAGCAGTGGTTTTGCTAAGTCAACATGTTTTCCTGTTTGTCAGGCTCAGTAATATGCATGACACAATCCGAGGCCTTGGACAAGGTGGGATGAATCAGCAGGAGCAGGGCAAGCTGTGATGTGAGCTGTTCAGTGGAAACGTGTCACTTCATCAGCTGTCTTTTTTAATCAGGACGAATCTCTTCCCAAACGTCTATACTCATTCATCCACCTACCTACCTATTTATGGATGCAGCAGACACAGAGTGTATATGTGCATCAGTTCTTGCTTTTTGATCTCTTATTACAGTTATAGTATTTTTATGTTATTAATATAACACTCTAACTGGGTCCTTTAAAATGAAATGCTTTGACACTGATGGTATTCATATGCCTGTGCTTTGAACCAAACAGAGAAGGCTAACTGGAACTCCAGAATCCAGGAATATAATTCAGGCAGCCTGACACCTTGGAGAAATTGTCAGAAACAAGCAGAATGAGGTCTTCAGAGTGCAGGGTCACACACCACAGAAGAAGAAAAAAAGAAGGCATGAACTCCACAAATATGGAATCCAGGGCACACAGCTGCTGACAAGCGGACGATGAATCAGAAGGGTGGCCCCATGACTAGCAGACTCATGAAAAGACAATGCACAGTGGAGTCCTCGGGTTACCCAGCTTGAGCTTGGGTCCCAGAGAAGTGATTCAAAACTATATAGAATAACCAAGACAGTAGAAATTTTTAATTAAAAGGAAAACAAATAAAACAGATTTCTCACTTAGGTTGAGAGTGAAATTCAATGAAAACTACCAAATATTCAGATAGATTATTTTCATAATGTTACTAACAGCTTACGTGAAACGATTCAAGTTTCTATTGAGGAAACTGTCAACATGCTTACAAGGCAGCTTTACCCATGATCCCAAAGCAAAGAGGAGCAAAGCTCAGAGATGACACCCAAGGATGGAAATAAGACAAGTGAAGAGAAAGAGGGATTAATGAGATGGGACCATGAACAGCAGCTCAAGATGGAGATAAAAAAGCAAAGGGAAAGATCTCCTATGCTCATAGATCGGTAGGATTAACATTGTGAAAATGTCCATCCTAACAAAATCAATCTACATAATCAATGCAATTTTCATCAAATACCAACACAATTCTTTACAGAACTTGAAAGAACAATTCCCAGTTTCATATGGAAAAACAAAACAAAACAAAAAAACAGAATTGCTAAAACAATCCTGTACAATAACAGATCTTCTGGCTGTATGCCCATCCCTGAGCTCAAGCTGTACTATAGAGCAACAGTAATAAAAACTGCATGATACTGACGTACAAACAGAATGGTGGATCAATAGAATTGAATAGAAGTCCCAGAAATAAACCCACACACCTACAAATACTTGATTTTTGACAAAGAAGCCAAAACAATACAATGAAATAGACAGCATCTTCAACAAATGGTGCTGGCCTAACCAGATGTCCACATTCAGTAAATGCAAGTAGATCTTATTTATCACTCTGCACAAAACTAAAGTCTAAGTGGATCAAAGACCTCAACATAATGCCAGACACACTAAACCTGTTCCACAAAAAAAAAAAAAAAAAGTGGAAAAGAGTCTAGAACTTATTGGCACAGAGGACAACTTCCTGAACAGAACCAACAGCACAGGCTTTAAGACCAACAATTAATGAATGGGATTTCATGAAACTGAAAACATTCTGTAAAGCAAAGGATACTGTCAGCAGAACAAAACAACAGCCTACAGACTGGAAAGAGATCTTTGCCAACCCTACAGCTGACAGAGGGCTAATATCCAGAATATATAACGAACTCAAGAAGTTAAACACCAACAAACCAAGTAATCCAATTAAAAAATGGGATGCAGAACTAAACAGAGAATTCTCAACAGAGGCATATTGAATGGCAGAGAAAGAGTTTAAAAAATACTCAACATCCTTAGTCATCAGTTAGATGCAAATCAAAACAACCCTGAGATTTCACCCTAATGATTAAGATAAAAAACTCAAGTGATAACACAGGCTGGAGAGGATGTGGAGAAAGAGAAACCCTTTTCCATTGCTAGTGGTAATGTAACCTTATATAACCACTTTGAAAATCAATCTGGTGCTTCCTCAGAAAATTAGGAACAGTACTTCATTAAGATCCAGCTATATCACTCCTAGGCATATACCCAAAAGATGCCCCACCATTCAATAAGAACATTTGCTTAACTATATTCATAAAGCACTATTCATAATAGACAGAATCTGGAAACAACCTAGATGTCCCTCAACTGAGGAATGGATACAGAAAATGTGGTGCATTTACACAATGGAATACTACTCAGCAATTAAAAACAAGAAAATCATGAAATTTGCAGGTAAATGGTGGCTACTAGAAAAGATCATCTTGAGTAAAGTAAGCCAGAAGCAGAAAGACACACATGGTATATACCCACTCATAAGTGGATATTAGCCAGATAATATAGGATAAACCTACTAAAATCTATACTACTAAAGAAACTAAACAACAAGGATGACCCCAGGGAAGATGCTCAATCCTCATTCAGACAGACAAAAGTGATAGACATCAGAAGAGGAGAAGAAAGGCAACAGGACAGGAGCCTACCACAGATGGCCTCTGAAAGCCTCTACTGATGGAGGTATTGAAGCAGAGGCTGAGACTCATAGCCAAACTTTGGGCAGAGTGCAGGGAATCTTATGAAAGAAGATGGAGATAGAATGATCTGGAGGGAACAGGAGCTCCACACAGAGAGCAACAGAACCAAATATCTAAGCCCAGGGGTCTTCTCTGAGAGTGATACTTCAACCAAGGACCATTCATGCATATAACCTAGATCCCCTGCACAGATGTAGCCCATGGGCAGCTCAGTCTCCAAGTGGGTTCCCTAGTACAGGGAGCAAAGTCTTTCTCTGGCATGAACTCAGTGGCAGGTTCTCTGATCAGCTTCTCCTGTGGGGAGCAGCCTTGCCAGGCCACAGAGGAAGACAATGCAGCCACTCCTGATGAACCTGATAGGGTAGGGTCAAATAGATGAGGAGGTGGACCTCCCCTTTCAGTGGACTAGGGGAGGGGTATAGAGGGAGAAGAGGAAGGGAGGGTAGGATTGGGAGGATAGGAGGGAGTCACAGCCGGAATACAAATTGAGTAAATTGTAATCAATGATAATAATAACATAATAAAAAATACAACAAAAAAAATCAAAAGGAAGGGGCGGTTTGCTCTGGAGATACACAACTGCATGGAGGAGCCACTTGGATGGTAGGCACAGATTTCTCTAGGGAACCTTGATTCTTGGTATTTGGTTCAGAACTATCAACAAGTAACCATCACATAATAAGGGTAGACAGTGGCCACTGAAACGGCAAAACTTTTAAATGTCATTGTTAATAATCTGCTTTGGCCATGAGAAAACTCAGTACTAGAGAGGTCTCTAACTGACCAGCTAATTCATTGTGTCTTGAGATTTTGACCGACACGGAACATGTAGGCCAATTACAGCGCCACTACAAGGCTTATCCTTCCTGAGTTTCATGTGCATCTGTATCTATGACAGCAGAGTCAAGTCTCGGAAACTATATGGTTACAAAGGCCCATGATTTTATTCATCACTAGATCGCAGTCTTGAGCCTTTGTGTGAGGACGGGTGGTAGTAACTGGTGACACATTTTGTATCTCACAGAGGACAACTCCCCAACTCCACCCTTATACTCAGTAGATTGAAATCTCTCTGCAAGACAAACTGGCTATTTTCCCCCAGTGTGCATCCGATGTTATCCAAAGATATAAAGATGGTCTGCATTTTTCTACCACCAAGAAATATCTGGGCATGCACTTAACCCAACTTGTCCTAAATCTATATAACAATTAGGTTCAGGATCTAAGGGACAATTACAGAGGAGAATGGCTTGATGTGGGCAAGTTCCCATACAGCTATGTATGTGCTATATGGAACCTGTCCAGAGAATTTACTTTTATTTGGTTTTACTGAAGTTCATCATTGCAAAATCATCCCAGTAATTGCCACCCTGAAGATCATGAGGCCAGGAATTATTCTGAGCAACACTTGAAGTAGTTCATGGCTACTCAGCCACATTTAGAAGTCATATTATGGAAAACCATAGCTTTAATTTATAGACAACAATGGTATCAGGTATATGATAACTACATGTTTTAAGTAAATTATATAAAGTTTGAGTTTTAATTCCCTGTAATTCCCAAGAACAAAACTTTGCTTTCCTAGAAGAGGACTGTTCATTAATAGACACCACATTCCCCACCATTATTACAGACAAACCATTATTAGAGACAATGTGTTCCATTAAGATCATATGTTTGAGAAATGATAAATAACATTCAAGTAATCATAAGGTAATAATTTAATGTGATAGAGCAGCCTCAAATAGTCTTTACTCTCATTTGATTTCTCCAGTACTCATGGGCAATCACAAACATAATTTTCTGTTTGTGGTTTCTGTTTTGTTTTGTTTTGTTTTACATATATATGTATATATATAATTTTTAGATTAATTACAGTTTATTCACTTTGTATACCAGCTGTAGTCCCCTCCCTCATTCCCTTCCAATCCCACCCCCCTTCCTTATCTCCTCTCATCCTCCTCTCCAAGTCCACTGATAGGGGAGGTCCTCTTCCCCTTTCATCTGAGCCTAGCTTATCAGGTCTCATCAGGACTGGCTGCATTGTCCTCCTCTGTGGCCTGGCAAGGCTGCTACCCCCTCAGGGGGGTGGGTGGCCACTGAGTTCATGTCAGAGACAGTCCCTGTTCCCATTAGTATGGAACCCACTAAGAGACTGAACTGTCATGGGCTACACCTGAGCAGGGGTTCTAGGTTATCTCCATAAATGGTCCTTGGTTGGAGTACCGGTCTCAGAGAAGCCCCCTGTGCCCAGATATTTTGATTGTGTTGCTCTCTTTGTGGAGCTCCTGTACTCTCCAGGTCTTACTATCTCTCCTTTCTTTCATAGGATTCTCTACACTCTGCCCAAAGTTTGGTTATGAGTCTCACCATCTGCTTTGATATACTGCTTGGTGGAGTCTTTCAGAGGCCGTCTGTGATAGGCTCCTGTCCTGTTTCATGTTTTGTTTTGTTTTTTAATCCAAGGAATTATTTTGCTTTTGTAAAACATACTTGTAAATCTAGGAAGGTATCTCAAATTAAAAGGTTTCTTTTACGTGCACACTCTCTCACACACACACAAACACACACACACAACTTCATATTAAATGTGTTTACAGACATATTCTTGTCAATCCTATGAGGATGGATATACTTGAACTGTAGGCCACTTTTGCTTCTTCCCAGATGTTGTCCTACCCAAAAAGATAGGTCCAGGCAGGCTGTGGTGGTGTGCGCCTTTAATTCCAGCACTGAGAGGCAGAGGCAGAGGCAGAGGCAGAGGCAGAGGCAGAGGCAGAGG
>NW_026596046.1:9763800-9823934 GCF_907164565.1 Psammomys obesus
GGCAGAGGCAGAGGCAGAGGCAGAGGCAGAGGCAGAGGCAGAGGCAGGTGGATCTCAAGGCCAGCCTTGTCTACAGAGTGAGTTCCAGGACAGTCAATACTACACAGAGAAACCCTGTCTTGAAAAGATAAGGTCCAGGCAGAGTGTGGTTCATATAGGAGGTTTCTTTCAACCTTACCACCTAATCTATATGGGTCCATCATACGTAAACACAACTTCAAATGAATTTTTATCCCAATGCCTGACACACTAAACCTCTTTTTACATCATCTCCAGGTCATATATTCTTAGGCTCCTCGTTAATATTCAAAACCAAAGACAGCACCAAACTCAAAATGTACTGTAATTCCTTCTACATGCTTACTTGAGATCAAGTTTCATTTACAAGTTAAGCACAAAGCAATAAACCCGAACAGTTATTTTTAAAATGTGTTAAAGAGTTCTTTAATATTTAGGAAGCTTGATTCCAGAACTTTTCATGTAATATTTTTACATGATAACTGGGAGGGGAGGTAGTCAAAGTCATAGAAAGTAAACGTGTAGGTGAGGGGGTTGTTTTACACATCTGGAGTAACCCTGATTTCCTGCTTCATCAGCTGCTTCTCTTGTTAGGAGGAGTGCAACCCATGCCCAGCTGCCTGTTCATCCTCTGTCCCCTACCCTAAGGACCAGCCATGAAAATGAACACTATCCTCACCCCTTCTTTAATCTTCCCTTTAACCTAAATATCCATCTCTGTGCAGAAAGGTAGCTATGTGATCAGGTTCTTTGAGCATCAAAGGTAATGTGACGAGAATTCTACTTTTGCAGCAGGAAATTCTTTTCAAAAGTGATAAACTACTGCCCGTATCATCAACAAGGCTCTGTACTATCATAAAGATGGCCCTGAAGCTGAGCTTAGAGGAGAAGCTTGCCCTCCTGGAGCTTCAGCATCTCCCATCAAGGTCAAAAGTGCTAGGTCAAAGAGAGATAGCCCATGACCATCGTGCCTGAAACATTCATTACTTTTTAAAAGGGTTTTTCAATCTAACATACACACATGCACATGTTACATTTTGCTATCATCCACATCTTGGGGACTTGGAGAAGGATGGGATTTTGCAAATCTGTTGTCTATACAAAATACCAATCAGAGAAAGAGGAAAGGAGGAACCCAATGAGGCGTCCTGATCTAAGCTGTGCACAACAGATTGGCAGGCATTTTGAAGTCCCCTTAAGCTTAGAGATGGGAGGAATATAAGAAGTAAAGAAAATGAAAATGAAAAAGCAAAACTGATGTTTTGCTTTGTCTATTACCATTTTCACTCATAAAGGGTGGCAGCTTTCTCCAGTGTGCTACTCCCCCCCAAGGACTGCATCTCTCCCAGTGGGAATCATGGCCAGGTATGATTTCTTGTACCTGTGCCCATCCCGGGCACCAAGGACATTCAATTCCCAGAAGGGAGCATTGCAAAATTCTGCTGATGTGGCCAGGGCCCTTAATAGCAATAGTGGTTAGAAATGGTAGCAGATGATCTTAGAGCGAAATGCAAATCAAATACATGAACATACCCATGTACATTTTCGTACTCCTTTCATCATTGATTAACCAGCCACATGACCTTTTCAGTAAGAGAAATAATTGGCAGTTTTAACAAACGAAAAATTGATCCCATTACTCAGGATAGAAATTTCCACTTTTTTTTTTTAAGGATGCTTATTAAAGAGGTCAGTTCCCTTTTTTGTGTGTCTCAGTCAGGGTCATGCATATGTAAGTAAGCATGGCTATTATGTGCCATCTATGGAGAATGGACGGGTGAGCCATAAACACAAACAATCACACACAGCCAGGTCTTCAGCTCTTCTGTTCACCAATTACAGTAATGCTGATGGCATATCTCCTTTAATGCACATGGCATTAAAGTAGTCCCCCCTTTTCTAGGAAAATCTAATTACACCAAACCCAAGCACTCAATCAAACCTGTTATTCTGTGGCTAAACAGCCTGGCGTTAATGCAATTTGAGGAGATCCAGGCCGTGACTGGAAACGTCATGGATTAACAATATCTAATGGGGGCTCCCGTAGGTAAATGAATACGCTAACAACCAAGATCACTGCTAAATCTAATATCTTTAAGCTGTTTAATTCCAAACAGTCCCTTAATAAATCAATTGACCGGGAGAGCTGATGCCCCTATCAATTATTCAGGAGGGCAAATAAATATTTCAGATGATTTGATAGGAAGGCTAGTGCTGGTCTTACGGAAAGCTTTGCATTTCATTAGCTTCTTGCTAAAAGTTTTATAATGAGCAGAACACAGGTGGCATTCCCACTGCAGAAATGGGAAAGCGGGAAGGAAGAGATTGGAGATCAAGCTCCTTTCGCCTCCACATTATTCCATTATCCGTACTTTACTTTCATAATGTGAAAATTGGAGTCAAGTCCCCCAAAGAATTGCCATTCTCTGCAATCACAAAGGAAATTAAAATGATCAAAAGTATGTCATATTGCACGAGTCTTAACTGTAATTCCTATTGGAAATGCAATTATCAGATACTGATACCAGGCATATAATTTATGCAGTATCACATCCAAATAGCACTTCACCAAATATTTAATATTATCTATTCCACTTTCAAGAGTAAGAAACTAAGTCCCCTGTTCATTTATAATATGCTGACTAGGTCACCTGTGTTTTAAAGAAAGCACCCCCCCTTTATTGGAGATCATTATTGAAAGCACATGCTCCTTTTTTAACATAATATCTGCCTTTTGAATAATCCACATCACTAGGTTCTGATGGTATGGGGTGGGGAAGGGAGAAGAGGCATTAAAGCTATTAGTATATGTTTTTCTCTCCATATGTATGTTTGATATGTGCTTTGTGGGGGTGGGGATGAGTACAGGCATCTGGGAATCGTGCTATGACTTCATGTAGATGTCAGAAGACAAGCTCAGATACTGGTCCTAACCTTTACTTTCTTTAAAGTAGAGTCTCTTATTTGATTGGCACTGTGTATGTTTGAATCGCTGGTTTGACAGCATCCAGTGACTCTCATATCTCTGCCTCCACTCCATTTTAGGAACATTGTGATTAACTATCTACACACTTACCCACTGTTGTGTGCATATTTACATGAGCTCTGGAGCTCTGAAATCAGGCCTTCATCCTTGTTTAGCAAGTGAGCCGTCTACCCAGTCCACATATTAGTTTTCTTTGTGTGCATGTTAATGTTTGTTTTTATGTTTGGATGTTTAAATGGACTTAGTAGAGACAGACTGGAGAGAAAAGATTGGATGAGAGCTTGGATGGAGTTAAAGGTTCACATGCTCAGCAGCATGGGCAGAACCCTGGCTTTGAACCCAAGCACTAAAGAAAGAGCGAAAGCAAGGTAACCATCATAGAGTAACTGCTCCCAAACAGTAGACACATAGAGGCACCACTGCTTTTTGCTAAGTGTTGTCACGTTGGTGAATCAGACAGTTTTAGAAGAGCTTGACAACTGTAGAATGTAAAGATGCAGTTCCCTGCAGCCTCTGCAAAGAAGGTATGTGTCTGTTTTGTCTTATGCTCTGGAACGTATCAAACAGCAACTTTATCAAATTTTCAGATTGCAGGCTGTGAAACTAAAATGGCGTGTCATCTCTTAACAGCTTTTACAGTTTACAAATGTAAAATCCCTGTTAAATTACTGTAAGTGCTATTGTTATAAGAGGTAACTGCAGGAAAGAAAAGGAATTTAGATTATCTGAAAAATAAAACTTAATTGTCAGAAGGTTTGAATGTAAAAACGGTTGATGACTATTTTTCTAAATAAAAAGATCCCTATAAAAACCACTGAATGAAGAATTTTTTTTTCCGCACAGGCAGTTATACTCTACAAAATACTCAATGAGCTATGAAAGAGACATATCAGCTACAGAAAATCATAATTTAAATGTTAGGTTTGTTCATTTTCAGCTTCATGAATCAATAGAATAAATCCTTTACATTATTCTGTAAGTAAAATCTGGTCATGTTTAAAGGCGGATTTGGAGACTTCTCGTCAGAAATATTATTACTTTTTGGATCCATTCAACTAAGCCTTTATTTTTACATCTACAAAGCTGTGTAGAGATAATAAACGATTTGAAAAGGGGTCAGTGGGACATGCACAGCATGGCCCTCACTCTACCATGTCACCAAATACCTAACTGCTTTTGGAAGAAACAGTTTGAGATGGGTACAGGGATGGGTACCTCAAATCCCAGCACTCAGAAATGTCAGACAGATTCTGGCTATTACAAATAAAGCTGCTATGAACATGGTTAAACAAATGTCATCAGTGAATGGTGGGGCATCTTTTAGGTATATGCCCAGGAGTGGTATAGCTGGGTCTTGAGGTAGTGCTATTCCCAATTTGCTGAAAAAGCTCCAGCTTGATTTCCGAAGTGGTTGTACAAGGTTACATTACCACCAGCAATGGAGGAGGGTTCCCCTTTCTCCATATCCTCTACAGCATATGTTGTCACTTGAGTGTTTGATCTTAGCTATTCTGATAGGTGTAAGGTGAAATCTCAGAGTTGTTTTGATTTGCATTTCTTTGATGACTAAGGATGTTTGAGCATTTCTGTAAGTGTTTCTCTGCCTTTTGATATTCCTCTGTTCAGAATTCTGTTTAGCTCTGTGCCTCATTTTTTAATTGGATTATTTGGTTTGTTGGTGTCTAATTTCTTGAGTTCTTTATATATTCTGGATATTAGTTCTCTACTGGATGTAGGGTTGATGAAGATCTTTTCCCAGTCTGTAGGTTGTCGTTTTGTTCTGCTGACAGTGTCCTTTGCTTTACAGAAACTTTTCAGTTTCACGAGGTTGAGGCCCACAAGGAAACAAATAAAACAAAAACTTCTGAGCCCAGTGGGCCCTGCAGAGACTGATGCACCAACAGAGGACCATGCATGGAGAGGACCTAGACCTCCTGCTCAGATGTGACCAATTAGCAGCTCAGACTACATGTGGATCTCTGAAGGAGGGGATCAGGGACAGCCTCTATCATGAGCTCAGTTGACTGCTTTCTGATCACTTGCCCCTGAGTATGCCACCTTGCCAGGCCACAGAGGAAGAAGATCCAAACAGTCCTGATGAGACTTACCAAGCTACAGGCAGATGGAAATAGTGGAGAACTCTCCCTTTCAGTGGACTAGGGGTAGAGAATGAGGGGAAGAGGGAGGAAGGGACTAGGAGAGTTGACGGAGGGGCTTTAATCAGGATATATAATGAGTAAATTGTGAGAAAAAATAAAATTTAAGAAAAAAAGGAAATGTCAGTACTGTGAAGTCAAGTTTAGTCTTGTCAGAATGAATACTGAATACATGACAGGATGAAACAACTTTAAAAATCAGTGTATTATGGCACATGAAGGATCACTAATATTACATTAGTAATCACAAACCATGCTCTTAGAGTTGGAAGTCACGTGCAATTGTGCTAAAGAAAATGATGAGAGCCTCAGATATATGAGTAGAATGACCTCCTGGATTATTCTTAAAGAAAGAGCCGGAAGAGTACTTCTGGGGGGTGACATTTGGAAACCCTTTGTGGATGGTTTTATCAGTCAAGTCTTCCATGGCTCTTGAACTTTCACAAATCATAGTGACGTAGAGTATAACGATGCCATCTTGTAATGAATGCCCCCACACTTAAGAGATAAGAGAGTGTTTTTCTATCGGCAAGTGTTATATTCTGCATGTTTTTCACCCATCTCTGGATGTGGCATCAGTATTTGTTTGATATTAAAAGCCCCATAGAAAGCATAAGTGATTTGAGGAAGTGCCCATGGATCAAATGAAGCACAGTTCTCAATCTGCCTTGCCCTCAAATATCTAACTATTAGGTGACTAAGATTGTGGACGTAACCCAAAGGACATGCAGGTGCTCAAAGAGAAGGAGGATACCTACCTACACAGAGTTCACTTTGGAAAACAGAATCCAAAGAGATAATAGGTCAACATATTAAAATAAGGATGGTTAAAACAATAGGAAGAACCAAAAAAGATACGTAAACGACTAAGACACAATTAAACATTTTTGAAATAAAAATTATGATCCTAAAATATTATTGATATTCCTGATAAGAAATAGTAATACATTTTTATTCTAATGGGAAAAATAGTATAGTAAGTACAATTGAAGACCCATTATGTAAATTAGAGAACTGTTGTACATTTATATGGGTGGCTGACTGGATATTCAACCAGAAATAAGTCTTATACCGACTATTGCCAAAGGGTTGCTTGAAATCTGAGACTTTACAGAACACAAATTAGCCATCACTCTGCTACTCTGAATGCCCAGGTTCTAGTCCCACATCAAATCAAATTCCTGGACCACAGTTACCAGGGTAATAACCTCTTCACTTTCTTAAGTAATGCCTTTTGCCAGCGGAGATTTGACATTATACTCCCAGCATTTATAGTAAGGCTTCTCTAAGAAATGTCCTCTTGAGGACTTCTCTGTGTTTTTGGAAGATGAAAGTTAAAGCCATTGCTCACTATATGCCCAACATTCCTCAGATGAAGTTGTATATGATATTTTCACCCCAGATTCTTTTTTCACTTTTATTAATTACACTTTATTCACTTTGTATCCCCCCATAAATCCCTCCCTCCTCCCCTCTTGATTCCACCTTCCCTCCCCCTTCTTTATGCATGCCCCTCCTCAAGTCCACTGATAGGGGAGGTCCCCCTGTCCTTCCTTCTGATCCTAGTCTATCAGATCTCATCAGGAGTGGCTGCATTGTCATCTTCTGTGGCCTGGTAAGGCTGCTCCCCCCTCAGGGGGAGGTGACCAAAGAGCAGGCCAATCAGATTATGTCAGAGGCAGTCCCTCTTCCCATTACTATGGAACCCACTTGGACACTGAACTGCCATGGGCTACATCTGTGCAGGAGTTCTAAGTTATCTCCATGCATGGTCCTTGGTTGGATTATGAGTCAGTCTCTGGGAAGACCCCTGTGCTCAAATTTTCTGGTTCTGTTGCTCTCCTTGTGGAGTTCCTGTCCTCTCCAGATCTTACTGTTTCCCACTTCTTTCATAAGATTCCATTCACTCTGTTGGCCATAAGTCTCAGCATCTGCTTTGACAATATGCAGGGCAGAGCTTTCCAAGGGCCTCTGTGGCAGGTTCCTAACTTATTTCCTGTTTCCTTCTTCTTCTGATGTCCATCCTCTTTGCCTTTCCAGATGGGGATTGAGCATTTTAGTCAGAGTCCTCCCTCTTGATTAGTTTCTTTAGATATACAGATTTTAGTAGGTTTATCCTATATTATATGTCTGTATAAGTGTATAAGTGTGTCTTTCTGCTTCTGGGACAGCTCACTCAGGATGATCCTTTCCAGTTCCCACCATTTACCTGCAAATTTCATGATTTTCTTATTTTTCATAGCTGAGTAGTATTCCATTGTGTAGATGTACCACAATTTCTGTATCCATTCCTCCACTGAGGGGCATCTGGGTTGTTTCCAGCTTCTGGCTGCTATAAATAAAGCTGCTACAAACATGGTTGAGCAAATGTTCTTATTGTGTACTTGAGCCTGTTTTGGATATATGCCTAGGAGTGGTATGGCTGGATCTTGAGGAAGCACTATTCCTAGTTGTCTGAGAATGTGCCAGGTTACTTTCCAGAGTGGTTGTACAAGTTTACATTCCCACCAGCAGTGGAAGAGGGCTCCCCTTTCTCTACAACCCCTCCAGCATGTGTTGTCACTTGAGTTTTTGATCTTGGCCATTCTGATGTCACCCCAGATTCTTTTTTCCACCCCAATTCTTAGCAGCAGAAAAAATAAATAGCCTTGACCTCACAAAAAGATTCATCTATCCAGTGACATGAAATCAAAATACATGTACGTATGTTGTATGCTCTGCCTGCCAGAAAAGTTCCCAGCTAAATGTATTACTTAATACAGTGATTCCAGCTACGACCAGGAACATTCAAATGTTTCTATTTTAATGTCTAGCCTTATATAGAAATGGGATAATTTTAAATACTTGCTATTTTATACTGCCTACTTTCTCAAGTGTATGGGGGCATACAGTAAGTCATGAACAAAGATTCAGTTTGTTTATAAAGATTTATCTAGAGAGTGGCTTCTGAGTAACACATTTGGGACTATGAGCATGTTATTTTAAACTTTGCCTTACTAAACACAGCAAGCATTCCTAAACTCCAACTAGCCTCAATACTGTCTTGGCTGTTTTTATATAGGAACAGTTGATAAACCTTTCTCATTTGTCATACATCTGTAACATCCCAACTTGTTTCTTAGGTTCAGTAGATGACTCTATACTCTCCTTAGAAGAAAAAAATAGCCTTACCAAAAGTTGTCTTTTTTTGCCTGCTGCCACTGATGTAACTCTTTTTATATGCTCCATGTCTGTTCATTCAGTAATGAGTATAAGAGGATGCAGTTTTAGGGAGAATGTAGATTTGTACTCTTGTTTATTTCATTGTGTTTTCCAGTATAGATATGTAAGGAGTGATGAAATTGAAAAGCATTATTATATTTAGTAGACAGACATAAAGCATTTTACCACTGGGAGCAGAAGATACATTTGTTTTCAACTGCTCCTGAAACTTATCCAACATAATACATTTATAAGAATTTAAGTGATGCATTATATCCTAATCACAATTGAAATGAGTGACTGGGGGAAAAGTAGAAAATTCACATATTTGAAATAAAAGAAATAGGAAGAGAAGAGAAATAAGGTATAAAGAAATTTGCTTGATTGACAGTGAGGAAATAGAAATATTCATTAAAAGTTAGATGTAGAAGTTTTTATCTATTAACTATAGAACCTCTCCGTCCAGTTTTATTGAACTGGGGTTTTGTTGTTTTGTGAGTACATGTTTGTAATTAGTGTCTCTTCATGATGAGTTAATCCCTTTATTAGTATATAATTTCTTCTGCTTCACAGATTATTAAAGTATAACTTTTCTTATAACCACTTCAATCTCTTTTGGCTATAATTTGCACAGACTACCCTTTTATATTATTTAAATGTTAACATTTCCTTAGCTCTAAATTACATTTTTTTTGTAGACAGTCTGCACTGAGGTCATGATTGCTTCATTTTTGTCTCTTGTTTATCCTAATCTCTGGTTTTTTAATTGTATAGTTTAATCCATTTACATTTAAAGGAATTACTAATAAGAGAAGATTAACTTCTATTCTATTGTTACTGTTTTTTTTTATTTGAATGTAAGAAAACTTCCAACTTCCTCCATTTGTGTTTTGTTGACTTTTTCTTTTACTGATGTAGTTTTTCTTCTATTTCTTCTTGCATATAAATATTTAGTTTATGATTATACAATTTTTGGAAGACTCCCTTGAATAACCATGAGCTCTCTTAGTGTCTGCAGATTGATTTTGTTCTGGGACAATCAACATTCCTACTTTGTGCCACTTCTGAGCTGAGAGATCAGACCAATAAACCTTAATATTTTTGTAGAACTTTCCTCAGATTTCAATCTGCCTGGTCATGCTCTTAGCCTTCTAAGCTTCCCTTCAACTACTGCTTTTGCATGCTTTAACATCCCATTGTTTTTTGTTTTTTGGTTTTTTTTTGTTTGTTTGTTTTGGTTTTTTAGTCCATCTTCACCTCTAGAATTTAGCTGGTTTGATATATTAAATCTTTTGGCCCAAGTGTTTGTTGTTCTTGCAGGCAACATCTGGTGTTTTACACCTGAGTTCTAAATTAGAGAATCAGAAATGGACAGACACGCTATGTGAATCTTCCAAGTGTCTCTCAGACAAGTTACAATAGATATGCATTATAGTTTTTAAATGAGGTCTACTTTTCTCCCTTGGATTCAAAAAGGAAAAGAGAGAACCAGGCTACTTCCATTTCAATCACACAGTCAATGACACTGTAGAGAGAAGGCAAGAGTGATGTTGAGTACCATAAAATTTTCCTAAAACTCTATAAATTGCTTTTAATTTTACTAATTTTATTTTCTTTAAAATATATATATATATATATAACAAGTTCTTCACTTTCTTTTTTTTTCTCATTTTAGTTTAGCTGCGTTTTTTTTTATTATATTTTATTTTTCTTTTTAGTTACATTTTGTTAACTCTGTGTCCCAGCTGTATCCTGCTCCCTCATTCCCTCCCCAACCCCACACTCCCTCCCTGGTCTCCTCCCTGCCCCTTTCCAAGTCCACTGATAGGGGAGGACCTCCTCCCCTTTCATCTGACCCTGTTTTATCAGGTATCTTCAGGGCTGGCTGCAAAGTCCTCCTCTGTGGCCTAACAGACTGCTCCTCCCCTGGGGGGGGTGGTCAAACAGCCTGCCCTTGAGATCCTGTTAGAAATAGTCCGTGTTCCCCTTACTTTGGAAAACTACTTGGTTACTGAGCTACCATGGGCCACAGCCGAGCAGAAGTTCTAGGTTATATCCATAGATGGTCCTTGGTTGAGTGTCAGTCTCAGAAAAGACCCTGTGCCCAGATATATTTGGTCCTTGTAGAACTCCTATCCTTTCCATATCATACTAACTTCCCTTCTTTCATATGATTCCCTGCACTCTGCCGAGGGTTTGGTTATGAGTCTTAGTGTCTGCTTTGAAACACTGCTAGGTAGAGTCTTTCAGATGCCTTTTGTGGTAGACTCCTGTCATAAATTCAATGCACATCCCATTTGTCTTTCTAAATGAGGATTAATCACCTTCGCCTGTGTCCACTTTCTTGATTATCTTCTTTAGGTGTGTAGATTTCATTGTTTATCATATCTTGTAGGTCTATATAAGCGAGTATATACCAAGTTTGTCTTTCTCCTTCTGGGATACTTCACTCAGAATGATCTTTTCTAGATCCCACCACTTGCCTGCAAATTTCATGATTTCCTCCTTTTTGATTGCTGAGTAGTATTCCATTGTGTAAAAATACCACGACTTCTGTATCCATTCCTCCGTTGATGGACATCTGGGTTGTTTCCAACTTCTGGCTATTACAAATAAAGCTGCTACGAACATGGTTGAACAAATGTCCTTGTTGTGTACTTGAGCAAATTTTGGGTATATACCTAGGAGTGGTATAGCTGGGTCTTGAGGTAGCACTACTCCTAGTTGTCTGAGAAAGCGCCAGATTGACTTCCAAAGTGGTTGAACCAGTTTACATTCCCACCAGCAATGGAGGAGGGTTCCCTTTTCTCCACAACCTCTCCAGCATGTGCTATACTTGAGTTTTTCATCTTGGCCATTCTGATGGGTGTAAGGTGAAATCTCAGGGTCGTTTTGATTTGCATTTCCCTAATGGCTAATGAGGTTGAGCATTTCTTTAAGTGTTTCTCTGCCATTCGATGTTCCTCTTTCGAGAATTCTCTGTTTAGCTCTGTTCCCCATTTTTTAAGTGGATTACTTGGTTTGTTGCTTTTCTGCTTCTTTGGTTCTTTATATATACTAGATATTAGCCCTCTGTCAGATAAAGGGTTGGTGAAGATTCTTTCCCAATCTGTAGACTGTCTATTTGTTTTGATGACAGTGTCTTTTGCTTTACAGAAGCTTTTCAGTTTCATGAGGTCCCATTTATTGATTGTTGCTCTTAGAGCCTGTGCTGTTGGTGTTCTGTTCAGGAAGTTGTCTCCTGTGCCAATGAGTTCTAGGCTGTTTCCCACTTTTTTTTCCAGCTGATTTAGAGTATCTGGTTTTATGTTGAGGTCCTTGATCCACTTAGACTTTAGTTTTGTGCAGGGTGATAAATATGGATCTATTTTCATTTTTCTGCATGTAGACATCCAGTTGGTCCAGCACCATTTGTTGAAGATGCTGTCTTTTTTCCATTGAATGGATTTGGCTTCTTTGTCAAATATTGAGTATTCATAGGTGTGTGGGTTTATTTCTGGGTCTTCTATGCGATTCCATTGATCCTCCTTTCTGTTTCTATGCCAATACCATGCAGTTTTTATTACTGTTGCCCTGTAGTACAACAACAGATCATCTGGAGTTCTTCACTTTCTATCCCTGCTGCAGCCCCCTCCTTTGTCTCCTTCTAGTACCACCACTTCTTTCTTCCCTTTATGTAGTCCCTGATAGGGAGGTCTATCTGACCCTAGCTTATCAGGTCTCATCAAGGCTGGCTGCATCATCCTCCTTTGTGGCCTGGCAAGGCTGCACCTATCATGGGGAGGTGATCAAAGAGCCAGCCACTGAATTCATATCAGAGACAGCCCCTATACCCCTTAGTAGGGAACCCACTTGGAAACTGAGGAACCAACGGGGTTCCTTTGAACAGGGGGTCTAGGTCCTCTGCATGAATGGCCCTCAGTTGGAGAATTGGTCATTGCAGCTTCCCCCACCCCCCAGACCCAACCATTTTGGCTCTGTTGTTCTTGTGGAGTTCCTGTCCCCTCCAGGTCTTTCTATCTCCCTCTTCTTCCACAAGGATTCTGGCACTCTGTCCAAAGTTTGGTTATGAGTCTCAGTATCTTTTTTGGTACCCTGGTGGGTAAGGTCTTTCAGAGGTCCTCTGTGAAAGGCTCCTATCCTGTTCCTTGTCTTCTCAGTTCCGATGTCTCAGCATAGGCTCTAAGATCAACAATTAATAAATGGGACCTCATGAAACTAAAAAGCTTCTGTAAAGCAAAGGACACTGTCAGCAGAACAAAATGACAGCCTACAGATTGGGAAAAGATCTTCACCAAACCTACATCTGACAAAGGGCTAATATCCAAAATATATTAAGAACTCAAGAAGTTAAATACAAACAAACCAAGTAAGCCAATTAAAAAATGGGGCTCTTTGATTACCTCCCCTGAGGGGAGAGCAGCCTTACCAGGCCACAGAAGATGACAATGCAGCCACACTGGATGAGATCTGATAGACTAAGATCAGTAGGAAGGAGAGGAGGACTTCCTCTATCAGTGGACTTGGGGAGGGGGATGAGTGAGGAAGGGGGTGGAAGGGTGGGATCGGATCTGGAGGGGAGGATGGAGGGGCTAATGAACAAAGTGAACAAAGTGTAATTAATAAAAAAAATGGGGTACAGAGCTAAACAGAGAATTCTCAACAGAGGAATATAGAATAGCAGAGAAACACTTAAAGAATAGTTCAACAACCTTAGTCATTCAGAATCTGAAAATCAAAATGACCCTAAGATTTCACCTCACACCTATCAGAATGGCAAAAATTAAAAACTCAAGGGATGATGCATGCTGGAGAGGATGTGGGGAAAGGGGCACCCTCCTCATTGCTGGTGGTAATATAACCTTATACAATCACTTTGGAAATCAATCTGGCACTTCCTCAGAAAATTAGGAACAGTGCTACCTCAAGACCCAGCTATAGCACTCCTAGGCATATACCCAAAAGATGCTCCACCATTCAATAAAGACATTTGCCCAACCATGTTCATAGAGTTCTATTCATGTTAGCCAGAATCTGGAAACAACCTAGATGTCCTTCAACTGAGGAATGGATGCAGAAAGTGTTGTGCACAATGGAATACTATTCAGCAATTAAAAACAAGAAAATCATGAAATTTGCAGGCAAATGGTGGGAACTAGAAAAGATCCTCTTGAGTGATGTAAGCCAGAAGCAGAAAGACACGTATGACATATACTCACTTATAAATGCATATTAGCCATATAATATAGGGTTAACCTGCTAAAACCTATAGTCCTAAAGAAGCTTTTTATTTTAATTTTTAAATTTATATTTATTTGTTTGTTTTATGTGTGCAAGTGTGTTGGCGCACACTTGCCATCATATGTTTCTGGCAATCAGAGGGCAACTTGCGAGAGCCATTTCTCTTCTTCTACCATGTGGGCTCTTGAGGGCTGAACTCAGGTGGTAAGGATTGGTGGCCAGCACTTCCCCTTCTGAGCCATCTTTCCTGTCTCCATCTGGCTTTTTCGTAATTGCATATTCACTTGCTTGCTATAAAATCTTTGAACATTTTCAGATCTCTGAAAATTGTAATGGAGATAGATTTTGCTGCTTCTTCTTCTTTTTTTTTTTAATTTTTGGATACTTTGCAGTTTCTAATACACCAATTTGTTCTCTCTAAGCACTTGTAGGTTTCTAGGTTGCTAAGTGCCTTAGACAATCCAGTGAAAAAGCTGTACCATGGTATTAAGTGAAAACAAAAAGTTGCAACCATGTGAAAGAGTTATGAGACTTGAAAAAAGTCACTAAATCAATGGCTTTTTCTTATAATAAATTACGCAGTATGGAGACTGACAGTGTTTCTTGACAACATGTGTAAACAGTTTTACCAAAATGGGCTGCTTCCAACTCCAATAAAAACCATTCGAAATAAAGAGGGATGTAGACAACACAGTTGAACTAACCAGACAAATTGACTCACTTATGCTTTCAAAAATGATTTCTGAGTAGACGCGGCCATTCTACTTAGAGATGGTTTCCTGCTGAGGCTAGACACAGATTTTATGAAAACTGTCTATGTAAAGAAATCAGGTTTGTATTTGGAAAAGACAAGAAATTCTTCTGAAATAACTGATGGCTCAGGAAAAGCCAAAGGCAATATCAGTTTCTGGTAACTGGGCTGGTTAATACCATGTCAGGCCATCAAGGGTAACTGCCTAGTGTTTCTGAGCCCCACTACAAACAACATTTAAAACTACTGGACACCTGGTCTTGTCAGTCTATCAGTACATCATGGACCCTCTCCCTGCAGCTGAGGACAGTGGAAAGACACACTTTCCAAACTTAGTTGGATTAATCTTAATGCCTGGGGCAATTGTACCCCATGTTGGAGGGATGATACAATAGCGCAATGATTATGGACTCTGATTCAAATGCTTTCTGTCCCATTTTACAGAAAAAGAAATTGAGCATGTAGACTTTAAACCATTTCCTCCAGGTTCCAAAGCTACTCTGAGCCTATTAGATGCTAAAGCTCAGCCCACTTAGCCTACAAGTTTATACATATTGATAGAATTTGTACTCAGTACTTCGTTCTTCTCTCTGTCCCCTCTCCCTCCCTTCCAATCTTTCCCTCCCTTTCCCCCTGCACCTTTACCCCATTTTCTCCTGTGACTGGGTAATTAATATTTAATAAAAATGCCTATGCAGTTCTACTGTCTTATCTGCTGACCTCCACCGATGTTCACATGAGGTGGTTTTCATCAGCTTTTCCCTACAGTCTTTGAGACTCCAGGCAATATGAGTCCTAGTTTCGCAGCTGTCTTCTGTAACTGACTCTGTAGCGTCTTGTAGCGTCTACGGTAATCACTAGGCGACCGGGGAACAGCCTGGAGGCTGGTGATGTTGGCTTTGGAGTTATTGATACCCGGTTCAAACCAAGCCTCAGCAATTGCTAACTGAGTGGTTATAGGAAAGTTGTTTACCTCTCTATGCCTGAGGTGAGCATGCAACTTCCCATAGCGGGCTGGCATGAACGATGGGTGGAATGATTTGTGCAAGGGCTTAGCACTGCTTTGGTGAAGTTAGTGGTGGTTGTGGCTTCCGTATTGTCTTTTCATACAGAAACTCGGTACTCAGAACTGCACTACGAAATATTCCCAGGTAGGTCTGATTAGGTGCGAGTGTGGTAGGACTATTCCAGACAAATGTTTTATAGAGCCCTAAAAAATTATGCCATTTTTATAATCACATCTCTCTAATGACTTAAATTATGTTTCGTTTTAATTTAAGCCATGAAACATTTCTCTCTTTAGCTGTAGATTAATTCATAAACAGACAGATAGTCTCTCCACTGTTAAGCCATTTTTCTCCAACCAGTTTTTCAGAAAGTGAATGTCTGTATCCTAAGTGTAAAACCTTACATTTCTGAATTTTCTTCTTAAACTTAGTTCCCTTGGATTGTAAATCTGTGGATATGCTATTTTGTTAATGCACCAGAAAACTGAGATAGCATCTCCCTTATAGCTCTACAAATGATCAATGAAGAAATTAGTTTCCCAGGAAGAGTCCAAAGTCTGTCAAATTGGTCTTTTGTTGATAAGGGGACATTGTAGCGTGATGGTTGCAACAAAGCGACAGTTGGAGTGTTGTGTTACTTTCTTTCCAAGCACTAACTCTTCAAGCTAGTAGGAGAGACTCAGAAATGAAGTATGGTCACCCCCTGTTTTTAATCAGAAAAAAATATCAAGTCACAGAGCTTCACACTCTTTGTTCAGGCTCCCCAGAAATTCCCTGTGATGTGATTTCAACAGTAAACATCAGATGAAACCTTACAAAACTAGAGAGTGGGTAACTTGCAAAAAAAAAAAACAAAAAAAAAAAACAAAAAAAAAAAAAAACAACTTCCCTTTTCTTAGATTATTTTGGAAGTTATAAAAAATATGGATTAATGTAAAGAGAATATTTCCATATATTTAGCACCATTTTGATGTAGTCAGTATCAAGCATCTCTCAGAAGGCTGGGTCCCAGGTGCTACTACTGAAAGGCAGAGGCAGCTTTAAGGTAGAACCTAGGATGAGGTCACTGGGTCATTGTGTGCATGCTCGTGTAGAATCCCACCCTGCTGCCTTTTCATGTATTTGCTTCAGGCCACCAGGTATGGTTTTGCTTTACCAATTGTAGAATATAACCTTCAAAGAGGCAAAAGAAACCCTTTACTCTTGGGTATGTGTCACGGTGACAAAAAAAACTGGCTCATATACACCTGTTGCTATGGAGTTAGCTCTCTCTTGCTTGGGAAGAGAATTTTTCTGTAGTTACGTCATGTGTGCTGGAGATCCTGGAAACACTGCAAAACTGTCAAGTCTCTTTCTAGCTATGTCAGGGGATGGCAGCATTCCATTGAATTAAAAACCTGAAGACTATTTAATTCATAATAGTTTGGGCTTAAACGCCCGTCATGTGTTCATTCACATGTTGAACATTTGATCCTCAATTTAATGACACTCTTTCAGGAGGTGGTGCCACTTCAGAGGTTGGGGCTTAGCTGGAGGAAAAAGGTCACCAGCGGCATGACTTTGCAAGTTATACTTGCACAAAATCAATTAATATCTCCCTCTCTCTTCTCCCTCTCTTCCCCCCTTGTTCTTTTGAATATTTTTGTGCACAATTGTGCAAAAGTAACTAATAGAGTTGTGGCTATTCGTAATTTGCATTTTAGAATTAACTCCCCCCAAAACACAAGAGAAAGCTCGGGAAGAAGATGTGAGACAGCTCGTGTATGTTAACTAGTATCTCACTTCAAATATTGATTGAGCCTATTAGGAGATAAGTTAGCTGTTTATCTACACATGCTTTTCTTCTCTTTTCATTAATTTAATTTAATTCCATTTATATGTAACCTGAGAGTAGCATTCCCCTGCAGTATGCCCACTCCATTTATAAGCTGAATTGGAGTCATCATCCCACTTTAATGGCTGTGAAGGACTGAGAAATTAATAGCTCTCTCTTGAATTAGTAAATTATATTTTTTTCCAAAGAGAGAAAAGTGCCTCATAAAAATAAGTGACTAGAGTCACTTTTTATTTTATAACAAGTCTTTTTATGCTATAGTTTAAAGTCCCCTTTTACAATAATATCCTACATTTATATAGTGCTGTATGCTTTCTGAAACACTTGCATGCACATTAGGCGGTTTTATTTCTACAACAACCTTCATGTGTAAGTAGGGAAGACATAAGAGGAAGCCTGTGCTGCAGAGTGAAGAATCATGATGCAAAATGGCTGTGTAAGTGGGCTGTGCATCAGGCTCGGCCTACTGTCTGCTGGTCCCTGGATGTTTTATGATATTCTTCTACGCCATGGATGGAAAGCTACAGGGAGCACTTAAGGAGAGGTGTTTCGTCTATAGTTTTTTGTTTTTTTTTTTTACAGTCAATTCATTCTTTTCTCCTCCCAGAAACATGATCTAGTAAAGCTCAAGTTAACCTGAGTATATCAGTGTTCAGTCTACTCAGGAATCTTTTCTATTTTATTTTCTTCTGAAAAACATAACATTTCATTATAAAGTACAGTTTATACTCTGAAGGTCCCTGAGAGCATGGACACCTGCCCTGCATCCCCATTTCTCTCGGCTCTCCCTGCCTGGGTCAGTCCTGTGTCTCCACACAAAATTGGACAGCACGGAGTTCAAGCTAAGAGGACACACAGAGGAAAAACTGGATGTCCTCATCTGCCACCATCCATGTGACAATATTAACAGATTAGCACAAGCAGAGGTTTTATTTTCTATTGGGTTAGAATTCAATTCTCCTTGAGCAGCCTTTCCTAATGATGTACATCTGGCCATCAAATAATAATAATATAATGATAATAAATATATTGCCAAATGCAGTCTATTCTTAATAAACAAATAAAATCAAATCCCCAACAGTACGCTTACCTGGACTGAGGAAAATAATGCATATTCCTCATTTTAAGAACTTAAGTACAAAGATGTGTGCACATACAAATACATATACTTTTTTTCTGGGGTGTTGACAGCATTTTGCTCCATAGGCCAGGCATGCCTGAAACTTGTGATCTTCCTTATGTCTGTTCGGGTCACATTTATGTGCCAACATGCCCAGACAATACTCTTATTTCATAAAAGTTCAAGGTTGCATTCATCCTCACTTTGGATAAGTAAATCTACTTCAAAACTAATTCTTTAGGCTTCATATTTAAGTAACATTGCAGTTTTATAAGAAAAAGGAAAAAAGGATTTACTCTGGCTGTTAAAAATCTTCATTAACCTGTATCCTTCTGTTTTTGCTCTCTGATGCTCCTCTGTGTTATCTATCAAATGTTAATACTTTCATATCCATATGCTTTCGCTGATGGGCCTTGTCTGCAGAGTTCCCAAGTCCTCACAAACACACATATAAATTACACATGTGTGTGTTACCTACAGTCACATTGTAGGTTTTCTGCACACCTACTACATCCAAGTACTGTGTAGCTATGTCCTGTGAACTGAAACATTCACGTCTAGAGAGCAGAAAGAGACACATATGGCTTAGAAAGCTGAGAGAGTCAATAAGTTCAGAAGTTACTAGATTTTCTCATGTTCCATCCCTGGGTTTATACAAGCTGTAAACAACTTCTGGGGAAAGGACTCTTTTCAATGGAGTGGTCTGAAAGTTGAGCAATGGACTTCAGGACACAGCTCTCATGAATTATTTTTCATACTGAAGTGGACTCTTTTGCAGCTGGATTTGAGTCACACATGTTCTTATCTGTAACCCCAATAAACTTATTGGTTCACCAAGCTACACTAGGGTAGGAGATTTTGTTTGGCTTATTGTTGGTGCCGTATCCGGGGTGAATAGACATCAGTTCATGTCTCCCTAAGGTCCTATACCACCTAAGGTAACTTTCTGAACTGGTTGGGTTAGAAATATAAATACTACAAGCCTATTTACTACTCTCTGATCTCAGGTGATGATTGCTTTAACACTTCATAATATGGTAACAGTGCTAGGTAACCACGAAGTTCAATGAGGCTACAGACAAGAAAATGGTTATTTCTTCTTGGAACATTAGGAAGATGTTGCAGAGAAGAGGGTATTTTGTAGAGTTTTGAATTCAATAGAACATTACTTAGGAAGCAGACAATAGAGTGAGATGTATT
The DNA here is from genome assembly GCF_907164565.1 of Psammomys obesus. Taxonomy (NCBI): domain Eukaryota; kingdom Metazoa; phylum Chordata; class Mammalia; order Rodentia; family Muridae; genus Psammomys; species Psammomys obesus. The sequence continues at coordinate 9,783,315 of NW_026596046.1, forward strand.
AGAGATAATTGAGCCAAGTCAGAGATGCTATGGCTCAGAAAGAAAAACAAAAACAAAAAACAGAAATGAAAACAAAACAAAGAAAAATAGAGGAGTTTGAGCAGAGGAGAAGAAGGCACAGCTGTTCTGGGGAAAACATATGCACCAGGAAGCCTCACATGCAATAAATATAAAGAACACTAATATTCAAGTCGAAACAGCAAGGCATTACAAACACTCTCAAACCTCTTACTGGTAGAAGGAATAAAAACTCAAACTGTCTTAATTATAATAATTTTTTTCAACACACACACACACACACACACACAAACACACAAACATGGTCACACACATGGAGAATATTGTTTTATTCCTTTGGGGAACTTTGTGGATCTTCCCCCTCTGTCTTTCCCTCTTGTTCCCTCCCTTCCTCTCTCTCCTATTTGTCTTGTTCTCCTCTGCAGACTGTCCTGGGTGGGTGGACTTGCTCAGTCCTCCTCATTCCCACTCTGCATTTTTTTCTCAATCTGAGTTCCGTGCGATCTAACTTTGTGATGACACATAAAAACTGAAGCAGGTGGAAATTGCTTATCACCATAGGTCAGGATGGGGATCCGTGTGTAAGAGTCTGGCACTCTCAACTGATGCTGGAAAGTGTGGGGCAGTTACTGGTGTTCTTGGTGAAGAGCACTGCTGAATCTAGATAACACAAGACATCACAGAACATATCATTCCTATTTCTTTGTCCTTAGAGCACACAGTCACAGAGATTGGATCGCCAACACCATGCAGGTATGTGTTGGACACATACATTGGCAGTCTGACTTGAATTCAGGCTTTTAGCCATTAATATATTCTAATTGTACTGTCTAATTTTACGTAAGAAAAACATTTAAAAGCATTTTCTACCTAACACAAATTTCTAGTAAGGACAGATTTTTGTTTTCTTTGAGAGATGATTAACTAAAGGTAAAGCTGGCCTCAAACTCACAATATAACTGAGGATGGTCTTGAATTTCTGATTCTGCTGACTCCATCTCCCGAGTGCTGGGATTACAGGTGTGCACTAGCAAACTCATGATGTGTAGTCCTTGGTTTCAAACATGAGGCTTCATTCATGCTGGACAAGCAGTCGACCAACTGAGCCTAGAAAAAGAACTACTAATGATAAAACAATGGGTGTATATGTGGACAAAAGGTACTTCATGTTTAGCTACAAAAATAGTCTTCTGAATGTAAAGGACATAATGCAATTTTACCACACCACTTTTTATTTATCTAAAGAGCATTTTTTCTGAGACATGTATCCACACTTCCAGATGGAACTTTCCATGAAAAAAAAGAAAAAAGCCTTTAGTAAGTTTTTGTAAGCAACTTGAAGAGGGAGTTCTTTTTGATTTATTTACTCTCTTCGTCTCCAGAAGAACAGCTCATGGTCCAATTCTAGATCGTTCTGAAAAATATCTAGGCTGGCTTAATAATATTATTTATCTTTATTGCTGAAAACCGAGCAGGTGAAGAAAAATGAAGACAATTGGGTGAATAATGGATACGGAGATGACTTATTGTTTCCCCCAATGAGAAATAAGTATAGTTTATTATGTGACCTTTTCTCAAGTGCCTGTCAAGAGCTCAGAGTAATAAAGCTGCACTTTCGAAGAGTGACTGATTAAAAAAAGATATACATTAAAATGTTGTATCTCTTTACCAAGAGCTAAGAGCCCATTTGTGTGTATGTGCGTGTACGTGGCATGAGGGACAGCGGGTAGCATCTATGTTCAGCTGCCACCTAAAACATTCATGGCTCATCCCTACATAGGGTCCTCATCTTTTGCTGGTTGCATTTTGGGATATACTTCAGTTTAAATGGATGAAAACAAAATGTGTAATTTTTTTTTCTCTTTATAAAAGGTCATTTTGGATTTCAATCAAGTTTCTTCATGTTAAACCTTAAAGGGTGAAGATTCTTTTAATTTTTAAGGGTCAGTAGTATCTGTCTTCCGGCTGCTTGTTTTCTATGTAATTCCTTTAGGTGAGGTTTTTCTTTCCTTTTTAATATCTAACCTAAAATTTCAACTAATGAGAACATCACATTAGGACCACTTTCTTACTTAGAATGCCCATGAATGCCAAATGACATCTCTTCAGTGTAGCCTGAAAGGGTCAGTTCTGGGCTTTTTCATATTCAGGGTGTTTTATGATTACTTCCACATCAGAGATCAGTTTTGTTTTAGAGGAATGCTGCTCAACACACAATCCCTTTGTCAGTCCAAGTGTCCTTTAGGAACTGGAACGGAAGTCCTTCCTACATAGGAAGTTCTTATCCAAAAGTCAAAGCCCTCTTGGAGAAAAGTTGAAAATTATTAAACACTGCAAAGGGTAGTCTCGGTTGAAGTTGGTAAGGATGCTTCCTGCCAAGGCTGATGGCCTGCGTCATGCATGGCAAGAACCAACTTCTGTAAACTGCCCTCTGACTTCCACATGTGAGCCACTCACCCACTGACACACAGGAATAAATAAAAGTAATATCTTAAACAAATGATTGCCCAGGAAAGAAAGGATTGTTTGGCCAACTGCACACACACTTAATTATATATATATATATATATATATATATATATATATATATATACACACACACACACACAGTAAAAATCTTTCCATTTTTAAACCTGTCAGAATGAAAGTTAAGACTGACTTTCCAGACAATCTCATCATAAACTTTTAACTTTCCTCTTGAAGACCATAGTACCAAACAGAAGAAAAAACTTGGTGTAATCCTGTGATGAAATATATTCAGTTCCTGTTGCAGTTCAGTTTGGGTTTCCTGTGTTGATGCAGTTACTTGGCTCTGTTCCCCATAAAGTCTTATTTTATTTTATTTTTTTTAGAAACTGAACTTATAAGATCTTCACTTGATGATGTCTGTATCTATCACTCTCTTTGAGAAAGACAAAAAGGATTAAGGAAGACCGGTGGTGGTGGTCATCATCCTCAACATCATGCACACCTGTAATCCCAGCACTCTGGAAGCCGAGGCAGGCAGCTCTCTGTGAGTTCAAGGCCTTCATAGTCTACAGAGCGAATTCCAGGACAGCCAGGGCTACACGGCAAACCCTGTCTTGAAAAACAAAACAAACAAGCAAGCAAAAAACTAAACTAATCAAACAACCCCACCCCCCAAAAAAGCCAAACACTTCCTCAAAATACTAAAACAACAACAATCAATAACTGGGAAAAAGTTCCAAATAAGTAAGTAGCCCAGAAATAAATGGTAAAACTTAGTATTATATTTGTATGTAAGTATGTTTCATAGCCCTTTTTATTTTTCTTTAAAAGAAACATGGTTTAGATCAAACTCAGATATTTTAATGACAACTGAATTCCCTTTCATTCATTTAGAAGAAAGCTTCTACTTCATTTTCAAACTCAGGTGAAACATTCTAACTTAATAACTTTTCCAGGATATCCCAACAGCAACTTAAAAGCATAACATTGTACCTACTTTCTGCAGAGTGCAGGGAATCTTATGAAAGAAGGGAAAGATAGAAAGACCTGGAGGGGACAGGAGCTCCACAAGGAGAGCAACAGAACCAAAAAAAAAAAAAAAAATCTGGGCCCAGGGGTCTTTTCTGAGACTGATACTCCAACCAAGGACCATGCATGGAGATAACCTAGAACCCCTGCACAGATGTAGTCCATGGCAGTTCGGTGTCCAAGAGGGTTCCATAGTAATGGCAACAGTGACTGTCTCTGACATGAACTCAGTGGCTGGCTCTTTGATCATCTCCCCATTATGGGGGACCAGGTCACAGAGGAAGTCAATGTAGCCAGTCCTGATGAGATCTGATAAAAAGGCTAGGGTCTGAGGGAAGAGGAGGACCTCCCCTATCAGTGGACTTGGAGAGGGGCATGGAAGGAGATGAGGGAAGGAGGTTGGATTGGGAGGGGTTGTCGGAGGGGGCTATAGCTAGAATAAAAAGTGAATAAACTATAATTAATACAATAAATTAATTTTAAAAATTGTACATGCTTATATTTGGTACCTAATTGATGAGCACTGATTAGGTATGCTTTCACTGCTTCTAGAAGTGATAACCCTAAAGAGTTAGGATTTGTATGTCTCTGTGTGCATATCTCTGTGTATGTGTATGTGAGGGAGACAGAAAGAAAGAAAGGGAGACAGACAGAAGGAAGGAATGAATGAGAGGAAGACATGCCCTTGGTGTCTTCTGTTAACATGCTGATTACTTACTTGGCCTGACATGGCAGAGAATTAGCATCAAACACATCTAAAGAACAAAAGAGCTCAGCTAATTACCTGAGAATGGGGCACATGGAGGCCCTTCTATTCCCTAGCATAATTTCATGGAATGGATAGCGTGGTAGTACATTTTAAGACTTAGCATTTAGGACGGTGTCTTAATAAGGGTTTTATGGCTGTGAGGAGACACCATGACTATGGCAATTCTTATAAAGGAAAACATTTAATTGGGACTGGATTACAGTTCAGAGGTGTAGTCCATTATTGTCAAGGTGGGAAGCATAGTATCGTGAGGCAGGCATGGTGCTGAAAAGGTCCCCGAGAGTTCTACATTCAGAATGTTAGGCAGCAGGAGGACAGTTACACTGGGCCCGGCTTGAGCATTTGAAACCTCCAAACGCACCCAGAGAGACATACTTCCTTCAACAAGGCCACATAGTGCCAGTCTCTCCCTGTGGGCCTATGGGGGCCATTTTCATTCATACCACCACAAATGGTAAAGGTTCAAAGATTAAAAATGAGATGATGAATTTAGTTTTGAAGCCTTCTGAAGGGTAGTCATCATTTAGCCTGTCAAACTGAGCACTTTCCATGGTAATGTTAGAATGAAAGAAAAATAAGAAATAGTGTGAACATTTAACAGTGCTTTCTGAGCTACCCTGTTTCTCTCTAATTTTTCTTCCTCAGCCTTTTATACATTATTTTTTTTTTTTTTTAGCTATGCAGCACAGATGCATCAGCAGAACCCATTCTGATACCACATTAATACTGGTAATATTAGCCACCCAAATTTATTTTTCTCTTCTTTTAATTCTTCCTTTAAAAACTAAATTTTGATGAAAACTGATGCATGATTGTATTGAAATGGCCCATTCAGCACGTCTTAAGAACTATGTGTGAAATAAGGAAGTGAGAAGGTAGGAGAGTACATTTGGTATCACAGCAAAACCAATGTGTCCTGTGCCTTTAATATGTAAATCCATTGAAATCCAGCCCTTTGGCATGCTGAGGGGCCTCCTGTTTATTATTTTATGACATTTCCACACTGAAGGTGCAGGAGGGGCTCACAGTAATTTGCTTGATGTTTGACTAGAGAGGTTTCTCCACCACTATTCCAGCCCATTTTGGGCCCATTTCATTTTAGAGTTGTTGTCAGTCATTTGAGAGTGATATGCCCGGTGCCCGGGAAGAATAAACACATCACATATGAGGCAAAGCTTTGATGGATGGGGGTTTGCTGAGTGCCAACACATCTTTCGGAGAATACGGAAAATCAGAACGTGGGAATTGAGGTGACAGGAGTAAAGGATGGAACACAAGGGCCCAACTAGGCTGTCCTGGTGGTCTCCAGCTCAGAATTAACTGTGGGGAGAAAGGACAACAGAACTTGCATTTGCTTTATTTTTGCTTTGGTGTGTTTTCATTGTTCTGATGGTTCTGAAGATGGGGATGAGGCTGGAGCCTGCATTACTTGTTTCTCCTCCTGTTATTAAACACAGAAACCCGGCACAGCTGTCAAGAACCAGTGTCACAACTTGCTCTGGAGCCTTTTAATTCAACCATTTCAACCACCAGTCAGAAAGTGACCCCGAGTCAGCATTCAAATCGACCATTTCGCCTTTTTTTGTGCTCTCAAATTCTCTGTGTTACACATATTTGGAAGTCATTTTGAACAATAAACCTGCATTTGATTTGGGGAGCCGGGAAATCATGTGTTCTTTCAAATCTTGCAAATCTTTCTCTCCCACCACCCAAAGGCCAGGCCGCTGAATGAACTGGACACAGGCAACCACACTTTCAAAGTAGGAAGCCATTGCATACGAAGCCCATACATTCGGCATTAATTAGCGAAAGGTTTCAACATTTCAGAGAAAGGATGTTTATGCCAGAGGACTGTTTTCTTTCCCCATGTGTTCCCTATCAGCTAGCTCCTGCTTGTCTCTGCTGAACTGGGAAGTGCTTGTGTTAGCATGATTCGAACACAGGCATTTCTGCTCAGAGTGCAGCTGGCTTTCAGGCCAGTTCCCATAACTCTTCCTGAGGACTAATTATTTCATACTGCTTGAAGATGTCTGGGGTCCTCCAATACCATGTGAATATTGATAGCCTTATATATGACCTCTTGGATTGGATTACATGGCCGTATCCCCCATTCTCATCTTTTAGCCACCGTGGAATTGGATCCAGCACACACGAGAATCCTTTTTTTCTTCTTCTATTCTTCCACTTGGCTGAGGAAATGTCTTGTTTGATTTTTCTCTCCTGTGAGTGAACTGAAGGATCGTCCTTAGCTAAAGGGAACTGTCTGTTTAGAAAATTAAAGACTGCATATTAAAACTCCACCTTCCTCTGTCCGAGGCCCTGCCTCTGAGGTTGGAGGAGGAAATCAGTGTCTCCTCAAGGTAATTTAATTCATGCCCCATGATGTTTGAAGCAATCCAACAACACATTTTGATATGGTTAAAAAGAGAGAAAAAATATATAAGTTGAAGTTAATGGTGCCAATGATTTACATTATATAAGGAATTGTGCTGTGTATATACATTTCATTCTATGGATATTAATCTCCTTGCATTTTTAGTATCATCAGAATAATAGTGAGATACGCGGATGAAAATACTTTAACAGTTACAGTAACCACAGAGGAAGATGATGCAGCCAGCCTTGATGAGACCTCACAGACTAGGGTCAGATAGAAGGAGAGGAGGTCCTCCCCTATCAGGGGACTAGGGAAAGGGTACAAGAAGAGAAGATGGAGGGTGGGTGGGACTAGGGAGTACAGAGGGGATACAAAGTGAATAAATTGCAATAAACAAACAAACAAATAAATAGTTTTTAAATGCGAAAATGAAGGTTACCATTTCTAGCCCAAAAGGGTGGAGGGAAATGAAAATGTAGCGACTCCATGTTAACACATGAGATAATTTTTTTTATGCACTTTTCTTATTAATGCTCTAGGACAACTAACTTCCAGAAGACCTTTATTTACCATGCTTAATAACTGAATCACTTTCTTTATTTTTTCTGAGGATTTCCTCATATTTCTTAAAATAACTTTGACCACATGCCTTAAAATACATAGTTTATAGTTATGTGTTTGGAGGATTTGTGATGATGATTTCAAATTTATTTATAGCTTAAATTATGACAATCACCTTGTAAGGACTTTACCAGCACTTCCTGGTCCTAAAACTTACAAGCCATTACTTTTAGAGGTGTCCACTTAATCATTTAGTTTTGCAAAGTTAGAAAAAAATAAGTAAAATGAAGATGTCCATGAATTGTTGCTCCTCATATGGACCTGTTCTTATCGACATTGCCAATAAGGTTTTATCAGCTGGGGGCATGAGGCAAGTCTATCTTATTAGTGTGAAAACTAATGAAAGATCATCCTGACAATGATAATTAATTGCGGCTGTTGACAAGAACTCAGTTCTGTGCAGTCACTTTCTGATGCTCTCTCTCAGTCTTTCAGCTCTCTTCTCTCAATTAGACATATGAAAAGCAAGGCCCTCCCCATGGAGAAAGAAGCTTTTAGATTAATCATATTATCTTAAGGTTCCAAATCTCGGTGCCTGCGTGACCTTTCTTCCGTTAGAATCCATTATCTTAAACTATCAGAATAATCCTGGCTTTAGGGAGGGAGAAAGGGAAGAGGAATCAAATCTAATAGATGGCAAATAAGATTAATCTATGATCTAAGTGCCGATTACACTTGGCCCTGCCCTTGAACACCCAGGTGTAACCTTGAAATTCACATCCACTAAGGCTCCGCAATTGGATTGAGTGTCCCTCAAGGCCTTCAGGGCAGCTGGCCAAACTTTACCCATTAGTCCCCAGTGCCTGATCCCAAGCCTGGCTCAACGTCCAACTCTCCCCACCCCCTTTGTGGAATTTGGCAGCTGTGCCTTTTCATGTTTGTTTTGGGATAGCTCACATTTTTTAGATAAAATACTTATTTTGGGTTCTTGATTTTTGTTTTGTTTTGTTTTGTTTTGTTTGTTTGTTTGTCAGAACCACCAGGCCTTGGAAGGATTGGAGGAAGGGCTGAACTTTTACCTGGACCTCCCAAGAGGAGAACAAATGATCCAGCCCCTCAAAATCTGATAGCTGTACCCAAATAAATTCAAAAGACTGAAATACTGATCCCTAAAGCCATATATATTTTAGAACAAGTAAAAGAAGGGGGAAAAAATCTTCCTTGCAACATTTGTCTTCTGAACTTTGAACTGCTTATTTTTCTTCCACATACCCTGGGGTCTTAGAGAGGACAGCCCTTAGGCAAGATGGAAAAGGACATCAGGAAAGTTGAGCTACTGGGGATATGGACAGAAAATCAGTTTTGCTCAGAGCAATCTCACATCCACCACGAACTACCACTGTGAGAGTGAGGGAGCAGGGCCACAAAGCTGCTCTGAACCTGAACACAGTCCAAGTTAGCAGGTCTGAAGCTGGAAATGTAGACAGTCCCTCATCTTAAAATCTATGAAATACACAATAAATTTTAATACAGAGTGAAAGTGAGGTGGGAAGGTGGGTCTACAAAAGAAAAAGCCAGTGGACTCTTAAAGATACAGGGGGTAAATTTTGGTTCTCAGAAGATATAGTCACTTCTTCTAGCAAAAAAAGTAAGTAAAAACTGAAGGCGCACTCGTTAGGAAGCTGCCTCTCAGACAGTTCTCAACCTGTTAAATGGATCTCAGGAGTATACACCCGTGGATTCTTCAGCACAGACAGACTTTAAGAATAGAACAACTTTGAGGCTAGAATGTTGTTCAATAAGAGAGCTTCACTCTGGCTTCAGTCATCATCCCATTACCAAATAGAAAGAACAACAACAACCAAACAAACGAAGTAGGTTAGCAACATTTATTACTAATAGATGTTTTGGGGACAGGGTGGGAGTGGGGTGCTGGGGTTTAAACCCTGAGCATCATGCATGTAACAAAAGTACTCTATCACTGTACAACCAGTAGGTTTTTCTTCCTATCTTATTTTGGAGACAGTGTCTCTTTAGCTAGCCCAGGCTGGTTTCAAACTAGAGGCGATCCTTTTGCCTCTGCCAACCAAGGGCTGGGGTTACAGGCCTTGGTCACCAGAGACAGCTCTGTTGAGTTTTCTTATTTCCTTTCTTTCTTTCTTTCTTCTTCTTCTTCTTCTTCGTGGTTCGGTTTGTTTTTTTTTTTTTTTTGAGACAGAATTTCTCTGGGTAGCCTTGACTGTCCTAGAACTCGCTCTGTAGACCAGGGTAGGCTGAATTTGAAATCAAGATCTGTCTGCCTGCCTCTGCCTTGGTAGTGCTGGGATTAAAAGTGTGTGCTTGTATTCATTCATAGTTCCCGAGGCATGAGGTCTCAGTAGATTAAGGACTCCAGCTTCTCTGCCGCTGATGTAGAGTCCTTGCATGCTTCTAACTATAAAGCTTAGATTCTAATCATGTTTCCCTTTGCATCTTTTAAGAGTCCTTTAGAAATTAGAACATCATCTTTCCCCTTAATGGGTGGAATAAAGCAGGGCTTTATGAACCTTTATGAACCTTCCTGGAGCCCACATTCTGAAAACTGAATTTTAAATTTTATGTCTATATAAGACAAGGCTGGCAGGAGATCCTGGATGAATGGTGACTGTGTGACCTTGAGACCAGGACTTAACACCTTTGACTTTTCATTTGTCCAAATATGTGAAAGGGTATGGAAAGACTCAGCCTGTACAGGCAAGGATTGGATAGCCCCCACATAAATAGGAGACAGTCACTGGCTGTCTGAGGTCTACCCCAACTCTGCTATTCTCTCCTTGTTTGACAGTGGGTAAAATTCCTTAATCACTCATGTACATGTTCTCCTTTGGATTGACTTTGTAGAGTTTTGTGAAGTTTAAACACTTTAAGAATGCTCAAACTGAGCCAGGCATGGCGGCACACGCCTGTAATCCCAGTACTTTGAGAGGCAGAGGCAGATGGATCTCTGTGAGTTCAAGGCCATCCTGGTCTTCAAAGTGTGTCCAGGACAGCCAGGGCTACACAGAGAAACTCTCTCAAAAGAATTCTCAAACTTTGAGAAGATATGCAAGCATTATGTGCCTATTATTGTTCCTTATCATTCCCTTTCTTTATTTACAGTTTTCAATCAAACACACACACACACACACACACTTTTTCTTTTTTTTTCTTCTCTCCAAACCTCCTGCCCCCACCTCCTGTGAACTTGAGAGGTCTGGAAAACAACACTAGAGGGGTTTTTTTTGTTGTTTGTTTAAGTTTTTTTTTTTTTTTCCAAGGGTCACAGCTGAAAAAACATTAACTGAAGAGAAGGACCCTGTAAGCACTGGTAAAATACAAAGGGTTCTTCGCTTTCCTTTGTTTGGTGTGGCAGGACAGTGGCGTTTTGAAGAAACGTCAGAGCAGCCCCTTCAGCTGTCCAGGGAGGGTTAACTCTCACCTCAGCAGGAGCCTCATGCCATTAAGTCAGGGAGAGTAATGAAATTTCATTTAATTTGTCAGGAAGAAAGTGCTAATGTTAAAAGGCATTTAATAAAAAGGGAAGAGATTCTTTGAAAGGGAGCCCTTAAGTAATTGCTTCAAGTATCTTCGGCCTGCTCACCAGAATATTTACATTAGTGTCGTACAGTGCCTGTGAGTAATTAAATTAGTGCCACATTTACATTCCCTGCCTTTTTTCCTTTAAAGAGGTGTGATTTTATTAATAATCCCCCCTTTTTAAAAAGAAAGAGGAAACGACTTGATCTAATCAAAATAAATGTTAGTGTTCGAAATGTTCTTGCTGAATCTGAGTTAAAGTTGTGCGTGTATGTATTTATGTGTTTTATGTGTGTATCTATGGACGCATGTGTGTTTGTGTGTATGTGGTTTTTTGTATGTATAAATGTGTGTGTGCATGTGTGTGTATGTACATGTGTGTATATGTGTCTATGTTTGTGTGTGTGTGTGCGTGTTGGAAAGGAAAGCTGGTTTTAGGATTGAGAAGGGATGCCATTTCCTCCTTTCTGCTCAGAAACGTATCATTGTTTATCTGCTCTGATCTTCCGTGGAGAGTCAGGTCTAACTAATTGCCAGCAGTCCATAGCTGATAGCCCTGCCTAGCCCAGATTCTCCTTTCCAAATGCCTGACTGACGTGCGTTCCGATGTATGGGTGACGGGCAGTGCCATGGGAGGAAGGTTCATCCCTCATCCCTCTCAGTGCACAGGCAAAGCTCCATGTGTCACCAGCACTTGAAAGCAGAGATAACTGATGTGCCAGAAGTAGGGAGCAAAGAGGGACCAAGACAGGCTACTCTGAGCTTTGACAGGACATCACACTTTAGCAAAGGTTCCTGAAGTGTTTCATTAGGAGTAACCCACTCCTGTTTTCCAACTTAATACAGGTAAGTTTCTCATGAATAAGTCTGAGCACTGATGTATGAATGGTTTACTTCCAGCTGGCTTTTCTTCCAAAGTGTTGAATTGTGGGAACTGGAAACAAGACAAGACAAAACAAAATAAACAAACAAAAAAACAGGTGGCTGAGCAGAAGACAAAATTGTGTTATAGAAGAGGAGGTACAGGTCTGGATTGAACCAGCCTCCCCATTGATTCATGATTACGGGCATTGAGATTAGCAGAAGGGTTTGTAAATGACTAGATGCCAATGATTCTAGCTTTTCTTATAACTATATCTGGGCAATGGAGAGCAGGGTTTAAATGTTAGTCAGATTATATCATCCTCTTTCTACCCATCATCCCTGGGATTTCCCTGGCCCAAGTCAAAGCCTGAACTTTTCAGAAAGCTACTTTTGTCCTCTACAAATGTTCCAGTCTCACCCTTCATGAATCCACTCTGCTCTACAAAATAATAGGTCTCCAGTAGAGTAAAACTCCTTCATCTCTGCCTTTTTGAGGACATTTTTTATTCTTTGCCTAAAGCTGTGATGTCCAATATAAACCACTAGGCTTCTATTGCTGTTCAAAGGACAAAGGAATTAAAATGATATAATAGTAAACACGCATCAGCTGCATTTGAAGCTCTCAACATCTGACATGGCAAATGACCCATGTTTGGAATGATGTAGCTGTAGGCCTCTCATCACTTATGGTAGTTTTTACTCAACATTCAAGGATACTATGGCAGTCACCTCTGACTTCCAACTTAGCTATTGACTTTTTAACTTATATATCACTTCCATGAGCATATTTTCCTAGTCACAGCACATGAGTTCATAGAAAGTTAGTTCATCAGCAAGACCTAGTGATACATTCCTTGGATTCTACCCATGAGAAGGCTGAAGCAAAAGCATCATAAATTCAAGGTCAGTATGGACCACACAGCCAAATCTTATGAAAGGAAAGAAAAGAAGAGAGGAGAAGAAAGGAAGGGACAACAGAGGGAAGGAGAAAAAAAGAGAGCTGGGTGGAGGAAGAGAAAAATTAAGAGACAAAAAACGAAAAACACTATAATAGAAGGGGAAAAAAGAGAATCAGATTGTATTATTTATCATCTACCCCATATGGAGGTAATTGTATGGTTATCCAAGTTTCCTGGTGCTCAACCATTATCTAATAGTCCAAGGGTGTCTCCTGCATAAGTCAGCATCCAGCATCAAGTTGTACCCACAGGAAGCAAACAATGTCAAAATACCATGATTGTTCAGAAAATACTTTAGAAGTATGATCTCCCTATTGCTGAGGTAAGAACTGTTCAGCTCAGTGGAGCAATGGGTACTTTGTGCTGGCCCAATACAGCAAATAAAAACCCAAAGCATCAAGAGGACAAACTACTACCTAAGACCCTGTGTCTAGTGAGGGCCAAGAGAAGTATGCAGGGCTGAGTGGCCGAACAGAAGCTCATGTTCTTCTTCCTGCCCTTGGTACTCACACAAATTCATCAAAAGAAAGTAAGAGTGTCTTTGAACTTGCTTTGAAGCAGACAGCAGTTACTTTTACACAGTACAGCTATATTTTAAAATCACACTGATTTTCTCCACAGCCTGACTACATAGTGTATTGTTTTAGTACTTTCTGTTCTCCCCTCTTCAGTTCCCAATTGCATGGTGAATAAACAAAGGGCGTTATACTCACTCTACAGTTGGAAACCATAATGTTGTCTATAAATAGGACCCCAATCAGATAGCAAGCCTCATGACTATCAAACCACCAAAATAATAAATCAATAATACTGAGGTTATGATCAGACACTGCTATTATTATTGCTGTTGTTTCAACTTGAATGTTAATCTTGGGAAGAAAAGATTTTCTAAGCTAAACTTCTTTAATTCAAAATTTGGGTTGAGGGAAAATGCTCATGATTGAAACTTAAGCTTCTGTTTTTCTCATTAATAAATACCGTGGCAAATGTGAAAGCAGAGGGATAATTGAATCCTCTATGGGATTACATCCCATTTTGTTAGAAAACACAGAATCACATGGGAAGCACTTGTTCTCTCAAAGCTCATAGCTTCCCTCAAACTCTGAGGACCTCATTCCAGGCAATATTTGGGGGGGAAAAAGTCAAAAGATTATTGTCCTCATCATGAAGAGAGGAGAATTGAATTGAGGCATGGGCCTTGTAATAATTGTCCTAGTCATATACTTAGTGAATGACAGCTGAGATTTGAAGGAGTGGAATCCAGTTCTAGGGCCTGTTTGTTAAACTGCTGCACTCTCTCTCCAGCAGCAGGGTAAACACACTTACATGAAGACATATGGAATTCTATAATGACTGTTAAAGTAGCAGGGGACTTAGAAAGTCATTTTTATGTTTTAATTACAGATACCATCTAACTAGAAGATACAATTCTGATTGCTCACAAACTTGAAAAACAAAAATGGGTACCATGTCCAGATAGATAAAATATAAGAAAGTATATTTGATAAAGTCAGCTTTTCAATTTGATTAAATAATTTGCCTAAGTAGATAAAGAAAAACATCAGGGAACAATTATTTAATAATACATTTCACTATTCTTTGCAATATAATGTAAATTTTGTTCAGTGAGAGCTGGTAGAATAATTCAATGATTTGGAAATTTTGAAACTTTGCTATCACTGTGAACTTGGAACAAAACCTCTATGTTCCTGGCTACTATCTGATGTTGGTCCATATGAACCTTTATAAACACAAGGGGGGGGGGAATGTCACAGAAAATAAGATAGCTTTAAAAAATGTATCCATGATGTCCTATTAGCAAGAGCTTCAATCAAAATCCAGATGTAGTTTTTCTCCCAATCATAACGTGTCACTAATGGCATTTTACAAATAAATGGATTGCATTCTGTTTGAGAGCTATTTATACAGAGTGTTCATTCTGGCAGTTGTTAGCGTCAGTTACTTAGCAGAATCGACCGGACTGATCCCGTCTGCTGTGTTCTGCTCTTCAGATGGGAAGAAAAGCAGAAGCTACCCAACAAGTACATCAACAAAGTGTCCCTGCTTTAAAAGACTCTGAAGTAGCTGAAAAAGGTGGTGGATGTTTTGGTGCTGAAGTTCATTCCACAGGAGGGGAAGAAGAGAACAACAGAGTACTTAGCTTTCTAAAAAATGCTTCTGGAACAACATGTGGCATGCCACAGAAGGGCGTAAAGCAGCTATGGCTTTTCAAAGACAATTAAAACAACCACGTGCATGATTTAGAGTCAAACTCCCAGAAAGGAAAACAAAACAAAACAAAACACAAAATGACCCAAAATCATGTTTGTGGCGTTTTAAGAAAAATAGATATTGAAATGGGGAGGGAACGAATTGAGAAGAGATGATTTGTAAGGATGTGGTTAAAATGTTTATACGCTGGGTTCTATTTGTTTTACAGCAAGTGGTGCAGGGACAGCATGGAAGGTTATCTTTGACAAGGTTTTAGCTATTATTTTCTTCCCCTGAAATGGTATTTCTTGAGAAAAAAAGGTCTTTGGAACAAAATAACAATAAATCCTGATTTAGATACATAAACCTGCCATTGATATCACATAATATCAGTGTTCTTTCTCACTCGATACAGGCGTTTTAAAGATAAATGGTAAAACTGAACTGGAAATCCATCTGGCCAGCTGCCTGCTCTAATGAATAACCCCACTTTGGCTCCTGCAATGTAAGCAGAAAGTTCTCTCCCGGCCTCTTTCGTCTGTCATGAATCTACAAGACAGCCGACATAATATCTGGGCGACAACGGTGCGCTAACAGTGCGGTGACTTCCATTTTCTTTGCTTTCTATTGATTTTCACTTAATAACTGGCGAAATACTAAACGTCCGCCCTGAGTACCTAATAAATCCTGCCTGAGCTTTTTATTGAGGAGAATTTAATAAAAACAACCATTGTGGCTGAGGGATTTTTCTTCTGGACAGAACACAAGGGTAGGGGACAGTGGGGTTGGGGCAAGAGGAAGCTATTTAACTTTTTTTCCCTTTTTCTTTCTTTCTTTTTTTTTTTTTTTCTTTTCTTTTTGGTATAAGATTTTGCCCCTTTAGAAAAGATGGCAGCGATGTCAAGGATGCATGTGCTTTTGAACCTGTTTCCCCTGGGAGCAGCTGTAAGGTCTCTGGTGAGAACATCAGGCCACTGTGAGAAAAGGATGCCGAGAGAATAAAGGGAAGGGTCAGCAAATCCTTGCTCTGGCTTCCAGTATCCTACAGTAACTGAATTCGAGTTTTGGTCAAGGATTTGCCTTTTGTCACAGTGGTATCACAAATCTTTAAGGATATACACGTCACTGATAGTTCAGATTTGGCACTGGAAGAGTTAGAACAGCTTGCACACTGCCTGTTGGGGTCCTCCAATGACTCACAGATTTGTAAGAGAGAGCACTCACTCACTTGCTCTCAGAAGGTAGTGTCAGGAGGATCAGGAGTTCAAGGACATTGCTAGCTATATGGACAGGTTAAAGGAAGCCTAGACTATGCAAGACCCTGTCTCAAAATCAAACAAAGAAAAATCATAGAAATAAATAATAAATGTCTGTGAGTAGAGGCAACTTTAAAATTATTCTCTTCGATGTTAATTTGAGTCTTAGGATTTAAGTTTGGATGTGTGGATTTTGGACCTCACACATTTTCATCAGCATAAATTTCTAGGTCTGTCGTGGGTGTTTGAGAAAACCTCCTGTTCTGCAGTGTGGGCTTTTCAAAGCATTCCACAGCTGATGGCTTCCTCCACTCCGTAAGTTTTAATTGAGTGAGAGACTACCTTTAAGTAGTTTTGGGTTTAATGATAAGTGTTCCAGCATTCTCTCTACGAGCATGTGTTCCATTCCATTCTCAACAAAATGTCTAAGGAAGAAGCCACATCTCTAAAATGAAAAGGAGAAACATGTTGCACCCTTAAAACTATGGAAAGTATTTTTCCATGGTTTTGGACCTCCATCACCCTAGCAAAGCTATACAGGACTCAAATGACTCAACACAGGAGCAGCTCTTACAGAATGGAAGGCTGTGTGATACAATACAGCTTCAATGTCAAAGCTGTGTATTGAAACTGGAAACTTGCCTCTTTCTACTAAAAGGTTTACCTGCTTGATCAATGAAAATGAGACATTTTTGTCAAACTGATGTGTTAGGTTCCCTCTTCCTAAGAATCAGTACATAAACTAATTTGCTAGGTGTCTTCTCATCAAAATGCAATAACTAAACTCACAGATGCCCAACAAATGCTACTGATTTCCCTCACTGGAATGTCTTAATAAATGTGGTTTGACTGGCCCAGTGAGGGGGGGAATCAGTCAAGCCCAAGAAATCACCCCCATTTTCTGATATAATCTGCAAGTATCTGACTTCTGGTTGTCTACGCCTGTTTTGTAATCTTTGAAATTGAGCAGATATCTATGCTTTTGGAAGTGTGAAAGGGTTTATTATATTAACTACTTAAAAGACTTCTTGATAAAAGTCTGGACTTTGAGTAATAACAGTTGTGTTGAGGAGAGACTATCATGTCCCCTGACAAGGAGGAAGGCGCACATGCGTGAGAACAGGCTGTAGGTGAGAAGTCTTTGTCTTCGTATCTGCCACTCGGTTCTGTCAAGAACAGAAAATGAAATAAAGCTTTAATAAAAGTTTTCTTTCTCCTAAGTTTCCCTGTGTATAGACTCGTGCAATAAATGTTTTTCTTGTGAATTGTAGATATTGTTATGGTGGGACTGAAGGTGGGACGTTTCCAAAGAAGAACCTGATCTGGTAAGTCTGGTAAGACTGTCTGCATTCCATTCACATGGTTGCACTCTTTTGTTAACTTCAGCTTTTCCTTTTGAGCCTGAGTGCTCTCTGCTTAGTTCTTGCTAAACAAGAAATGAGGTCAAACCTTTAGCACATCTCTTGCTCTTCCTTTGTAGAGTTCATTCTCTCTGTGTCTCTTTCTCACTGTGTGTGTGTGTGCCATTTGAGTCTTTAGGTTTGCATTAACTCTCATTTCTTCTCTCCTGGGCACACATTTTGGTTTCAGACTAGCAGTGGAGAACCATTTAGCTTGCCCCTTCTCCTGACCCCAAGCTGAGACCTACAGAAAGATGTTTCCAAGTTGACTCTCAGGTGTTGGCCAGATTCCCTCCAATCGGTTCACATGAAGGTATATTGCTATTCAGATAATGTCTTCCCTGCTCCACAGAAGGTTGCTGTACTGGGCTGTGATTGTGACAAATGATTTACTATTAGGGACATTCTGTAATTATTGTTCGGTGGGACCGCAGACCGATACATCATTAACATGATAGACGGGCTTTTATATCAGCAAAAATAACTAAATTAATAAAAATGGCTTCATTCCAAACCCTGTCAGAAAGCCAATACTCAGAACAATCAAATAGCAGTGGTACCTGAGAACACAGTGGTTTATATCCCCTACAAATCATGTTTTATGCATAAGTAATAAAATATTTGTATTTATAATCTCTGTAATATGGGACTATGTGTGTAATATAGCAGATTTTTATAGAAATCAGTACTAAACAAAAAAAGTAGGAAATTTAAATATTTTGCTCCCACAGGATTTAGACTTAAAATTTATGACTTTGCACACTTGGGTTGCAGCTTGAAAATACTAAAATTTATCAATGACATTTTTTTTTTCCTCTCAAGATCTCATTCAAGATCTCTTGAATGGTGAGAAACAATTTAATATAGATCGTATAGACTAGCATATCTTTGGTTCTTTCCTTCCTTACTTTCTTTCCTACCACTACCCCCTCTTTTCATCAATAAACCCCTAATCATCAAGTATTTAGCCTCCCAATTCTTTCTTTTCTACCCAGAATAAAAAGAAAGAAAAATGTGTTTTTTGATAATTCTGTCCACAGAGGCTATGAAAACAAAATGTGAACACAGGCCACTCATACTAAAAATCTTTAAAGCACATATAAGTACTACTCCCAGTTATAGTGCTAGATTCTCCCACTTTATACTGACAATAAATTTCCATGAGAAGTGACCAATATAATAATGGAAAATCAAGGCGTAGACTCAAGAAATCAAGACAGGGATAAAATAGAATGTAAGAGGTTTTTGTTCTTTTCCTTCCTCCCTTATTTTATATATTTCAATGTATTTGACACTCATTCATTACCAAAAATTCTTGAAGTGAGATTTTTTTTTTTCATTTAAAACCCTTAGCATTTTGGAGTTGATATCAGCACATATCTGTATGTTAGCCACCATGCCCCTCACTAGAAGGGTTTGGGGGAATTCGGTCATCTCTCACTAAGGACCTCTGAGCACTGCTGCAAAGAGCAGAAACCTAGAGTGCTCACAGCGCACACCTGTTCTAATACCATTTTTCTACAAATGAGTTCAAGTAGGTAAGACTGGTTTTCAGGTATATGTGACCACAGCCTGGCTCCTACAGACCTTTACCATGAGAATTTACAGAACTCTGGTAAGTCATCCACATCAACTGAGAATCCAATTAACTTAAAACCTGCCAGTTCATTTTTGTGTGAACCTTTTTTGGACTTAAACAACAACAACAACAACAACAATAAAACCGTGTCAGAGAATTTTTAGCTTTATAACACAATTGAGATGAATGAAAAACTCTGTTCCCTGCACTTCTACAGCAACTGTTCCCATCCTCAATATTCAACATCCAAGGAGCACATTTATGACCATCATTGACAGGTGGTGTGTAGCCACAGTACACAGTTCACGCTCAGGCTCTGTCCTGGTGTTGTGTGCTCTGTGGCCGTTCCATATCGTATTTACTTGTCGTTTGTCACACATTAATAGGCTTTTTCTACTTTTAACAGTATCTTTAAAAATTAAAATCCACCCTTTAGTAGATGCTCAGTAAAATATGCTTTCTTGCTGGAGCTGTTGCTACTGCAGAACCCTGGGCCTTTAGGAATTGGGTTCTTGTTACTTCTTAGATCTATAGGAGCTTGGGTGACTTAAGGTTTCACCCAGTGATAAAGCCACGTCATGGCAGAAATTGTTTAGAAAGGTATTGATGGCTCTGTGGAACGAGTACAAATGTAGTTTCTAATTGTCTACGTGTTGGATACTTTTATTTCGGATGCTGCGTGAAAAGCAAGGTCTCTCCCTGAAGTGATTTTGAGGAATGATGGTGTAACAACTCAGCTCTTTCTGTGCTTCGTGCATAAAGGAAGTAGCTCTGTAGTGCAGGTTCGGATGGGAAAATTGTATACAGTATAGCTTGACCACACTGGGAGGATACAAAAAAAAAATTAGTAAATTCTGAAATGCAAGGGAAGCCAGAAGCCATCTCATGAAGAGTCCTGCATGGCTACCGAAGACATGCAGCTAGAAGCAACCTTCCCAGGGTAGACAGCAAGACCCCCACAATTGATTTTATGGCAAAAGCTTGATTGAGACCTATTTTAAACCTCATCTTCTCTGCTTTGGAATTCTCTTAAAGGAAGACAAATGCCCTTGAAAAGGAGTCTTAAAAGTATGATTCACGGACTCAGGAAGAATTACAGGATGCAGACGGCCTAGAGAAGTGCCTTCCCCGGAGGACTCCACATTTCCTTCCTCTTAATCTGAGAGAGCCATTAAAAAAGTTAGCCTGCTCCCTGGAGGCTCCTCCCCAGGATTCTCCTCAAAGGAAATGCTCACACTGGAAAGGTAATTTACCTAGACAGGGTTTAAGAAGCAAGGCTCCAGTTCAGAGACAGCAGTGCCTTCATGCGGGCTGGAGTCTTTTTTCTGAACTCTTCCTGAAGTTAAATAACAAAGAAAGATGCAGAGTAAACAACCACCACACAGACAACCTACCACCCCTGCACCCATTATTAGCTTGTGTAATTAACTCCCAAATGTGAGAGCTTCATAGTATATCATCAAACAGTAAACATGCAATCCCACTTGCCCTCTGCAAACAGGCTCCTGTTATCCAAATTTTGTATTTTGTTCAGAGAATGTTTTTAATTATTTGAGCTTCTAGTGGGAAAACTCTTTTCTGGGGGGTTGGGATGTGGGAGGGGAATGAGATTCTTTGCTCTGGACCTTAGGGAGTGCTGTGGTCATTCAGCTGCACAGGACTTCAGGAAAGTGAACTTGAGGCATTGATTCCCTTTTATGGCAAAATAACTTGTATGAATTTGCCATTTTAGACTCCGCTGGAAACAAGACTTGGTGTCCTTTGCAGAGTGCTGCAGCTGCAAGCTACCAAGGCAGCTTGGATTCCCGTCTCGTTGATTCCAACTACCTCCCTCTAAACGCTCTCCTTCATTCTGGAGCAACAGGGCAGTACAGAGAAGCATGAGCGAGGACTTTACGCCATCTTGGATCCCATCGAAAGACTAAGTTTCTGTACAAAGACAGATGAGAGGCTGGCAATCACACTGCATTTATTAAGGACATTCACATTTTCTCAGTCCAGGGTCACAGTGGCATTTGAGGGACGGCCACAGAACTCTGTTACAATTTGGCTGCTCCAGTTGCATGGTGACATGCCTTCCCTATCTGTAGACACTTCAGAGGGTTACTTACCAGGCGGTTGTCAGGAGAAAACGGAATGGAATCATAAACAGAAGAAAAGTAGAGAGAAGAAATTGTGATGCTAGAGATGGCCCAGGGTAATAAAAGCTCCACCTATCAACACAGCCCAGGACAGGGAGATGGACAGAGGACAGCACATTCATCTGCTCACGTTTCCTGAGATCTGAAGGATTTGCTTCCTAAACACTGGTGGATTAAAGGATACTATCAGGCAACCATCTTGTTGCTTCAAAGAACTCAGTGTTTTATGACGGTAAGCCTGGGTCCTGACACTATACCCTAACACCAGATAAGGTCAAGCAAGGAAGCTTTACACATTCTTTCACGTGCACATCTTTAATATCTTTAATTATACTTTTAGTATGTAAATAAAAGTCAAACTGTGAGAAAGGGTATTTTTTTTTATTATTATATCCAATCTAAATAATCTGTTTATGGAGCAAAATTAGGAGAAATGACCCAAAGCTTCCCTTTTGTCACCTAACATACCACTCTAGGCAGTAAAGCTACTCAGACATGATAAGGGTTCATCTCATTATTTCTTGTCCTGTGAAGTAGGAAAAACAGTGAAGAAAAATTCCCCTTCTCTACTTATTTGCTTTTCACAAAACTCAATCTCCAGGCTTGCATTCAAGATTCACATTTTTCTTGTGTGCTTCCTGGTGTATGTTTTGGCCACACTGGTGGAATTTTCCCTGATAAGAGGACCACCAATCCAGTGTGCAATGCGTGGGGGTTGGCCCAGTTGAATGGGCCCCACTGGGCCCCTAGGGAAGGGGGCCAAGAATTTGTGGGGTTTGATTACTGCCAGGGTTATTTTTTTTCCTCTTTCTAAACTATGCTCCTCGTGGTAAATCAACTCCTAAACTTGGAAAGCTTCACGTCCACCCTGGTGGAACTCAGTCTTTGTTAGGAAGCAGCAGTGGAGATGCTTTACCCAGCCCTTTAAAGAGTGATAGGAGCCAGCATTGCCAAAGGTTCATCCTGTGTGTTCTTATTAGGGCTTGCAATGGTTTAAACAAGCTTCCATGGTGAAATATGCGAACAGAGATAGTAGAACTATTTTTACTCATTAAAGTCAACATTTCACATCTTGCTTCTCATCTTATGTCAATAACACATCTTTCCCCTGAGAATATTGTCTTTAAAACTACAGAAAAATTAAGCCAATGGGATTTTTTCCTATTGTAACTTTTCTAAATTTAAACATATATTTCTTACTTAGGTTTGTATGTGTTCAAACACAGGTGTGGAGGTCAGAGGACAAGTCTGCTGAGATGATGTTCTCTCCATCTTTATGCAGATCCAGGAGAAGCAAACCGAGGTCTCCAGAGTTGGGTGGTAAATGCCTTACCTGGTCCAGCTATGATGCAATCCAATTTTTATAACTATTTTTTTTATGGACCACATTTAAGTCACTGCATTCTGTGCTGTTAAGTGAACGTGAAGAACTAAAACGGATACACCAACATATTTTATCTTCATGTATCAGCATTTTCTTCTGAATAGATTTATTTATTACTGTGACTACTCTTTGTGTGTATACATGTGGAAACATGCTTGTATCTATGTGCACATGTATGTCTATATGGTGCCTTCTCACATGTGTACAACTGAGATTGGAGGCCAGAATTCAACGTCAGCTGTCATCCTCAATCACTCTCATCTTATATTTTGAGATAGCCTCACTTACTGAAGCTGTTTCTCTAGACTGCTAGGGCAGACAGTCCCGGGGGTTCTTCTGCCTCTAGTTTGCCGTTTCTGATATTGCAGTTACACAGTACCACACCAGTTTCCTACATGAGTGCTGGGATCTAAACTCAGGTCCTTACGCTTGTATGGCAAACACTTTTGCAAATGAGCCATCTTCCAACCCCATATTACTGTATGCAACTTTTCAACTCCCTTTTGTATTTATATTGAGAAGTGGCTTTTGTTGTATGACTGAAGGGCAAGAATACACATAAATTCATCTTTTGGTCTAGAGTTTTCCTTATGACTTGCTATGACCAATAGAAAATAGTAGAAATAACATGACTTAAGAGGCTTTGTAAGTGCTGTGGTTGTAAAAACAACAACAACAAACAAACAAAAAACAAACAAACAAAAAAGCATTGCCTGGACAATGTTTTCTTTCTCAAATAAAAAAGAAAGAACATGTATGGATGAGTCTCCCCAACCAAGCCAGCATGGTTAAGCTTAGCAATGATCAACTACATTCCAGCTGACCTACAGAGGACTATTAAAACACAGTTCTCTAATAAGTCCTCTATTACAGTCTAGAAGAGTTGATTGTACAATGGAAATTAACTGGGGCGATGATTACATTCATTCATTCAGTCAGTCAGTCATTCATCCATTCTCAAAAATTGACTCTTCATCTACTAAACCCAAACACATGGATGAGGCCTGAGTTCCACAGTTCAGACTTCCAAAGGGCACAGGTCAATGGAGTAGTAAATAAAATGGACATGCAAAGTGTCCAGGTGTGACCTGAGTAAAATGGTGAATCCTCAATGGGGAAATCACACATGAAGAAGCGGGCAGTTAGCGTTAAATCATGAACAGAGATTAGGAAGGCAGTGAGGGAAGGGAAAGAGATGCACAACAGCATTTCAGGAAGAGAAAGTACACAGCAACTGCAACCACTGAGATTCGTGGAGCAGCTGGCTCAGGAAGTGACAGATATACAGAAACTGTGCCTTGAACCTTCTTGAAATCTTTCCTTAGACAGCAAAGTGAAGAGTAGTTGACAAACATCTCTGTAGTTTGTCTTGGTTCCAGTCTAGAGGGAAAAGTAGATCAGGTATTTGAGTAGAGTCCCTTTTAAACTGCCCAGCTATCCTCCAATCTCGGACCTAACTGCTGGAGACTAAGAAGGAGGCAGGAAGCCTTTTGATGATTTGTGGTGTTTCCCTCTGCACTTCCTGCTTTGATCTCAGAGCACAGGGAACAAAATATTCTTAGAGAAACTACTTACTTCCTCGATATTTTTGGCGTTCCTTGCATCAGGAAGTTAGTGGAAGTGTCAGGCTTCCCTTTTATTTTCAAGAGATTTTTCATTTCAACCATGGATGGGGGCTATAGATACTTCCTAAGCACTTAAGACTTTCGCCATTTGTACTGTGCATATTTTCACCATTGCACACACAGCCTTGTAGAGAGAAAGATCAGGAGGTCCTTAAAGGGCCCAGAGCCATGTGGTTAACTGCCAGGACTGAAGATTGGCATTTATTTAAAGCTGTCATTAATCAGAGAGATTTGGGATGTGTATGTGGCCCATCAAGAAAGCTGTTCTGAGGAAGGAACTGGTTTGCTGTTTCCTCCACTACGAAACTGCAAGGGTCACTTCTGGGAACAGAGACATGACTTATAAAACATCCTACCTATTTGAGATAAAAAAAAAAACAGAAGTGAGCTTTTGAACTCTGTCCCAGGTGCTTAACTCTGGGCTCCTTCAATTCTTGAGTAGAGGGCTTCAAAGGATCTAGAACCTATGTTCGCTGTGGCCAAAACTTAAGAAAAGAGAGAAACAAAAATAATTCTGATGTTTTAAAACAGTAACTGAAAAAATGAAAACATCTTGGAAAGAAAAAAAAATGGCTCCCAGAATGCTAAACAGAGAGGAAGTACGTTGCTCATTAGTACGGTATTGAGGTCTGGTTTGCAGGGGGAAAGGTAAGGGTCTTGGCATGTAGGTATATGAAGGAAGAGGAAAGGAAGTCAGAAGAAGACACTACATCTTTAAATTGAATTGAATGTTCTGTGACTTTAAATAAAAGCTCTTCTGTTGTTGGGCAAATAAATTTAAACCACTTAACATGGCAGAGAAGGTCAGGCAAGCTTATTATAGCGATCATAGCGTTACAGCTATTGCGATTGACCGCTGCTCTCCGGAATCACCAATAATCAGAGACCGCAAGCTGTGTTTGCCGAGAAAGGTCATCATTCATTTTTTTCAAAGCATTAATATCTTTTGTTTGTTTGGCTCAACATGAAACAGGAATCGATAGAGGTAATTCACAGAGCAATTAGCCCCTCATCTGTCAAACGGCATCTGGGGGTATTTAACAAAAAGACCTTTGAAAAGGTTTAAAAAGAAGGAAAGTGCCTGTATGATCAACAATTTATATTTTGTACATGACATGTTGTGTATGTATCTGTGAAAAGGGGGGGCCTTGGGAGTAAGAAAATATACATAAAGTGTGCTATAAATCTACACTTCAGTGTTATGATCTGACTGTGTTGGGATAGACACAAGCCAGCTCAGATTACATTCTCCAGCGGTTCCCATGAAGACAGCAAGTAGCAACAGCAGTCTTTGTATCACGGTTAACACAGCTGTGATACACAGATTTCTCAGGGAGGAAGCCCTCTAGGATAAACTTACGGTGGACAGCGTAACAAATTGGAGGAGCTCAAGCCTCAAGAACAAAGAGTCCCATTTGGTGTTACAGCCTATGCTTTCTGTGCAGGGCTAGGGTTCCTCTGAGATGGATCACAGCTCTACTTTGCATCCATCCCACCAGCTGGCTTAGAAAGATGTCCTGGTAGAAACTGAACACTGCTGTGCATATTCTTGCTTCACATCTTTTTTAAAAGGAAAGGTTAAAAAAATGAGATTAAACTGCAAGTCCTTTGTATTTGATAGAATGAGTCTTGATCAGGATCTGTGTTTCTCTACAATGTTTCAAATGTGTATGCCATAGGATGAAGGCAACACATTTAAGACACTCAGCCTTCTGAAATATTTAGCATACAGCCTTGTCCACACGTTCACATAAATGCTATTCCTCTCAGCAGGACCAGATGTATTCTGTATTTTTCTTTTCAATTCCAGTTTCTTCCTTCTCTTTCCCTCCTCCACCCCCCACCCCAACCTTGTTTTTTACTTTGGTCTTCATCCAGACCAAAAGATCATGGCCAAGAAAGAAATTAGGAAATGAAAAAAGAAAGTAGTAAAAGGTGTACTGAGTTTTCGCTTTGAAACCATACTTGGGACTTGAATCTTGTTATAGTTTTAGTACCTGAGTTCTCGTTTAGGCTATGTCTGCATAGCTAGCAATGTTTTGGGCAGAAGTCATGGAATAAAGATAGGTAGAAAAGCAAGAGGCTGTGATAGACTTTGAACTAGCCACAGCAGAGAAAAAAAAAAAGATCACAACAAAATATAGGAGCAGGGCTGGTCATGGCGATACCTGCTTTTAATGCCAGCGCTATAGAGGTGAAGGCAGGCTAGCCTCTGTGAGTTGGGGGATAGTTTACTCTAATAGGGAGTTCCAGGCCAACCATGGCTACATCAGGAGACCTTGTCTCAGAAAAGAATTAAGTAAGTAAAATTAAAAAAAAAAAAGAAAGGCTTTGAGTAAATAGTCCTTCAGCATAATAATGACTTTGAAGGGAAGAATTATGGAAGTTATTTTCACCTCATTCATTACCTTGATTTTCAATATTCCTATAACAAACACACAAGCTTAATTGGAAACCCCACAGCATTATTTATCCTGACTGCAGTCATACTGTATTTTATAGAGACTCCAGGTAACTAGGTTTTGCATATTCTTTGTAAAAACTGCCAGGTGATCTATATATTTCCATAGAAATATACTAGAATCAGCTCTTACAGTTCATTCTGGCTGTAAGATAGGAAATAACACTTGCTACAGATAAGTTTCCAAACATTGATAACCTGTGATGCGAGAATTTCATGTCATATATGTGGGTCCATCTCACACTTCTGAATGTGCTTTTTGATCCTGGGGGATTCTTCCTCCTCACAATTTTTTGTTTGTTGGTTTGTTTGTTTATGTCGACTGCATTAGGTGTTTTCATTCATTAACAACACAGTTCCCTTTAACTAAATAGGGTCTGTGTAACCCATAGATACAGGCTAATAATTATTCTCCAGACCTCTTATTACTAAAGCAAACAGTGCAGTGAACCTGGCCTTAGCTTGCCTCCATGAAAATACTTGAACAACAATTAAAATCACCCCATTTCCCACATGGTGTCCGTGAGCTCTCGTCACATCATTATTTTCTTGCTAAATTCTCTTAGGGGTGGGTCTGGCTTCCATGGGCTTTGAATGATCTTGATTTATAAATCAAACCTGAGTTAGAAGGATGGACTGCCACCTCCTCTGGGCTCTGCTTCGTGTCACAGGGGTACAGTTCATCAGACAAACACCTCATAAGCATCAGTTCTGGCGGGCTTCCAGGGAAAACCATGTCATGCCATTGAATAACACTTAGGACCCAACCTCTCATTCCTCTCCTGTATAACTAAATAAATTGGGAAAAGGTCTTGCCCTGTCTCAAGATAACAAGAAGTTTAAAGGACGTACTAGTGTTTCATGCTGCAGACAGAGAATATTTGGGGAGTGAAGCAAAACAAGATGGTGGCTTTCCTACAGTTCAAAGGCGGGCTCTGATAACAAATGAATTCTGGCAATCTTTTGTCCCCTGATGTGCGCAAATCATCCTGCTGACAATCTGAGGGACATTGGGGCTGAGAGATAAAAGAAAAAGAATGCATATGTTTCTAATGCTGTTTTACACAGAAGATTCTCATCCTCTATAGTGAGGACCAGCAAGCATTTTCTACAAATGCCCAGAGTCCCTTCCTATGCCTCTGCTATGTTCTGCTGTTGTAGTGTGAGAGCTACTGCTGAGAGCCATGGGAGAAGTAAGCATTGGGTGTTCATCAATAAAACTTTATTGCAAAGACTGCAATTTAAATTTTGATAATCTTTATATACTTTACAATCATGTCACAAAATATTCTTAAGTTTGTTTTTCATCTCCTTACAAATGTGAAATATGTTTTTAACTCACTACTGATAGGAAACCTTCAAGAGTTGAAGTTGACACTTGGGTCCCCAGAAATTTGAGTCCTAGTTAAAGAAACATATCACCAGCATGGTTCTGCTGACTCCCTCTCACCTAGGGTGTGGTGGGGATGGTGGGGTTGGGGGGGGGTATTTGCAGACTTCTGCTGTCATCTACTATAAGTGGAATATTCTTCACAACCTTCACCTTTCTATTTCCTCTTCCTTTCTTTTTGCAGGCAGAATATTTCAGAAGGTCACATTGCACTTTGTAAGTTCCTTGGCTTTAAAGGAGAATTTTAATTGTGTGTGAGTCATACATTAGGGAGGGTGTGTATAGCCATATCAAATTAAACTTACAAGCCATGTCAAAAAAGAGAAATGCTTTTTCAGTTAAAACTCATAATATTTAAAAAATTAATTAAATTATTATTTATTAAGGTAATAAATAATTTTAAAGTTATTTTGTGAACTTTTTGGTAACAAAGGAAAATGTTCACTTTCTAATGTAAGTTTAAATAGAGTTCAAAACTCCATGTGTATGTGTGTGTATTCTTATCTATCAGAAAGGTGTAAATTAAAGTGCTAACAGTGTTTACAGAGATGGTGAGATTCAACTGTTTTCCTTTCTATACCTTTCAAATGGTTTACTAGCTGTTCATTTTTTTTTTTTTATAATTAGGAGAAACCCAACGAATGTTTCAGGAATAGCCTTTGTTTCCGATTTTTAAACTGTTCCTAAGAAGAGACTTCAACTTCTCCAGTAAGCCTGAGAAGGGATCATAGAATTATCTGGATTCACTGACCCCTGAGAAGACTTGTAAGAGCATTAATGATAACCTCATTGGTGAGCTCAGAAAAATAATTACCTGAAAGTTGCACAAACTTAGAACTTTTGTGACATGCAAATAAAGAAAAGGAAAAAAAAGGAACATGAGAGAATACAAGTAAAATCTCATAAAAGAGACAGCAGTAAATATATGTGTCGAGAAATAATGGATGTTACTAAAGTCTCTAAAATTTTTGGCAGGTCAATAGAACTGAGTAAGAAAGAATTCAACAAACCTCTCTCCCCTGCTATTCAAACAGGAACAAAGCACATATTGTTTCCTGACATTCTAAATTCTTATTTATACTTATGACCAAATGTTTCTTAAATGATGACCTTTCTCTTCATTTAAAATAATAAACAAATAATAAATATAATAGTAATAATTGGCTAAAGCCAAACAATTAAATTTTAATCGTTGGGGACATTGTAACCACACATAATTTTCTGAGTATTCTTTAATTTTTTTTTTTAAGACAGGGTTTCTCTTTGTAGCTTTGGCTGCCCTGGACTCTGTAGACCAAGCTGGCCTGGAATTCACAAAGATCTGCCTGACTCAGCCTTCTAGAGTGCTGAGTGTATACCATCATACACAGCCCATCTTTGATGTTTTTTTATTTCAACTTTTTTTTTTAAATGCAGACCTTAACCCACAGACCAATTCATGATCCCTATATGCATGCTTATTCCCAACAGACTTGGTACAGCATGTGGGAGAGATGCATACAACAATTTATTTTTTCCTAGGTTAACAAGATCTCGGCAAGCACTCTGAGAAGAATGCTGTACCAGAGACACATCACTGCCTAGTCTGGAAAAATTAAAAATCAAAATACTCTTACTGATGTGTGTCACTGCTTCGAAACTGAGTGAGTAAATGATCACTAAAAACAAAACAAAACTGGGGCTTCTCAGAAGTAAATAAAAGTAGCTGGGCACTTGCTGTTCGTTAGCCTGAGAGCATGGGGTTTGATAGTTAAACCCGGAGCACCAATAGCTTCAATACCAGAAGAAATATACCTGAGAGGGAACTAAGTGAATGTACCTTTCCGTTACTTCTCATTTTTTTTCTGCTTCTATCCCACAGAAAGCTGGCTCCAGGGTAATCTTCTTGAGTGATGAACCTGAAGAGAAAGGACGGTACAGCATGGGACCATCGCCTTCACTTCTCTTTATCAAACACACTTGCCAATTGATGTTCTTGGCATCTTTCCACAGTCTCCCAAGAGGCAGGGCTATTCTGAGCCTTTTTGAGCCCTCTTGTCTTTTGAAATGGTGACAGTCTATCTTGACAACTTAAGTCAAGTCACTGGGTACCACCCACAGGCTACTGATACAGCCTTTCAGCAAGTTGTAAGGGAACCAACAAAGAATAGGCTTGTAGGCTTCAGTTTTCATTCAACACTGCAGCTATTACGTTTATTGTCGTACTCAGAAGTCATCTTGACAACATTCAGCCTCCCCTCCCCCCACCAAGCTTATACAGTAAATGATGCACATAGTTGATGCTATGGGCCAAGCTAAAAATAAATGATAGGGATGGTGGATGCTACAGTCCAAGCTAAAAGTAAATGAGAGACATGATGGAAACTAAAGGGCAGTGACACATCCTGATGGATGTACTGGTCCTCTGACCCACAGTGTCCTCTCTAAGGGCTTCAGTTACTCATTGTCAACTGCATTCTCAGAATATTAAATGGAAAATTCCAGAGGAAGTGAGAAAGAACACATCGAGATAACTTTTACTAGGTTGCTCAATCCTCATTCAGAAAGGCAAATGGGATATTTCTTTTTATTTTTGAGATTATAAGTACATTATCTCCCTCTCTCCTTTCCTCCCTCAAAAGACTCTCATATACCCCTTCTTGCTGTCTTTCAAATTCATGACCATTAATTATTGTGGCATGCATACATGTGTGTGTATCTGTGTGCGTGTTTCTATTCCTAAGGATAACCTCCTCAGTCTGTATAGTGATATTTGCATGTATGTTTTCAGAGCTGCCTATTGTACCAGATAACTAATTGGGGTGCTCTTCCCTGGCGAAGACTATTTCTCCCACATTCAGCATTCCTTAGTTTCCTGCGGTGCTTTGTATAGTGTTGGAGTAAATTGTGTAAAGGTGTATCTCTGTATATTTGGTTGCTGATTGCTAAACAGGCAGAGTGCTAAGTGCTAGCCTAGTAGCCAGATCTTGGTTTTGTTATTTGATGTCCCATCACCGGTCTCATATTTTGCAAACATTCTTTCTTCATCACTTGCCTTTGAATGTAATAAAGAGTTGACAGCCAATAGCTGGTTGGAAACTGGAGGGTGGAACTTTCAGGAGAAAGAGGATCTCAGGGAGAAAAGAGCAAAGGCAGAGGATCTTCCAGCAGAACACAGATGAACAGATACATTTACAGGAGCAGAGAGGTAGAGCTAGACAGGCAGTGGGACGTAATGGCAGGTTTAAGCTACTGCTTTAAGCACAGTAGGAATAAGCTAGAGACCTGGTTGGAAACCTGCCCAGCTAAGATGCCTAAGCTTTAAAATATCGAAAAGCCTCCGTGCCATTATCTATATCCCTGGCAGGTCCGAAAGTCCTATTATAGTGTAGTGTCGAGGCCTCTTGGTCGTTCTCCTGCCCACTTTGGAGTATCTATTGTCATCCTTGTTCAGCAAATTTTTACACAGTCATGATGCTAACACGTTATGGTTGTGGCTTGTGACATTACCAGGAAACACAGTCTCAAAGCAAATTTTCTCATCCTCAGGCTCTTGCAATCTTTCCACCCCTCACATATAAGATGTAAATAGAAACTAAAATCTTGGACCATCCTAGGAACTAAAGACCTGGTGGGACTCTAGTGGAGTTGACCAATATTTTACCTGAGCCTTTATTCCCATGACCACCACTTTAGAAGACAGAGGTGGAGAACAAAAGGGAGGAAGAGGATATATTAAGAGAAAGGGACAGAGGAGGTAAAACAGATTGCATGGGACACTGTCTATCTTCCCTTCCCATTCTTGGGGGACAGATACTTGTCCAAGAGAGAGCAGTGTCTTGATTTTAGAGATGATGGTCTCTGGTGGTCAACAAGAATGCTATGGAGGGACCGATGTTAGACTTTGTCAAAGCAGTATCTTAAATTATGCTCATGAAGTCCTTCTACGGTTTCTGCCAGTACATTTCATTGGGAAGCACAACCCAGTGAAGGTAACTGCCTACATTTCCACCTGAGCCCGTCTTCACTGCAGCCCAGTGGCTGAGCATGAGAGTCCTAGGTTTACTCAAACTCAGTGTCCATGTTGGAACAAGGAGGTCGCAGTGAACACTGGGCATAGCAGAACTAAGGAATGTGACATCAGGCAGTCACACTTAAAGAAACCCTTCCTTTCTCCTGTCCTTTCCCTAATGGGCAAAAGATTTTTCACTTTTCTTCAGAAGAACAAGTTTCATTCGTTCCAAAAGGCTTTGTTGACGGGCACTGTGAGATCAAGGCATCATTGCGGTCTTATGGTAACTAACTCCTACCTAGTGGAAAACAGGTAATGTGGCAAAGAATTAATATGTCCGGGGATAATAGTTGGTGCACAAGTGTGCACCCCTAGATAATTAAAGGGCAAACTCTCTTTGAAGAACAAAAAGCAAAGCAAGAAGCCTTGACATGAGTCTTACCTGAGGGCTGCGTGCTGGGCAGGCAGAGAAAGGAAAGTGTCTGTCACCAGTAAGGGTAATTCTTGTTCCTGTGGTAGTGAGAAGATTGTTAGCGGTTGGTGTGAAAGTCCCCCACAGAAGACAGATGTTATTTTAAAATGCCACTTCCTCAGCAGAGCCCTTTCTGGGTCCTTTATACAGGAAACCCTTGCTGCCTTAGCACTGTGATTGCACCACATCTGTGGGCTTCTTTGACATTTACTACTTCCTGCTTTACATTAGTGGTGCTATATTTGTGTGCATATTTTACTTTGATTACACCACTGGCAGGATGATGGTCCATGGCAGTGGGGTAGTCTTTACAGTTCCATAAATTTAAAAGTACATGCTTGTACGTATGTGTGTATATGCAGCATATAGACATATGGAGACATATGGATAAAATCCAGTGTATTTCACATTTACTTTCTTCGTAACAGTGTGTTGCCTAATCCTTTCGCTAGTAGACTTATGCTGAGGAAAGGCTATGTCTTTGGGTTCAAAAGGTCATCACACACTAAACATTAGTAGCTGTGAGTCACCTCCCTCCTCATCCATTGACAGTCACTGGAGTGGTTTTTTGATATTGCTATTAAAGAAATGGATTTCTCTAACACTACTGATTCTTCTAAGACAGAAAAATGTGAATATCTTGTTTGTAAGGTCAATTCAACATATATTTTCCTGAGAAGAATCTGGGACCAGATAAAGAAGTAGAAAGCATTATGATCAACCACTATAAAGAGTGTCTGTGATCTTGGATGGGGAGTTGGTCAGTTCAAGGTTGGGGACACTTAGAGTTCCTTCGGTGAACTAACAAAATCTACTGTCAAAAGCCTCCTGCAGGGCATGCATCTATAATGTCTGTATTCTTACGGGGAGATGGAAGACATATTTAAAAACAAAAAACAAAACAAAACAAACAAAAAAACCATGCTTCTGGGCCAGCTTGCCTAGAACATTCAGTGTGGTAAAAACAAGAGAGATACTGCCTCCACAAAGTGGAAGCTGAGAGCTGACTCCTGAAAAAGTAAACCTCTCCTCTCTTAAGTTGCATCTACAAGGTATTTGGTCCTAGTTGTTTAAAATTAGTTATTGCATTCTCCAAATGAAATCTGACAATTGGAAGGGAAGATTAGACCTAACAGTGACTCTGGCTAGGCAGAATGCCCCTGTGGAGGAAGGCATTTTCTTCCCTCTCATTTCAGTAGCTATCACCATAGTAACTTTTTCTTGTAACTAGTGGTTGCATGATAAATACTCTCTAGAAACTTAATTAAACCTTCTGGGTGCTCGTAAGAATTAAGCACACAACGCATTATGCAGCTGCTTTGGTCAGATTGGCAGGTGGATGTGTAGCTGGTTTACAGAGTGCCAAGGCTAACCTTCATTATCAACTTGATAGGATCTTCTGGGGAAAACAACAACAACAACAAAACCTCTCCAGACTTGTTTGTGTGTGGCTACCTAGATGAGCATCTCAAGGCTAGGAAGAATCACCCTGAATGAAGCCATCACCATCCCATAGTCTTGGGTCTCAGACTGGATAAGAAGGTGAAGGCAAGCTGGAATCCTGACTGTGCAGTGTGAACAGCTGTCTCACTCTCTTGCCACTGTGACTCCACTGCTGTGATGGACTGGACCCTTGAACTGTTGGTTAGCTCTTCCTTACTGGATTTGCTCTTCAAATTTTTTTTAACTGCTGTAAATAAAACACTATGTCCAAAAACAACTTGGGGAGGAAAAGGTTTTATTTAGCTCACACATCCCAATCACAGTCCACCATGAAGAAAATCAGAGGAGGAATTCAAGGCAGGAACCTGGGTGTAGGAAGTGAAGCAGAGGACATGGAAGAGTGCTGCTCCGTGGATTATTCTTCATCACTTACCTTGTTTTCTTTCTTGGGAAACCTAGGACCATCTTCTGTGTGGGGGTGTCGTTACCACCCACCATGGGCTGGGTCCTCTCACATCAGTCGTTAATAAAGATCATGTCTTGTAGATATGCCTAAAGGCCAATTTGATAGAGGGAATTTTTTCAGTTGAGATTCTTTCTTCCCAGGTTTGTGTCAAGTTGTCAATACTTAGCACAGTTGCTTTCATTAAGTATTTCATTGCAGTCTTGAGACAAGTAGCTAGTACACTGAGAAGCTTAGTTTAGGTATAACACGAAACACTTTCCTTTTTGTTGTAGTTTGCAATTCTATTAATCATTCCAAGCCTGTCATCCCATGTGTTATGTCAACATTTATCTCTTCTGTTCTTTAAAATTAACTTGACAAGATCCTCTAGCTTCACAGTCCTTATATGTGAAAACTTATTGCTTTACTTTGAATGAGTCTGCCAAAATTTATTTGTAAGAGACTAAATTCTAGGTATAGTGCAGTACAGAGATGAGACTTTCAAGGGTTGTTTAATTTATGAGTGCTTTGTCCTCAGAAATGACCATTGGTGTTACTACAGGAGTAAGTTAGTTATCACAGGAGTGGGCAAGTTATCACAAGAATAGGCTGGTAATCAAAGGAGTGGTTTCTGATAAGAGGAATTTCTCTCTCTCTCTCTCTCTCTCTCTCTCTCTCTCTGTCTGTCTCCTGTCCCCCCTCTGGCATTTTGTGTTGGCTTGCTTTAGAGCAAAGACTCTTGCTACATATGGATCCCTGGATCTTATGCTCCTAAACACTGAGTAGAATTTGTTTATTCATTCGTTTGTTTGTTTATTTATACATACAAGCTATCCAGTGTGTGGCATTTCCTAATAGCAAATAAAGCTGATGTTATGCTAGATTATCATATTTTAAAACTAAAGTTTTGTATTGATTTTTCATTTTTCTTCTCTTCAACTGCCACGAGAACAGACAAGATCCCATGTGTTTGGATTATAAAAGAGAACCAAAAAAGAATTCCTTTATACTCTTATTATCTTCCCCTCTTTGTTCAAGCACTTCTGGCCTTTCTGGGTGTCCTAGTTTGTTTTTTTTTTTTTTTGTTGTTGTGACAAACACTGATCAAAACTAACCTGGGGAGGAAAATGTTTTGCTTCATCTTATACTTTTAGGTGATAGTCCATCACTGTGGCTAGAGGTGTGTATTAGTTTTCTCTCTGTTGCTATGATAAAAAACAAAAACAAAAACACTATGCCGTAAAGAAACTTTGTGAGTTCTGTTTCTCTCCTTGTGGAGTTCCTGTCCTCTCCAGATCTTACTATTTCCCACTTCTTTCATAAGATTCCATGTACTCTGCCCAACAGTTGACCATAAGTCTCAGCGTCTGCTTTGATAGTCTGCAGGGCAGAGCCTTTCAGAGGCGCTCTGTGGCAGGTTCCTAGCTTGTTTTCTGTTTTCTTCTTCTTCTGATGTCCTTACTCTTTGCCTTTTAGTCAGGGTCCTCTCTTTTGATTAGTTTCTTTAGATGTACAGATTTTAGTAGGTTTATCCTATATTACAAGTCTATATGAGTGAGTATATACAGTGTGTGTCTTTCTGCTTTTGGGACAGCTCACTCAGAAAATTTAAACTGATAGACTAAAATCAGAAGGAATGAGAGGAGGACCTCCCCTATCAGTGGACTTGGGGAGGGGTATGTGTGAAGAAAGGAGAGGGAGGGTGGGATCGGGAGGGGAGGAGAGAGGAGCTCATGGGGGTATACAAAGTGAATAAAGTGTAATTAATAAAAAACAAAAACAAACAAACAAAAATTAAACGTTGTGAGGAAATTGTTTATTTGGCGTATCCCTCTGAATCACGGTCTACTGAGAAGGAAGCCAAGGCAGAAAACCAAAGCAAGAACTAGGAGTCAGGAACTGAAGAAGAGACCATAGAGGAATATTGCTTACTGGCTGCATCCCTTAGCTTTCTCTGTTACCTTTATACAACCTAGGTCCATATGAATCAGCAGTCAGTAAAATGCCGCACAGCCATGCTCATTGGCCTTTCAAATGCAGTTAATTACTCATGTGAGATTCCCTCTTCCCAGGTATGCCTAAGTTTGTGTCAGGTTGACAAAACTATGTCAGACATTACTTGATTCTGACCAGGAAGAATTTGAAGTCTCTTTCACTTCACTATCTTTGATTGGTTTTCTAGTGATGGGGAAAAGCGTAGACAAGAGAAAAAAAAAGGGGGGGGGGAGAAAGACTTATCTGAACTACTAGGGCTCTTGTCTGGCAGAGTCTCTGGCTTCAACAATTCTATTTCACAGATATTTAATAGGATATAGGTCAGTGGTAAGCCACTTGCCCAACAAGTGCCTAGGTTACATACCTTGTATCACTATTCATTTTGCTCTTATTTTTCATAAGATGATATAATTTTCCCCCAAATAGTATTTTGGAAGATCCTATCCGCTCCTCTAATGTCTCAAAGTTCTTACCTCTTCTCTTTCCTTTCTGATTTACCTGGCACTCTCTTGACCTCTCTTTAAATTCCACACCCCGTCACAGAAGAGGTAGGAGTCTCTATATCATCTGCACTCTCTGAAGGAAAAAGGGACTGTTGGGAGGTAGTGGTTCCATCGTCTTTTCAGAATGAGGATACATCCCAGACCAGCTTCACGCTCATGAGTTACTGCAGTCAACTTCCTACTACACATTCCATTCTCTAGGACTCCACGGGACTGCTCTTGGGCTGAATTCTAATAGACACTCAAATTCAAATAGGCATGTGCAGGTCACTAAAAAAAAAAAAAATCTGTGTTCCTTCTCTGTCATGATAGCCTTAGACTATGCTACATTTTGCAGATCCAGCAGCCAATTAAGTGAAGAATAAGTTGGGTCTCCTTTCTTAGTATTGCCCTTAGTAGCTAAAATTTTTCTCTTCAAAGTCCCTATTCTGCCCACCAGTTAACCTAGAGGTGTGTGTGTGTGTGGGGGGGGGGGGGGTGACTGCCTTCTCTTACATCTGCATTCTTTAGAACCAAGAGCTTCTCTTTGCTATGCCCTTTTGTAGATAAAGAAGGAATGAAAGCAGAGGCCACTGGAAGCAGGTTTTCATTTATATCATCTGAAGAAGATACGGGGTCCCACATCTTGATGGTTCATCGGTGTCTTGAGACTATGAAGAACCTAAAATTTGTGTCTTCAATCATAAGTCTTCACTGTCTATTTAAGAGAAATAGGACTCACAGTGTACATACATGACTACACAAATGTTTGGTTTGTGAGAGTGACATGAAGTCTTGGATCTCTTCTACTCTTCCTTTGTTCAACATACGTCACATATGGAAAGCCAATGAATTTAGAATCTTCCAGATCAAAATGCCCTGTTAACAGAGACTTCTCTTTCTGTTTGAGCTGAGATTTTTCCAGATGTAGTCATGCTTTTGACCACAGTATCCACTTATGTTCTTTGGTTCTTCCTTATTTCTTGTATTTGGGGTTATCAAGGCAAGGATAGGAGCAACTATGTTTCAGCAGAGAGAGGTCTGTTTGCAAGAGTGGACTGGACACATACCATCTCCCCAACTCCTGTCGACTGCATCTTCTTCTTCAGGAACCAATACCTTTCTTCCTCATTCCTCTTAAGTGTCCTTTGGGATTGTCCACAATATGTCTTAGGCAGCACAACTCTGTGTTTTGTGCCTTACTGGAAATAGACTCAGTGCTGACGGGATCTGACCTATTGGTGGGTGGAGGGGAATGACGGGTCAATGCAGAGTTTGACCCTTTGTTCTGGAGACTTACTTCATAGCTGAGCAGTCAAATTTTGATTTAAACTTCCTTTTTTCTAAGCCTTAGATCTGTCCCTTACCTTGGAGCATGTCCCCTTTGCTGATCTCATACATTTTTATTTTATTTGATACTTGATGTTATGCTTGGATTATAGGCCTTCCATTCAGTAAAGGTTCTGTAACAAATTGTTCTTTTGTAAGATTGCCAAATAACTCAGACTAAAAACATACTGGGGGAAAAAAGTCCAGATAAAAAAATGAAATGAAGGCAAAATTAGAGGCCTGCTAATAAAATCAAAATTTTCTTGACAGTTTTAGTCAATGCAAAAATAATTGTGGGAATATAAAAGGATTTTTATGGTCAATTATTTCTGTCTTAGTAAGTATCTATAATCCTAACCCCCTCAGAATAGGAAATAATCTTTACAGAGAGAAGTGGGACTTCCCACAGAACCATAAAGAATGTAAAATATTATCACATGCATGCATAAAATATATTAATATTGAAATGTGCTGGCTGTAAGGTCGAATGGGTAGAGACCTCTTTTTTTTTCCCCCTACTCAAAAAAAAAAAAAAATCTCCTAGCTGACTTTATTGGACTGCTGACATGCAATTGATCTGTATTATTCTTAGCTGGCTATAGTCTATGTCTCTAAATGCCTCCGATAATAGGTATTACAGTATTAGGTAAAAGCTTCCATGTAGTCTCCAGCAATATCAAAACGGTGGAACGTGTAGAGTAAAGGAGATTAAGATGACACCAGAGAGCTTTGAATGAGGTGTCATTTTGCATTTAGAGAGACAACGAGGAAAGTTAAGACAGAAGAGAAAAATGCCCCTTTCACACCAGCTGCCCTTAAAGGTTTACAAATGATCTGTTAACAGAAATGAGTTTCTCTTGGGCTTCAGACACCATTTATTACGCTGAGAGAGAGACAAAAAGGAGAATGGAAAAATTGGCAAATTATGCTTATTTGAAAGTAAAACGCTTCCCATCAGCAGCATGATGAAAATATACCCAAGGTGTCAGCCAGATGTTGACATGTTAATATTTTTCATGAGGTCCTTCACTAGGGAATGAGGACCAAGAACTTTTTGGGTGTTCTTTAGGATATGGATTGAAATGCATTGTTAGGCACCATGCCTAGCCCGGGAAATCACCAATCTGATTTGATGATGGAGAGGAAGAGGAAGTGTGTCCTAAATAGGGGGCTTGAACCTCGATTCCCTGGCTGCCTCCCAGCCGTCTTCAGCTACGAATGGGCTCATCTGATCTCTTCCAGTCAATTTCATCCTGGAAAGTAGCCAGTGGGCCTAGTTCATGACCCAGTGATGTCATTATAATTCATTCTCCCTCACCACAAAGACTTTGGAACTTTCCAATTTACAATGGGCCTTTTTAATAAAAAAGGGTGTCATGTACAGAATTTTAAAGGGTTTCTAATGATTTATCTTTTCTTTCTTTCTGTTAGAGTCTCAGAAAGGCTTATCATATTTGTAAGAAGACTGGGCTATCGAAACCATTTAAAGAATTTATATCTTTGTTAGAGAGCATGGTATATTTTATCGGTCAAAAGAGGGTAGCTTAAGGGTAAGGGAACATCAACTCCAAACAAAAAAATTGTATTCATAAATAAGGGAAGGGAATATGAAGTGCGACAGGACGTATTCAGTGTATCATCCTGAACACTTACCTAGGAATTCTGAGTTGGAAAATGGCAAGCTTAGCAATGCCTTCTGTGTTTTGAATCTGGTAATTTACTAGATGGGAGAGGAACCATAGGCTGATTGAGTCATACATGAGTCTTTTTCAGAGTACGATCTCTGTCGTCTGTGTGTTCTGTGCTTTCATCACCTCTTGTGGACTGCAAGTAAATCCTCAGTGTTGAAGACCATGTACCACTCTAGTTCAACGTTGGACCTAAGGACCGGGCCCTGACCTCACCCCCCTGAATTGGGTTAGACCTCCATACTAAAATGAACTTAGCTGAGATGATTTTGCTGATCCGGGGCATAGATCTTGGAGGCTCTGGGTAGTCCACGCTGAGTGGATGATCAATGCATTTGTGGCCAGCACTGTAATTTAACTTGCTCTGTCTGACAGGAGATGTGGAATAGCTAAAGAGAGGCTTTACTTGTAATCTTCTTATCACCTTGTCCTGGAGTGTCTGTGAAGAGTGGGGCCTTCGTGCACGCATCCGAGTTGAGGGTTAGTGCTAAGAGAGAGAAGTTGCCCTTTTATGTGTCTGGCTATGTGACCTGATAAAGCCTTCTCTGGACATCTTGTGAGCTCTGGCCTCTCAGAACCAGAGTCTGTCTTTCTTGAAAATAAGCCAAATCTCTCTCTCCTAGAAGCTCATTAACAGAAATAACTTGCTGTAATTATAACACACTGGGAAAAGAGCCTATTCTCTCTCTCTCTCTCTCTCTCTCTCTCTCTCTCTCTCTCTCTCTCT